>NC_090444.1:1192389053-1192707178 GCF_031143425.1 Pleurodeles waltl
TATTCCCTGATATTGCAATTTCATAAGAAGAAGTTAGGGTACACAAAAAATGTTTGAAAAAATGAGGGCCTCTCTTTCACATCCCATTCATAAAATTGGGTACAATACCTTATGCCTTTCAATTTACAATTTTGTAAATTTAGGACATAGTACTGTGAATGTAGGAAATTTTAAACATTGTACAAGATGGGCAGTTGAATTATTATCGACTTCATTCTAGGATGATTGGGACTGTGAAGTGATGAACCTCTTGAATATAGTAACCAATAATTTACGTGTTTGGTAGACACTTCGTGTAGCTTGAACCTTGTGATCCTTTAAGAGGTACATAAGAAGTGATACAAATTGGCAATAACAATTATTCATGATAGGTTAGGTTTTGCTGTATTGTATCATTTGACCACCTTTTTTCTGTAAATGGAATTGGTTTTACGAGTAACTCTCTACAAGGAACAATAATGGAATCTGAGCACACTGGGAGGTGTAGGCAATGGAATATTACTTGAATGTTAATAATATGACTTAAATTACTATATAACTTGCAGATTGTCACAGTCAAATCTTTGAAAGCATACCTGGGATGGATTGGGAATACAAATCATCTACTTCTTTTGACATATTTTAGACTTTATTTAATTTGAAAGTGTTTTCCCATTACAATGTGTGTGGCAGTGGGAATTACCCCATGCCATTGTGATACCACCACCAAACAAAGCACTTGTCACTTTACGTTATTTTGTCCACTTTACGCAGGTCCAAGAAGTACCTTTCTGATTCCACTGTTGCAACGGGGGAGTTTAGGCAACATTGATCTGCAATGGAATTTTTTAAAAAATGAATCACAATAGGTTTGTGCTCTGCAGTGTTACATTTTATGAGAGTTGTTAGACTTTTCATCCTTGGCGTGGTCTCCCTTAACTTTTTGCCGCTGTTCCCCAGGTTGTTGATGTGTACTGGACTCTTATTTTACTGTTTTTGTTACTCTGGGCACTTTACCACTGCTAACCAGTGCTAAAGTGCAAGTGCTCCTGTTTAAAATGTGTACGTAATTGGTTCTCCATGATTGGCATATTTGTTTTACTGTTAAGTCCCTAGTAAAGTGCACTAGAGGTGCCCAGGGCCTGTAAATCAAATCTTACTAGTGGGCCTGCAGCACTGGTTGTGCCACCCACACAAGTAACCCTGTAATCATGTCTCAGACCTGCCGCTGCAGTGTCTGTAAGTGTATTTTTACACTGTAAATTCGACTTGGCAAGTGTACACACTTGCCAGGCCTAAACCTTCCCTTTTCTTACATGTAAGGCACCCCTGAGGTAGGCCCTAGGTAGCCGCAAGGGCAGGGTGCAGTGTATGGATAAGGTAGGACATATAGTAATGTGGTTTATATGTCCTGACAGTGAAATACTGCCAATTTCGTTTTTCACTGTTGCAAGGCCTGTCTCTCTCATAGGATAATATGGGGGCTACCTTTAAATATGATTAAAGTGTAGATTCCCCTAGAGAGTAGATGGACATGTGGAGTTTGGGGTCCCTGAACTCACAATTGAAAAATACATCTTTTTAGTAAAGTTGATTTTAAGATTGTGCGTTTGAAAATGCCACTTTTAGAAAGTGAGCATTTTCTTGCTTAAACCATTCTGTGACTCTGCCTTGTTTGTGGATTCCCTGTCTGGGTCAGTTT
Organism: Pleurodeles waltl; assembly: GCF_031143425.1. Taxonomy (NCBI): domain Eukaryota; kingdom Metazoa; phylum Chordata; class Amphibia; order Caudata; family Salamandridae; genus Pleurodeles; species Pleurodeles waltl. The sequence goes on from NC_090444.1 coordinate 1,192,390,735, forward strand.
GACAGTTGGGTTGTTTTTCACCTCGCACTAGACAGTGACACAAAGGGGGCTGGGGTGTAACCTGCATTTCCTGATTAGCCATCTCTGCTAGGAGGGAGGGGTGGAGTGGTCACTCTCATCTGAAAGGACTGTGCCTGCCTCTGGCAATGCCGGCTCCAACCCCCTGCTGTGTGTCTGATGCCTTGCCTGGGCAGGGCAGGATTTCACAAGTAGGTGTGAGTCCCCTTTGAAGAAAGGTGACTTCAAAGACTAAAATGGGTATAAGAAGGGCACCCAAATCTACAGACTTTAGAAACACTTCTGGAACCAAGAGGAACCTCTGCCTGGAGAAGTGTTGATAGCTGAGGAAGAAGTGATGCCCTGCCTGTGACTGTGCTTTGTGGAGCTTTCCTGCAGTGCTGCTTCTGCCAGAGTAAGAGGGCAAAGACTGGACTTTGTGTGCCTTCCATCTTGAGAAGAAATTTCCAAGGGCTTGATTTAGAGCTTGCCTCCTGTTGTTTGAAGTCTCAGGGACAGCAAAGACTTCTCTCTGCCAGCACCTGGAGTCTCTGGAGAGACTCCTGCCCCGACAAGTGGTGCCCTATCCAGTCCCTGGGCCCTTGAAAGGAAAGCTGGTGGAAATCCAAGGAAATCGACTTCGGACGACTCCGGACCAACGCCGCTGCTGAACCCGGTAACGCCGCCTGCACCTGACGCCGTGACCTTCGCTGGAACGCAAAGCTCTTCGCAGGCCCGGCGCTATCCATGCTCCTAGCGACAGATGACAGGGTGGAGGAAGAGAGTGAGCCTCTTCCTGACCTCCTGTCTGCAGGAGAGAAGGATGGGTCTGTGGAGGGGGTGATCCTCTCCCCCTCCCTGGCTGAGGAACAGCAGAGGGACTGTCGCCACATGCTGGGACAGTTCGCCTCGCTGTTTTCCCTGATCCCAGGAGTCACACACCTGTGCACACATGATGTGGACACTGGGGACAGTACACCTGTTAAACATAAGGTTTACAGGGTGACTGACAGGGTCAGGGCTTGCATTAAGGAGGAAGTCTCCAAAATGTTAACCCTAGGGGTTATTGAGCACTCCAACAGTCCTTGGGCCAGCCCAGTGGTCTTGGTCCCCAAGGCTGCTGCTCCTGGTGCCACTCCAGAACTTAGGTTCTGTGTGGACTACCGGGGTCTCAATGCGGTCAGCAAGACTGACGCACACCCCATCCCCCGAGCTGACGAGCTCATTGATCGGTTAGGAGCTGCCAAGTACCTCAGTACGTTTGATTTAACATCTGGGTACTGGCAGATTGCCTTATCTGAGGGGGCAAAGGAGAGGTCAGCATTCTCTACCCCAGATGGGCACTTCCACTTCAATGTGATGCCCTTTGGGATGAAGAACGCCCCTGCCACCTTTCAGAGGTTGGTCAACCAGGTGTTGGCAGGACTGGATGAGTTCAGTGCCGCCTACCTGGATGACATTGCTGTGTTTAGTTCCACATGGGAGGAACACCTGCAACACCTCTGGAGAGTGTTAGAGGCCCTGCAGAAGGTAGGCCTCACTATTAAGGCGAGCAAGTGCCAAATAGGGCAGGGTTCTGTGGTGTACTTAGGACACCAGGTGGGGAGTGGCCAGGTGGCACCCCTACAGCCTAAGATTGACACGATTCTGGCTTGGGAGCCTCCCAAGACCCAGACTGAAGTGAGAGCCTTTTTAGGTCTCACAGGATATTACCGGAGGTTTGTTAAGGGATATGGTACCATTGTTACCCCCTTAACTGAGTTGACTTCTAAGAAGCAACCCAAGAAAGTGATCTGGACAGAGGCTTGCCAGAACGCTTTTGATGCCCTGAAGGCTGCCATGTGCACAGCACCTGTGCTGCAGGCACGTGACTACTGTAAGGAGTTTGTTGTGCAAACAGACGCCTCAGAGCATGGTATTGGAGCAGTACTCTCACAGCTTAATGAAGAGGGCCTAGATCAACCCGTAGCCTTCATTAGCAGGAGGTTACTACCCAGGGAACGTAGGTGGAGTGCCATAGATCGCGAAGCATTTGCTGTGGTGTGGGTACTGAAGAAGCTAAGACCCTACTTGTTTGGGATTTACTTCCGAGTTCAGACCGACCACAGGCCCCTCAGATGGTTAATGCAGATGAGGGGTGAGAATCCAAAACTGTTGAGGTGGTCCATTTCCCTACAGGGGATGGACTTTACAGTGGAACATCGTCCTGGTACAGAGCACGCCAATGCTGATGGTCTGTCCAGGTTCTTCCGCCTTAGTGATGAGAACTCCCATGAGGTTGGGTAGTTGCGCCCCACTTTTAGCTGGGGGGGACACGTGTTAGACTTTTCATCCTTGGCGTGGTGTCCCTTAACTTTTTCCCAATGTTCCCCAGGTTGTTGATGTGTGCTGGACTCTGATTTTACTGTTTTTGTTACTCTGGACACTTTACCACTGCTAACCAGTGCTAAAGTGCAAGTGCTCCTGTTTAAAATGTGTACGTAATTGGTTCTCCATGATTGACATATTTGTTTTACTGTTAAGTCCCTAGTAAAGTGCACTAGAGGTGCCCAGGGCCTGTAAATCAAATCTTACTAGTGGGCCTGCAGCACTGGTTGTGCCACCCACACAAGTAACCCTGTAATCATGTCTCAGACCTGCCGCTGCAGTGTCTGTAAGTGTATTTTTACACTGTAAATTCGACTTGGCAAGTGTACACACTTGCCAGGCCTAATCCTTCCCTTTTCTTACATGTAAGGCACCCCTAAGGTAGGCCCTAGGTAGTCCCAAGGGCAGGGTGCAGTGTATGGATAAGGTAGGACATATAGTAATGTGGTTTATATGTCCTGACAGTGAAATACTGCCAATTTCGTTTTTCACTGTTGCAAGGCCTGTCTCTCTCATAGGATAATATGGGGGCTACCTTTAAATATGATTAAAGTGTAGATTCCCCAAGAGAGTAGATGGACATGTGGAGTTTGGGGTCCCCGAACTCACAATTGAAAAATACATCTTTTTAGTAAAGTTGATTTTAAGATTGTGCGTTTGAAAATGCCACTTTTAGAAAGTGAGCATTTTCTTGCTTAAACCATTCTGTGACTCTGCCTTGTTTGTGGATTCCCTGTCTGGGTCAGTTTGACAGTTGGGTTGTTTTTCACCTCGCACTAGACAGTGACACAAAGGGGGCTGGGGTGTAACCTGCATTTCCTGATTAGCCATCTCTGCTAGGAGGGAGGGGTGGAGTGGTCACTCTCATCTGAAAGGACTGTGCCTGCCTCTGACAATGCCGGCTCCAACCCCCTGCTGTGTGTCTGATGCCTTGCCTGGGCAAGGCAGGATTTCACAAGTAGGTGTGAGTCCCCTTTGAAGAAAGGTGACTTCAAAGACTAAAATGGGTATAAGAAGGGCACCCAAATCTACAGACTTTAGAAACACTTCTGGAACCAAGAGGAACCTCTGCCTGGAGAAGAGCTGATAGCTGAGGAAGAAGTGCTGCCCTGCCTGTGACTGTGCTTTGTGGAGCTTTCCTGCAGTGCTGCTTCTGCCAGAGTAAGAGGGCAAAGACTGGACTTTGTGTGCCTTCCATCTTGAGAAGAAATCTCCAAGGGCTTGATTTAGAGCTTGCCTCCTGTTGTTTGAAGTCTCAGGGACAGCAAAGACTTCTCTCTGCCAGCACCTGGAGTCTCTGGAGAGACTCCTGCCCCGACAAGTGGTGCCCTATCCAGTCCTTGGGCCCTTGAAAGGAAAGCTGGTGGAAATCCAAGGAAATCGACTTCGGACGACTCCGGACCGACGCCGCTGCTGAATCCGGTAATGCCGCTTGCACCTGACGCCGTGACCTTCGCTGGAACGCGACGCTCTTCGCAGGCCCGACGCCGCAGCAGCCCCGCTGAAGTCCGCGACTCCGTGGAAGTCGCCGCACCACGTCGTGACCGACGCCGCTCGAAGTGCACGGATTCAACGTTTCGCACAGACGCCGCGATTCCCGACTTCGCGCATCGGCTTGTTTTCACTCTTCACCAAAGGTACTGTACTTGGGGGTCTACATGACTCCGTGTCCCTCGCCGCTGGTGTCGGCTGGTTGGGAACGACCCCGTCACGACGCCGTGTTAACATCTCATCGAAGCATTTTTGTTTCTAAGCGCTATTTTTTTAGTTTAATCTCTAAAAATTCATAACTTGACTTGTGTATGTTGGATTTTTGTCGTTTTGGTCTTGTTTTGTTTAGATAAATATTTCCTATTTTTCTAAACCGGTGTTGTGTCATTTTGTAATGTTTTCATTAAGTTACTGTATGTGTTGGTACAAATACTTTACACCTAGCGCTCTGAAGTTAAGCCTACTGCTCTGCCAAGCTACCAAGGGGGTAAGCACGGGTTAGCTGAGGGTGATTCTCTTTTACCCTGACTAGAGTGAGGGTCCTTGCTTGAACAGGGGGTAACCTGACTGTCAACCAAAGACCCCATTTCTAACAAGAGTGCTATCCGAATTAGAAACAGTTATGAGTTTGTTAATGTAAACTGAGGTTTTGTCGTAAAAGAGTATTAACATTCCCCCTGAATTTTAGGAACTTCATTGAATGTGATTTTTATGCGTTTTATTGATCACTTGTGTTATTTATATGGAATTTTATGTTTTGTTATGTGTAAGGTGTTTTTTTATGGCACGCCGCTGAAATAAAGTTGTAATGACTGACTGACTACATAACTATTTGTTTAGGAATAACAGAATTGGCATGTTAGGGTTCCGAATCATGGCCTTAAATTGGATCTTTCCAGCTTCTTGATTTGTAATTTATTTAGCACTGCTGCATTACCCTAATGAATTAGAGAAGATAAACTACGATGTTTTGTTGTCTAACAAATATGAAATAAGAAATGCTTGTTCAATGGGGTGCTATCATTATAACCAATGATTGGTTACATTTGTGAATTTGTATTTCAATGCACAATATCTGTGTTTTAATTGATGGTTTATGTATTGTTTATATGTTGGTTATTTGTATTTTTATTGTAGCCCTGAAGAAGTTCAGTTGGAACGAAACCCATTCGCTGCAGTTGATGAATTAAACATGATCTTCAAATAAACCTTCAGTTTCAAAATGAGACATTGGATCATCAGATTAATTGATTTACTGAAATTTACATATTTTTTTCATCCTTAATGGTCCAATGTGTTAGACTGGAGGAATGCTGAGTTATATTTTCAAAAATATATTATACCATACCAATCAGAAGGACTGACACTGGCAGAGTTAGCCAGTACTCCTGGGACCCTGCACAAAATAATAACAGGACCTACACCCTTTCTAAAGGGGTGAGGGGTTCCTGATATAAAAACAATCTGGCAGGTTTTAAGATAAGTCGGAAGAAGGATTGAAGGACAAGTGCATGTACATTTCAGCAACCCTAAATATGAGCAGCTGATCAACAAGGACCATTTGCTTAATGCCATTTTAAAAGTGGCCAAGATGTGTTAGGTCTGGATAGAGTCATGGGTTGAATTTATATTCAACTGAGGTAGAGGTTTACCTTCAGAGAATTTCAATTATTTAGTTCTATTGCAATTATTTGGTAGACATATTACTCTTAAGCCATTTGATTACTTGCTTAATTGTTTATCTTCCATCCCTGAGACCTGAGAACTGACCTAGGTCTTGTTACTAGTCCAAAAATAAAGTGATTTCTGGGGCTAATCACCTCAAAGTCTAGTGCCTCAAATTTTAAATGTAAGGCAATGAAAGCATGAGTGTTAAGATTATCAAAAGAGGGTTTATGCACCATGCATTTGTTTTGCACAAGAGATGTCGTAAGATGAGGACAATTTAAAGTTATAGCCAAGAGAGAAAGTGCGTTAGGATGGCCTTATCGGGAAGAGTTTGGTATTAGTTAATCACTAATAAAAAACACCATGTGATGCAGAGTGAGGGAATTGAAGTGCGAGGTTGCAGAAGTGGATTTTGCAACGAGATGTAATCTATCTGCCCTACTATTTCTAAGTAAGAGTTTGGGGGTCTCAAAAGATGTGCACAATGCATTTGGGCCAGGGCAGGATCTACACCAGTTGTTAACAAGGTGCAGATCGTTCCTATAAATTTGAGAGAGGCATCAAGAAAATCCTGTATGAGGCAATCACCACTGAGATGATTACTACACATACATGGATCAATCTAAGTAACAGCTAGAAGTCTCACAGACAAGACAAGATTGTAATTATTTATTTAGAGAGTCCATCTTCACTGACGTTTCTTGGTGCCAGAGGACAAAAAAAGGACAGACCACATCAGAAGAGCAAAGAAAATACAATACTTAATAGCTGAGATTTCAACTGCTTCCAGAACTAAGGTGATCTGATTGGCTCCTTAACCATAATGGCAAATCATTCCATTGTATTGATGTCTGTATTCAAAAAGTTCTTCCACTAACTATAGTCTATTTCATTTAGGAAAATAGACTGTGAGGTTAAAAGTGGCGCAGTTAAATCGCCTTCCATTACACTACTGAAACTAGGTGGTCGAAAAGTAGTTGACCTGTTTTAAACTGTTTCATAGATCAAGCATACGGACTTAACTGCATTCTGGTATGAACAATAACGTGAAATTATATCTAAGTATTTGTAAATCACAACAGTATAGCACTTATCTGAAATGTTTACGTTAGATTAGAGCCCGCGATTAGCCAAAGATTCCTAACAGCATACGATGGTCGAGGACACATGAGGAACCAGGCCTTAGTCCTCAATTCGCAGTGCCCGAAGTGGTCACCAATTAGGTTTATAAAAAAAAACACTGACAACCACCAGGTCCGTAATGATTAACAAGCATGGAGCTAGGCGTGATGCTGAAGGTTTTTGCAGCGGGGGGAAATTACTTGTGTTATGGCATGTACATGAAAAAAGAGATATTGTACGCTGTAAGAACACGTAAAGGGCTGGAAGGACCAGTTAAGTGATAAAGATTATTAAAGGGAAAAAACAGCATTGGCAAAGTAAATAGTCTTGACGCATTAAGTCAAGAGTTGACCAAAAAAAACAATACAAATGCCTACCACAGAACACAAGAATGAAAACAAATGCTTTGTGCACCCGCCGCATGGATGTGATAAAGAAATGAATGTGGAATTACAGAGATTGTGGGGTGAAGTGTCTCAATGTGATATAATATCATAAGTGGGTCAGAGGAGTGTGGAATCACTATTGCTACCTTTCTATGATTGTAGTGAAATGACATCAGCTATGAGCATCGGAATGCAGGGCTTGCAGACTCTTGCACTGAGACAACTTTTTCAGGTAGTGAGCAGACACTCATCAATCATATAGATGGCCGAACTCTGACATTATCTCCATTTGATTAGCGTATTATGGCCTCTCAAGCCATGCTTATGAATAAACTCTAGTTGAATTGCTCCATAAACACAGATTACACTCCTCTGCTTGCTACCTGCAGAATCCAAAAAAGCGTGGATTCAAGAGCAATGGAAGACGATGATTGAGTGTTAGGCTAAATTTAAATGGCTTATAAATTATGTACCGAAAATCTGTTCTGTTCCATTACAGTAAGCAGCGGAACAGCGAAAACAGCTTTATATTAATTTATTATCAACGAGGAACCGTGGAGTAGCCCTGGGAGGAACAACGTGTGCTGCCATTTCTAAGTTGAAGTGCTTTTATTTTTCATAACAGGTAGCTAAATATGAAAACACATCTGTTATTTTACATGCAACACGCATTACTGACGCAATCCCCCTAACTGGTAATGAGCATAATTATGTTGGCGTTCTTTTCCTAAAAGGCATCTACATTTTATCAGATGAGTGTTCAGGGTTTATTCTATTACCATTGACATTTGCATTTTTTACGTTTATTCGTTAATAGTCAAGCGGTGTCCACACTTGCCTTAAAAATGGCCCATTTTATTTATTTTTAGCACTATTCATTGCATGTGATTTCGACCTTTCGAAATACTTTGCATGAAGAGTGAATGCATATACTCAGCAGCAAAATCATGTTTGGGCCTGCGCAGTTTATGTAAAGCAGAAAAATCTAATATTTACATTTGCCTTTAGAAAACAGGTATTTTATGAGGGTGATAGAGTGGAGTGTCACAGAGTGCAGTGTCATAGAGAGGAGTAGCATAGAGTGTAGTGTGTAGAGTGGAGCATAGTGGAGTGTTGAAGACTGGAATGTCATAGAATGGAGTGGCAGGTCGTAGAGTGGAGGGTCGTAAAGTAGGGTAGAGTGACATAAATTGGAGTAGAGTGACAAACTGGAGTAGAGTAGAGTAGTGTAAAGAAGAGTCGAGAAGAGTGTCGCATAGTGGAGGGAAATAGTGTAGAATGCCATAGAGCAGTAGTTCCCAACCTTTTGACTTCTGTGGACCCCCACTTTATTATTACTGGAACCCGGCAACCCCCACTGACTCATTACTAAAAGCTGGGGACCTAATTTGTCAATATTTTTTCATTTTCTAAGCAGGCGCGCACCCTGTGAGAAGGCTTCGCGGACCCCCAGGGGTTTCCGGACCACAGGTTGGGAACCACTGCCATAGAGTTCTTTGGCGTTGAATGGAGTAGAGTGGAGTGGCGGTGAGTGGGGTAGAGTGCTGTGGAGTGTCATGTCGTACAGCGGATTGACGTGGAATATCGTAAAGTGCAGTGGCATAAAGTGGAGTGGTGTAGCGTGAAGTGGCATAGAGTAGAGTGGGCTGGTAGAGCGCAGAGTGGAAGAAAGTGTTGTAGAGTGCTGTAGAGTGGAGGGCCATACTGTGGAGTATCGCAGAGTGGAGTATTGTAAACTGGAGTAGAGTGTTGTAGAGTGGAGGGACAGAGTGGAGTAGAGAAGCTCACAGTGGAGTAGAGTGGCACAGAGTGGAGTAGAGTGGACTAAAGTGGTGTAGAGTGGAGGAGTATGTCATAAAGTAAAGTGGCGTAGAGCGAAGTAAAGTGGCATAGAGTGGCGTTTAGGGATTTGCCTATAATGGAGTAGAAGTCAGAGTGGAGTGGCATAGAGTGGAGTGTTGTGGTGTACAGTGGGGTGGCATGAGGTAGAGTGGAGTGGTGGGTCAGAGTGGAGTGTCATAGTGTTGAAAAGAGTGACGTAACATGGAGTAGAATTGAGTACACTGTGGAAGAGAATAGTGCAGTGTAATAGAGTGGAGGGACATAGAGTGGAGTGTCGTAGAGTTTCGTAGCGTTGAGTGGAGTGCCAGGGAGTGGAGTAGAGTGCTGTAGTGTGGAGTGTCATGTCGTGGAGTGGCATAGAGTGGAGTAAACCTTCGTAGAGTGTTGTAGAGAGAAGGGGCATAGAGTGCAGTAGAGTAGAGTTGAGTGGAGTGGCTGAGTGAAGTGGCATAGAATGTGAGTGGCATAGAGAGGAGTTGAGTGGCATAGAGTGGAGCCATGTGGCACAGAGTGGAGTGGTGTAGAGTGCACTACTGGAGCAGAGTGGAGTCATGAGTCACAGGGTGGAGTGGCATAGAGTGGAGTAAAGTGCCATGGAGTGACATAGAGAGATTTGCTTAGAGTGGAGCAAAGTGGCATACAGTGGAATAGAGTGTTGTACAGTGGAAGGGCATAGAGGGGAGGAGCATAGAATGGAGCAGAGTTGAAGGGTGGAGTGGCACAGTGGAGTGGTGTAGAGTGGCATAGAGCAGAGTGCTGTGATGTGGTGAGCTGTAAAGGGTCAGAGTGACATGGAGCAGAGTGGAATAGAGTGATGTAAAGCGGAGGAGAGGAGAAAGGAGTAGGGTGTCAAAAAGTAGAAAGGAGCATTGTAGAGTAGAATGTCGTAGAGTGGAGAGGCGTACAGTGGAGTGCCATAGTGTCATGGCGTAGAGTGGAGTATAATAGAATACTGTAAAGTGGAGTGTCAGAGTGGAGTGGCTTGGAGTGGGATAGGAAGTACCACTATACTTTTAATGGCAAGTACAGAAATATCGAAATAAAATATTGTTTTACACTAATATTGCTAAAAACAATACACACATTTTTATATATATACAGGGAGTGCAGAATTATTAGGCAAATGAGTATTTTGACCACATCATCCTCTTTATGCATGTTGTCTTACTCCAAGCTGTATAGGCTCGAAAGCCTACTACCAATTAAGCATATTAGGTGATGTGCATCTCTGTAATGAGAAGGGGTGTGGTCTAATGACATCAACACCCTATATCAGGTGTGCATAATTATTAGGCAACTTCCTTTCCTTTGGCAAAATGGGTCAAAAGAAGGACTTGACAGGCTCAGAAAAGTCAAAAATAGTGAGATATCTTGCAGAGGGATGCAGCACTCTTAAAATTGCAAAGCTTCTGAAGCGTGATCATCGAACAATCAAGCGTTTCATTCAAAATAGTCAACAGGGTCGCAAGAAGCGTGTGGAAAAGTCAAGCGTGCAGCTGCCACGATGCCACTTGCCACCAGTTTGGCCATATTTCAGAGCTGCAACATCACTGGAGTGCCCAAAAGCACAAGGTGTGCAATACTCAGAGACATGGCCAAGGTAAGAAAGGCTGAAAGACGACCACCACTGAACAAGACACACAAGCTGAAACGTCAAGACTGGGCCAAGAAATATCTCAAGACTGATTTTTCTAAGGTTTTATGGACTGATGAAATGAGAGTGAGTCTTGATGGGCCAGATGGATGGGCCCGTGGCTGGATTGGTAAAGGGCAGAGAGCTCCAGTCCGACTCAGACGCCAGCAAGGTGGAGGTGGAGTACTGGTTTGGGCTGGTATCATCAAAGATGAGCTTGTGGGGCCTTTTCGGGTTGAGGATGGAGTCAAGCTCAACTCCCAGTCCTACTGCCAGTTCCTCGAAGACACCTTCTTCAAGCAGTGGTACAGGAAGAAGTCTGCATCCTTCAAGAAAAACATGATTTTCATGCAGGACAATGCTCCATCACACGCGTCCAAGTACTCCACAGCGTGGCTGGCAAGAAAGGGTATAAAAGAAGGAAATCTAATGACATGGCCTCCTTGTTCACCTGATCTGAACCCCATTGAGAACCTGTGGTCCATCATCAAATGTGAGATTTACAAGGAGGGAAAACAGTACACCTCTCTGAACAGTGTCTGGGAGGCTGTGGTTGCTGCTGCACGCAATGTTGATGGTGAACAGATCAAAACACTGACAGAATCCATGGATGGCAGGCTTTTGAGTGTCCTTGCAAAGAAAGGTGGCTATATTGGTCACTGATTTGTTTTGGTTTTGTTTTTGAATGTCAGAAATGTATATTTGTGAATGTTGAGATGTTATATTGGTTTCACTGGTAATAATAAATAATTGAAATGGGTATATATTTTTTTTTTGTTAAGTTGCCTAATAATTATGCACAGTGATAGTCACCTGCACACACAGATATCCCCCTAACATAGCTAAAACTAAAAACAAACTAAAAACTACTTCCAAAAATATTCAGCTTTGATATTAATGAGTTTTTTGGGTTCATTGAGAACATGGTTGTTGTTCAATAATAAAATTAATCCTCAAAAATACAACTTGCCTAATAATTCTGCACTCCCTGTATATATATATATATATTATATCACGAATCCAAACTCTCCAAAAGAGAAAACGCACGCTCAGGAATTCAAAAGTAGAAGTGTTTATTCCACACAACGCGTTTCGGCTGACAAGCAGCCTTGATCACGTGTATAGTTCAACCAATGTGCTATCCTTTAAATACCATCTTGACATCACCATAAAAACAGGACTAAGTAATTGTTTTCGTACAAGTAAATATCCTAGAAGAGATTTTAAATGGATGATATAAACAAAACTAATTCAATTAAGAACTGATTCAATTAAATAAATATATAAATATATATGTATACAGCCACATAACTTATTATATCACTAAATTACCACCAAGTTATTAAGTAGTGAAAACATTATAAATATATGTAAATATGATTGTACATTATTTATATCAGTATACATATAAAAATCATCATAAATATATAAATATAAGTGTAATTATAAGTATAAATATTGCTCTATTAACATTTATAAGAAATATTTTTTACAATAAGAGTATCATATATATATATATGTAGAGATATATATATATATATACACACATATATATACAGTTTAAAACAGTAAATCTTAAAAGTTATAATATATAACATTAATATAACTAATATTAAATATGATATAATATATACTTATAAAAACATACAAACATGTGTAAATGTACACACATACACATATAGTACCACTATTATTAAAAACATATATTTTACATTATATTACATTTTAGAAAATATTTTTTAAATGTACTATTTTAAAAGCAAATATATATAATTCACAAAAATATAAAGAAATCAATTACAGAACATTAAAAAATTACAAAATTAATAAAATATAAAACAAAATTAAAATCCAGAAAAAAAGAATATTGACTTTATATATATATATATATAGTCACTTCTTGTAGCGTAACTTATCCGCACCTGAACGCCGGTGGTGCCGATATCGGACGCACGCCACAGCGTCTAACTATATAAACTTTCCTTTGTCGATACACAAGGATACGGCACTCCACAAACGAAGGAAATAATTAGAAGTCCATTTTATTCAACATGCATCGACTTTCCTTCGTTTGTGGAGTGCTGAGTCCTTGTGAATCGACACAGGAAAGTTTATATATATATATATATATATATATATATATATATATATAGAGAGAGAGAGAGAGAGAGAGAGAGAGAGATATATATATATATATATAAAATAAAATACAGAAATAAACAAATGAAGATAATAGATATATTTAAACAATATTAGGAAAAGTCTAACAATAATAGATATACTATTCCTACTCCAGTCTGTGCAACATTAGGGAAAGCTTTGGACTTCGGAGGAGTAAAATTTACTATTCCCACTCCAGTCTGTGCAACAGTAGGATAGGCGTTGGACTGCTGAGGGCCAAGATTCACTATTCCCACCCCAGTCTGTGCAACAGTAGAGAAAGCAATGAACTTCGGAGGGGTAAAAATGACTATTATCACTTCAGTCTGTGCAACAATAAGGAAAGAGTTGGAATTCAGAGGGATTAGATTTACTATTCCTACTCCAGTTTGTGCAACAGTAGGGAAAGGATTTGACTTTAGAGGGGTTAAGAAACAAGTTACTTACCTTCGGTAACGCCTTATCTGGTAGAGACACAGGCTAGCCACAGATTCCTTAATCTCCCCTAGGTGTCAGACTGGATCCGGAAAATTTTCCTCAGCAGTACCACTGAACGTCGGTAGAAGGCATCAAGCGACTTCGCAACTACTTCATCCCCAGACATGACGTGAGCGGAGTCCATATACTCCCTCCTCCGACGCACTGAAGTCAGTTTCTTCAGTCACTTGAAGCCACTGAACAACGCAGCACCACAGTGAAACTGGCAGTGAAATGGTAAAACAGAGTAATGCTGAATATGCCAACCAGAAAAGAAAAGACACATCATGAGATGTACAATAACTAGAAAACACCCAAAACCACCCTAAGAGAGACCGCAGAGTACACAGTTCGCAAGCGGGGAGGATGGGTGGGTTGATAAGGAATCTGGGGCTAGTCTGTGTCTCTACCAGCTAAGGCGTTACAGAAGGTAAGTAACTTGTTCATCTGATAGAGACAACTAGCCGCAGATTCCTTATCTTCGAATTAGATATCCAAGCAATTGCCCGCCCCTCTCCTCCACCCCAGAGGATGGGTGCGAACAGATCACACCAGTCTTGCAAAGAACAACCCAGTAACACCGAGGAATAACCAGGCTCGAGACAGAGAGGGCAAGAGAATAACAGAAGTTACTCATTTGAAAAAACAACTGGCATATCCACAGGGGAAATGCCAAGGCAGGACTGGTAAGGGAAATTGACTACAGAAAACAAGGCAGTGACCCCGCCCATGGGGCAGTGAAAACTGCAAAAAAAAAATAGTCAGAGACAGAAGCAGAAAACACGTGATAGATACCGTGTAAAAGAGGCAAAGTAGACGAACAAGCATAAGCGTGCTATACAAACAAACCCACAGTCAGAATGTGAGAGTACCCCAGCAGACGCGATATGTGAAACACCCACAAGCCAAGTCAGAACACAGGGTCAGGGAAAGAACGAATGAAAAACCTGAAGGGTACAGGCAGACCATCAATGGTTGCGTTAGAATGAGCAGTGAAGGCAGCTCCAAGCCCCAATGAAATATAAAGGGAAAAAAAACAAAGGTCCTGCACTCAAGCGCAAAGTGTATGGACATGCACAAGTCAGAGAACGAGAGAAAGTGAAAGAGATAACACAGAAGTGAAACTGGAACGGCAAGGGAAAAGAAATGGAAGGTCCTGTATGAATCCAGTGCAAATAAATGAATGTGAAAAAAGAATTGCAGGGGGAACAAGATTGCCCAAACAATGAAAACAGGCTTGAAAACAAGGAAGCAGCCTGACATGGGAACCAGAGGCATAATAACCATCCGCACATAAAGGAACCCTTAGAACTGTGCAGCAGAAAAGCACAGAATATATCGAAAGGAGCATGACTGAAAAACAAACCAATCATGGCACCCCGAAGAAAGAAGAGGTCAGGAAAGGAAAATGAAATTGGAGACATGTCCAGAGACAAGAGTCTGAAAAGACCCACTCCACGAAAAAGTGAGGGTCTATGACCATGTCCAGGAGGACATGAAAGCATGGAAAGACAACTGTTGGCCATGGCCAAGAAAAAAGGCAGGAATTAAGCAAGGTGTCAAAACACCAGGATGTATAGGGAAAACACAGAACCCACCCTAAGCCAGAGGATGGAACATACGGTAAGGAACTGACAGAATCAGTGCTCAGAAACAATGAACAGGTAAACAAGAGACACCTGTGAAGGAAATAATCCCCGCAGGCGTGCACAAAAGGGGACCAAACAACCTGTCGTCAGCAGAACCACAAACAATAATGTAATGAAGACCGACAACAGAAAGCAAAAGGTAGCAAGCTTCCCATGTCATCACAATGAATAAATGAGGAAAAAGGCACCAAGCAAGCAGTAAGAAGCCTGCACAAGTAAGATCAAGAACAGTACCATTGCCCTCCAGTCGAAGTGGAGGGAGGGGGGAACGGTTGAATGTGGTGCCAGGATGAAAAATCAAAGAACAAGGGACACCCCTGTGTAGGCCAGAAGGTGGAATGGCACTGCCTCCAGAAGAGGGAGTACCACAAAAGCGCCCACAACATCCCGTGGGAAAGAAGGAACCTGTGAACAATAGCATAGGAAGGGCTCAACTCAGGAAGGACCCAAAAAGAGTGGGCAAGAGAGGAATGTACCCTCCAGTGGAGAGTATAATATTAGGACTGTCCGTTTATTTTATTTTTGTTTTTTGTTTTTTACATAAACAGTGTTGCAGTGGCTAGTCTGAGACCCATGGTATGGGGGAGCTGGTGCCCCGAAAGTAAAGAGACGATAACATTGAGCCAGTGATTAATGGTCCTGAAAGAAATGTGAATATCAAAGGGTACAGTAGAAGCAATCAAGAACACCCTGAAAGACAGGGAGAGGAATCTGCAACAAGCACCAATATGACCCTGTAGCAGAGGACAACAGGGACAAGGTGGAATCCATTGAAAAAATAGGGAAAGAAGCCTTCCCACAAGATATAAGAGGAAGCGACACCAGAGGTGGAGACCCTACAAAACGTAGGCTACCAGTGGACTACAACAACATATTCCCACATGGGAAGAAAAACAAGGTAAATGCGTAAAGTAGCCTACTACCAAAAGCTCAAAAGAGTGAATCTCCAACCAATTTCCATATCAACAGAGACGATAGGCAAGATGCCTAGGGTAAACTAAAGTAGAGGCAATGTTGTCAGAACGCACAACAAAAAGAGAACCACTAACCGCAGAATGAAAAGGCCAAAAGTAGGCAGAGGGATCCGCCTGTAGATATAGCCAAATGATAAGAGGGCACTTGGCCCGCCTCAGAAGTAGAGCTACTACTCAACATGGCGAGAATCCACCGAATGTAAATGAAACTGAGAGTTGGAACTCACACAGAAAGTTAACTGAAATTTATTGTTACAGGCCCTGGAATCAAATCCCCGTACAGAGGAGCCTACAGCAGCAGAAGCACCTGGCCATGCCACAGAACTACAGCACTGCAGAAATGAGCAGCAGCATGAAAAGCACACAGATCACTACGAAAGGAGGTGCAACAATATCCAACGTGGATAAAAAATAAACTGGAAAGAACAGGAGGAGACTCTGAAAGGACTCAGAAGTCACAGGGACACACTAAATGCAATAACATGTAACAGAATCAGGTGAGTACGTAACAGGACCCATATCTCAGAGGCACCTGGCGGTGCAAATATAGTTGCAACAGAGATGCGTAAGAAGAGGATGGACATTAGTCTCCCACATGAGAATCATGAAAACGGCGCAAGGCTGAATCTGCATCAGCCCCAAAAAGAGATCTGCCATCAAATGGCATATCAAGAAGAGCATCCTGCAGAGGAGATGAAAAATTTGAAGTGGACAACCAAACCCTGCGACAAATGGCAACGGATGCAGCCATGACCCGAGCAATGGAATCAGTAGAATCCATACCTGAGCAGACTATAAGTCGAGCAGCCTTTTGGCTATCTCTGATCAAAGGCATCAGGGCAGTGTGAACATCTTCAGAGAGCAATGGCAACAAATGTTCAACGGTGTCCCAGAGAGTATGGGAAAAACGGGCCAACACACAGGAAGTGTTGGTGGAACGAAGAGCGGTACTAGAAGAGGTGAAGATACGCCTACCGGCAACATCCAGCTGAGCGGTGGAGTCAGAGGAATCTGCTCAAAAGCCAGGATGCCCAAAGCAGTTTGGACAACAAACCTCCAAGGGTAAGGATGATGGCGAAGAAAAAAGGCACTCGAACACCGAATCCACGTTTCTGCGCAGAAAAGAACTGACTTCAGCTTACCGGAGGAGGGAATATCTGGACTCTGCTGACATCATGTCTGGGGACGACGTCGGTGTGGAGACACTCAATGCCCTCTACTGACGCACAGAGGTACTGCTGAGGAAAAATTTCCAGATCCAGTCTGACGTCTGAGGGAGAATTTTAAGATAAGGAATCTGCAGCTAGTTGTCTCTGTCAGATTTGACTATTCCCACTAATTAATCATACTTAATTAACTTCCTTTCCTATACCCCTACAAACCCAGCAACCCACAATGACACTATAAATTACTACTAGGAATTACATAAAAAACAACATAAATCAGTTGAAATTACAAACTATATTTAAAAAATGTGAACTAAAACACAGATGCATAAAAAACTATATTTTTGACAAATTATCGAAAATGACATTAGCAACAAAGATATTCTTGAAAACGATATTACTTACCTAATCGATATTCTTGTCAACAATATTTCTGCATCACAATATATGTGTATCACAATATTTGTTTCCCAGTATTTCTGCAACTCGATATTTAAAACTCAATTTTGTGTCCAAACAATGTTGTTGAGTGGTGTCTTAGAATGGAGTGGCATAGAGTGGAGTAGCATAGAGTACAGTAAAGTGACAGAGTTGAGTAAAGTGACAGAGTTGAGTAAAGTGGCACAGAGTGGAGTAGAGTGGATTGTCGTAGACTGGTGGTGTTGAGTGGATTGTCATAGAGTGGAGTGACAGAGTGTGAGTAGCATAGAGTGGAGTGGCATAGAATAGAGTTAAGTAAATAGAGGTGAGTACATTAGAGTGGAGTAGAGTACCCTAAAGCTGAGTGGAGAGGAGCAAGTAGAGTGGCGTAGAGTGGAGTAGCATAGAGTGTTGTGCAGTGTTATAGAGGGGTGTGGAGTAGCGTAGTCATAGGCTGGCACAGAGTGGCGTAGAGTGGAGTATCAAAAAGGGGAGTGTCAGAGTGGAGGTACGTCGAGTAGAGGGATGTAGGGCGGAAAAGAGTGTTGTAGAATGGATGGGCATAAAGTTGTGAAAAGGAGTGTTGTAGAGTGAACTGTCGTAGACCTGAAAAGCATAGAGCTGAGAGGCACAGCGCAAAGGGGCGTAGAGTGGAGGGGTTGAGAGCAGAGTAAAGTTTTGTAGAGTGGAGTGATTTAGCATACAGTGGAGTAAAGTCCCGAAGAGTGGAGTGGCACGGAATGGCGTAAATGTTGTAGATTGGAGCGGCGTACAGTGGAGTAAAGTTGCAGAGTGGAATGATGTATAGTGTAGTTGAGTGGTCTACAGTTAAATGGCACAGAGTGGTGTAGAATGTCATAGGGTGGAGTGGAGTACAGTGTAAGAGTGTAATGACAGAGTGGAGGGGCATAACAGTGGAGAGGCAAAAGTAAAGTGTCTTAGAGTGGAGAAAAGTGTTGTGAAGTACAGTGGAGTGGAGTGAAGTAGAGTGGAGTGGAGTAGAGGGGAGTAAGGTGTGGTAGAGGGGAGTAAGGTGTGCTAGAGAGAAGTGGCGTAGCAAATAGTGTCGTTGGTTGGAGTAAAGTGGCATGGAGTCTAGTAGAGGGGCATAAATTGTCGTAGAGTGTCACTGAGTGGAGTGTCGTAGCGTGATGTACAGATGAGTTTTGTAGAGTGAAATATTGTAGAGCGGATCAATGTGGCCTAGTGGCAAGGGTGTCGTTAAGTAGAGAGGCATAAGTAGGAGTGATGTAGAGTGGCGTGGAGTAGGGTGGCACAGAGTGGAGTGTCATAAAGTGGAGTTGAGTGTCACAGAGTGGGATAGAGTGAAGTGCTGTGGAGTGTTGTAGAGTGGAATGGCTTGCAGTGGGGTGTAGTGGTGTAAAGTCGAGTGTCATGGCGTAGAGTGGAGTGTCGTGGAGTGGTAAGTCATACAGTGGAGGATCAAAGATTGGAACAGAGTGACGCAAAGTGAGTGGAGGCGCATAGACACGAGGGGATGGGGCATTGAGGGGACTGTCGCAGAGCTTCATGGCGTTGAGTGCCGTAGAATTAAATGGCATGCAGTGTCGTGGAGCGGCGGCATAGAGTGGAGTGGTGTAGACTGCAGTGGCATAGACTGGAGTGGCATACAGTGGACTGGCATAGCGTAGAGTGGAGTGAAGTGTTTCAGAGTAGAGTTGCAAAGGGTGGAGCAGAGTGGAGTAGGGTGGCAAAGGGAGGAGAAGAGTGGAGTAGGGTAGAATAGAGTGGAGGAGAGTGAAGTGTTGTAGAGTGGAAGGGCGTAAAGTACCATTGAGTGGCATATCAGAGTGGAGTGGTGTTCAGTGGAAGGACGTGGAATAGAGTTGAGTGGCATGGAGTGCCACTGACTGAGCAAGTAGAGTGGAGTAGAGTGGCATAGATAGGGTGGGGTGGAGAGTAGTGGAGTGTCAAAGTGGTGTGAAATAGCATAGAGTGCTGCAGAGTGGCAGAAAGTGTTGTCGAGTAGAGGGGCATGGAGTGTATTACAGTGGTGGGGCGTACAGTGTCATGGAGTGTTGTAGAGTGGATTAGAATGTTGCAGAGTGGAGTGGTATAGAAAGCAGTGGTGGAGATTAGAAGCACCTAGAGTGGAGAGGAGTGGAGGGACATAGAGTAGAGGGGCGTATGGTTGAGTGGAGTAAAGTGTCAAGAGAGGCATAGATTGTTGTAGAGTGAATAGAGTGTCCTAGAGTGGAAAAGAGTGTCAGAGTGGGGTGGAGTGGCGTAGACTCAAGGGGCACAGAGTGAAGGGGCGTAGAATGGTGGGACAAAGAGTGGAATAAAGTGTTGATGATTGGAGGGGCCTAGCATAGAGCGGAGTAAAGTGATGTAGAGTGGAGTGGCTAGAGTTGTGTAGTGTTGTAGAGTGGAGTGATGTACATAGTAGAGTGGCCTAAAGTTAAGTGGCACAGGGTGGCATAGAGTGGTGTAGACTGTTGTAGAGTGGCATAGAGTGGAGTAGAGAGTTTTGGAGTGGGGTGGAGTAGAGTGGAAGAGTGGAGTGACATCCAGTGGGAGGGCATTATAGAATGCAGGGTCATAAAGAGTCTTAGAGAGGAGAAAAGTGTTACACGGTGGAGTAGAGTGGAGTGGCATAAAGAGGAGTGTGTAGAGTACTGAAGTAGATAGGAGTAAAGTGTCAGAGTGGAGTGGCATAGCAAATAGAGTTGTGGAGTGAAGTAAAGTAGCGTGGAGTCTAGTAGAGTGGCATACAGTGTCAGAGTGGAGTGTTGCAGAGTGGTGTACAGTGGAGTGTTGTAAAGTGCAGTGTCGTAGAGAGGAGTAGTGTGGCCTAGACTGAAGTTGCAAGAGTGTTGCAAAGTAGAGATGCATAGAGTTGAGTGGCGTAGAGTAGCGTGGAGTAGTGTAAAGTGGAGTGGTGTAGAGTGGAGTAGTGTGTCATAGAGCAGAGTAGGTTAGAGTGGACGGTCACTGTGTGGAGTGAGGTAGAGTGGAGTGGTGTAGAGTACAGTGGAGTGGAGTGTCAGAGCGGAATGACGTAGAGTGGTGGGTCGCAGAGTGTAGTAGAGTGACGTAAAGTGGAGTACAGTGCCATACAGTGCAGTACAGTGTCGAAGAGTAGAGTGTCAAAGAGTAGAGTAGAATGTCGAAGAGTACAGTAGAATGTCGTACAGTGGAGGGACATAAACTAGAGTGTTGTAGAGTTTTGTGGCCTTGAGTGGGGTGGAGTGGAGTGGCAGGGAGAGAAGTAGAGTGCCAGAGAGTGGAGTGTCGTGGAGCTGAATGTCATAGAGTGGAGTATCGTAGAGTGGCGTGTCAGAGAGGGGAAGGGCAGAGAGGGGAGTGGAGTGGACTGGAATAGTGTGAATTGGAGTGAAGTGTTGGAGAGTGAAGTAAAGTGTTGCAGAGTAGAGTACAGTGGTGTAGATTTGAGTGTTGTAGAGTAGCAGGGAGTGGAGGGACACAGAGTGGAGTATCTTAGACTGGAGTGGAGTAGCATATAGTGGAGTAGCATAGAGTGGAATGGCATAGGGTGGAGTAAATTGGCATAGAGTGGATTAGAGTGATGTAGAGTGGAGCAGAGTGGCACAGAGTGCAGTAAAAAGAGTGGAGTAGAGTGGCATAGAGTGGAGTAGAGTGACGTGGAATGTCGTGCAGTGTCGTAGAGTGGTGTGAAGTGGTGTAGTGTCATAGAGTGGTGTTAAGTGTTGTACAGTAAAGTAGAGTGATGGAATTATCAACAGAGTGAAAAGAAAGTGTTTGCTTACCTTCCCAGGTATCAACTAACATCATGGAAAGCGAGCACATTACCTAGTAGTCTTGGTGCTCGGTGCTCCCCTGGCGTCAACAATTGAAAGAGGGAGGGGAGGTCAGGTTTTTGTTACACCACCCTTTGGGTTTCTTTCGCAACCCTTCGGTTTTAGTGAAAAGACCCCTTACTAACCAATCTAGTTGACAGCATGCTTCATCAAGGGGGGATCCAAACTGGGGTGGCATGGAGAGCAAAAGAACAATGGATTAAACCCAGACCTGGGACTGGGGGGTGAGTGTTTGAAAAGTTTCAGCACTCCATCCATCATCCTTTTGTGTTGCTAAAGTAGACCTAAGTGGGAATGGTATGCTCAGACGTGGCTCCCTTGCTCACTGTGCCACTGGATTCAAGCTAGCGTGGCTGATGAGGGGTGATACCCCGAGACCGGTCCCAGGATGCTTGTTTCTGGTCCAGGGAGGTCCTGGCCTGGCAGTTCGGGCTGTACTTTGGGCCAAGACTAATTTGCATATGGCTGGGTCTAAACTGGGGTGGCATGGTGAGCAAAGGAATGATGGATTAAACCCAGATCTGTGACTTGGATTGAG
This sequence comes from Pleurodeles waltl, assembly GCF_031143425.1. NCBI lineage: Eukaryota > Metazoa > Chordata > Amphibia > Caudata > Salamandridae > Pleurodeles > Pleurodeles waltl. The sequence continues at coordinate 1,192,412,428 of NC_090444.1, forward strand.
TGTTTGAAAAGTTTCAGCACTTCGTCAATCATCCTTTTGTATTGCTAAAGTAGGATTGACTGGTAATGGATTGGGCCACCATCGCAGCATTTCCAGGTGATCCATTGCTTGCTGAGACCCCGGGGACCAGCAGGTGAGAACACAGCAAATACTGCAGTCTGTTCGGGTCGACTACGGTGCTCAGGATATGGCGGCCATGTGAGTCCCAACGGCCGCAGACCTGGAGAGAAGACCCTCAGTTGACGGAACACTCAGACTTGGTTGGGAGGTGCTGCCAGTAGAAGCAGTTGTGGCTCCAGCTAATTCGCCAGATCAGATAGCCCTACGGTGATCGCCGTGGCCTTGATTGAGGCTCCGGTGCCCTTCCCCCCCAGTGACTGCAACTCATCGCACCCAGCCAGAAGACCCTGCCGGTGGCCGGACTCAGAACACCAGCACAGATTAGACCTTGCCCTGACGAGTTCCGAGGCACAGGAGGAACTGGCATTCAGGGGCCTAGCATGGGGCTGACCGGAATCAGTGTTACTTTGCATGCACTTTAGAGCTGGCACCTCGTGCGCCCTCCAGGGCAGGCATACTAGTGAATGCTAGTTGCCTAGGGACCCTGATCTCGCATGTAGGCCCCTGGGCCAGGCCAGCACCTGTTAGGTAATTTATAGTGACTTTTTCTGCCAGACCCCGCGCTGAGGCCTCTCCATTGAGTCGCTTGCAATGAGGCCGGTGTGCCCAAGAATTTTGATTTAAAGCGGTACAGCAAGTAGATCTTGACCAGTCTCCCTCCCCACAGAAACGGCACTGAGGTGTCCTAATAGGCACAATTGTACCTATGATAAAACTGTAATGATTCCCTTGTGGCCAACATTAGACTTCCGACACAGCAGTGAACACTAAGAGAGGCCATGGGGGTGGACCTGCCTGTCCTGATGGTGTCAGTGACACCACACTCTTCCAGTACCTGAGCCTCTTCCCCCCTCACCCCAAAATGAGTCCTTACCCTCGATTATAGCATCCTCACAAAGTTATTAAAAAAAAGAGGGTTCCCACAAAGACCTCTCCACCAACACCTCAGCAAAAAAGATGGCCTATCTAGAGAAAACACAACTGACTCTGGTACAAATGAAGAAGAGGGGGTCTTAGAAGGTGACAATACCCCGATAACAGGGTCATTTCTTGAACAGCTCTTTGGTGTCCTCAGAGAGGATTTTGCCACCCTTAAGTATGACATAGCAACAGAAGTCAAAGACCTCAAGAGAGATGTCGTCGACCTGGCACAACAAGTCGATTCACTAGATGCACACAAAAGGAATTAGACTATCACTAATGCGTAATCCTTGCATTGAAAGACAGAAACCAGGAATTTCTGCATCATTTGGAGGATCTGGAGAACTGATCTTGGCGCTCCAACATCCTTATCAAAGGAGTCCCACTGCAAGCAGTATCTGGGAGCTCTGAATAGTTTGTGGTCCGCCATGTGGCCCCAACTTAAAGATCAGGACATACTACTTGACCGTACCCATGGGGCCAGCCAGCCAGCCCGCCCGCTTCCCAGGCCAAGCACAGGACTTCCTCACTTGTCTCCAATACTATAAACAAAGAGAGGCCATCTCGTCAGCAGTTCGCAATCAGAATACAGTGGACTTTGAGGGTCTCAAAGTAGGCTTATTTGAGGACCTTTCCTCAGTGACACTGCAACGCTGCCGGTCCCTTCATCCTAGGACAGATTTCCTCCAGGAGATGGGGATTCAATATAAGTGGCGAACACTCTTTCCGTCTACAATTTGTGTGGAATAATGAGACACAGAGCATCCGTTTGCTGGAAGAAGCCTATTTGCTGCTGGACATGCCGTCGCATTTGGGAGACCCCAAGCCACAGGAGCTGACCCGGGAACTGGCTGCACACACCGCGGAGCGACACCACAAAGCCTGACAATGGAAAGGTAAACAACACAAGACCGCAGAGGTTAAGAGCAGAAAGAAAGAGCTGCACTAATCCTCTGCTTGCAGAACCAGTACAGTGCGTCAGAGGCAGACCCGGACCACTAAGAACGTGTCGCACCTGCTTACCTTGACTGCCTGCCTACATGGGGGGCATCCTTGCCATGGAGGCCCATGAATACCCTACTGACTACCCGTGATCGCCAATGGGTGGCAGCCTGCTGCTGGTTGCAGTGTGGGCAACAGGGCTCCACCCCCCTTCTACTGGATAACGAACTAGCGCAATCTTGTTCCACTGATATGGACCCCCTAGAGCATGTTTGACTCTGTTCCCAGGCGGGGAACTGTTTTGATTATTGGTTACTTGTTTGTTCCTGTTCCTCTAGCTCCTTATGCATACATTTCATGCTGGCACTATCTGTAGGTAACCCTTGGACGAACCCTCAACTCCTAGTCTGACCCTGGGGGCACACATCAGCCAATCCATAATGCACAAATAATGGTAAACATACTTAGTCTTACCATTAGAGGCCCTAATGCCCCTGTGAAGAGGATGGTCCGTCTTTCCTTTCTCCGAGAAACCAAAAGTGACATATGCCTTATACAAGAAACACATCTGTTACAGCCCGATTGGAAACGCATGAGGTTTAGGTAGAATGATCACCAATATTTTTCCTCAAGACCTGGGAAATGAGCTGGGGTGGCTACCTTAGTGGAGACTCACTTTCAGAGGAGGGTGGTACAAATACAGGTTGAGATATCAGGGAGGCTTCTCTCCCTACAGATACACAGACATACATTCACAGGGGCCAATATCTATGGCCCTAATGACCATCAGGAAAGCTTTCTTAAAGATGAACTTGAAAGAATTCTTACTACATCAAATGTCAACATTATTATAGGAGGTGACTTTAACACTATCCCTGACTCTCAGGTGGATAGATCTATCCAAAGACATGGACAGACTGGTTCACTGTCTCAGAACTTTCATGAATGGCTAACGGAGGTAGGCCTTACAGATATTTGGCAAATGAAACACCCCAGAGATAGGAACTATACCTTTCCTCTGCTGCACACCAAACTTACGCTTGTGTAGATCTTTTCCTCATATCACCATGCATCACCAGTGTGGCATCACTGATAAGGATTAGTGGCTTTCTCAGATCACTTCCTCATCAATTTGAGCTTCACACTTCCTAGGCTCAGGTCTGGCCTACAACCTTGGCACCTTAATACCAAACTTCTCATGTATGGTAACATACTTGAAGAAATTAGGGCCACATTAGAGGCTTTCCTGGCCATGAACGACACACTGACGACCACCATTGCACTACTGTGGAACACCCCTCAAGGCAGTGGTGGGTGGACAATTCATTGCCATTGCAGCGCGCTTCAACACAGTTAGACAGAATAAACGTCTACAGTTAGATGACACACTGAGGGAACTAGAAGCTTCACATGGATACATGGGATCATTAGCAATGAGGAGACAGCTCAATGTGACTCGCAAACAACTGAGAGCATTGGAAATGGACAGGGCAGAGCACGCCTTATTGCAGACAAAACAAAAGTATTATGCTGGAGGTAATAAGGTGGGACGTCTCCTGACCCACCTTCTCCGCTCACAAGCAGTGCAGTGGAGAGTGGAAGAGTTAAGACTGCCTGATGGTACCCTGACTAGTCAGGAAGAACAGATCCTTAGAGAATTTGAATCATTCTATGCTACCTTTTATGTCGCAAGATTCTGATGACATTGAGGAATACTTGGTGTTGGCCCCCTGACGGCTGGTGCCAGATTAGATAAAGATATAACCCTTACTGAGGTACTTTTGGCAATACAGCGTCTCCAGGTGGGTAAAGCACCAGGACATTGTGGTTATGGAGCAGAATTTTATAAAACATTTGGGACACTACTGGCCCCTGTGCTGGCACGGCTATATAACGATTTTAGTGCATGTGGCTCCCTCACTCCCACGGTACAACTGAGTATAATTATGGTCATCGTCCAACCAGGGATGGATTTCCGGCTTTGCTCCTCCTATCGTACTGAATGTGGATATTTATGGGCCTTCTGGCTAATAGCCGTGACCCAAATATGCAGGACCTGATACACCGGGATCAGACTGGATTTATCCTTGAAAGAACCTGCAGCAACACCACCAAGCGCCTCTGCCATCTTTTGGACAAGACACACCGCTCCCAAATGCCCTTCTTCTTCTATCTATCAATGGGGACAAGGTATTTGGCCGTGTGCATTGGCAATATCTACATGCGGTTTAGGCTCGATGTGGGTTGGGCCCACGGTTTTGTGGATTGATTCAATGCAATTATGAATCACCCAAGGCCATGGAGCGTGTGAATGGAACTCTGTCCCGACAATTTTCTATCTCCAGGGGCAAGCAACAGGGTTGGCCCTGTCGCCTTTACTATTTCCTCTATACAAGGAACTGTTCGCTGAGTGAGTACGCCGCCACTCACATATAATGGGTATACCTATGGGGGGGGGGGGTTAGAAAACATAAACTGGCACTCTACACTGATAATGTGTTATTTCTTCTGTCTCAGCCACAAGTCTCGCTCCCAGCCATCATGAAGGAACTAGCAAACTTATGGGAGGTATCTGAATTTAAAATCGGTTTGCACAAATCATCCATTCTGAATCTCACTGTGCCAGCGGTGGATAGAGCACTGCTGAAGACCCCCTTCCCGTTGACTGAAAAACATGAGGGGGGGAAATATCTGGACCTACAGATATAGCCTACGCCAGCATCCACGGCAGAGCATAATAATTACAGCCCGCTTTTGGAAGATGCTCACTCGAACTTGACTAGGTGGAAAGCCCATAGCCTCTCCTGGCTTGGCCGTCTGGCAGCAGTCAGGATGATGCTTCTGTCAAAAGTGTTATATGTCATGCAGATCTTGCCGTTGCAACTCCCCTCCCCAAGTTACTGGACAACCAACAAAGTTTCATTTGGGAGCTCATCTGGGACAGCAAGAAGGCAAGAATGGCGAAAGCACAAGCTTACCTGCCACAGGCTGAGGGAGGATTGGGAGTCCCATACCAGGTGAGCTACTATCAAGCTGCCCATCTGCATTATATGGTGAAGTGGTCCTGCCCAGGCACCGAGAAACACTGGTGCTTTATTGACCAGGCAGTGGCAGGGGTGCATATCTGGAAAGTACTGTGGTTACTGAAGGTGCACCGCCTGCCCAGAGTGCATATCTCCCCTGTTCTGTGAGCCATGATAAGAGTCTTGGGCAAGGTACAAATATGGAGAGGTTTGTTCATCCCCATATCTCCGTAGACCCCCATTATAGGGAACCCAGACTTTTCGTCCGCTCTGTCCGAACCCTCCTACCACGCGTGGCAAGAATCCAATTAAAAGAATAGGCGACCTCTTTGATACTGATTGACTTATGGATTTTACTCACCTCCAAATGGGGTATAGCCTCCCTGCAAAGGCTTATTGGCAATACCTGGCTGTTCGCCACTGGGTGTTCTTGCCCACAATCTGTCCACATGCAAGTAAACCCCTTAGTCAGTTTCAGAGATGGCTGGTAACTCGTTCATCTGATAAACAACTCCTCTCCAACATATAGGCTTTTTTAGTCACACCTCAACTTCTGCCCAGAATCCCTGCGCATGCGAATGCACTTTAACAGATCGCGAGTGGTGTGAGGTCCTACACCATGCACGGGTCTGAGCATGTAACACAGCTACTAAACATATGTTCCTGAAAATAGCCTATTATTGGTACTATACCCTGGCGAGGATAGCCAGCTGGAAGACAGGTAACACATGATGGAGACAATGAGGACAGACAGGTACTTTTACACTTATATTGTGGCAATGGCCCAAAATTGGCTTCTTTTGGTGAGATGCTCTACAAGTTATAGACGAGAACTACAATACAAACATCCCACGATTCCTGGGCACCTTCTATATGTTACCTTTCAAAAGAGTTCAGGGAATTGATGTTCCCCTTATATTTGCGTATTCTTCGTTTGATTATTGATGACATTGGCCTAACCTAGAAGGGTGGGCTGCATTAAATGACACATGACTCTGCCAATCATTACGTTTGTTCCCCATGAAAGGCTTACTAGGTAGCTCACCACCACAGACAGTCGTCACAGGTTGTTCCACCCCGACCCTCCCTTCCCTGTTTTCTACCCTCCCTTCCCCTGTTGCATATCATTGATGCCCCAACGGCCTTTGGATTTAGGTGGGTGATGTTGTATTTGTTACGTATGCTTAAAATCAATAAAAGAGATCTTAAACTAAATAAGTAAAATACATTTGTAGAGCGCATAGTACCCAAAGGTGTCATGGAGCTAGCAAAACCCAGTGAAAAAATCACCCCTCTTTCACACCCCCAGATTGTCAAATAAAGCATCCCACTTTGATGTCAGAGAAAGAAAAGTAAACACCTAAGCTCCCTAGGAAGACAGAGCTTGACATTTGAGCAAATATGACAAGATAAGAACAAAATGTAAAGGCCTGTTTACAGAAAGTGAGCACTCGGAGAAGAATATCGTAAAGAAGCTGTGCTTCATGGGACGGACTAACTCATGCTAGACAGACAAAAACAAATAAAGCAAGCAAACAGAAAGCAAACAAATGTGAGTTACAAACCATAAAGCCAATGGTAATCAATGGATGGAATGCATTCCAAGGTCAGCTTTCTGAATGTCCCCAAGGTGTCTTTAGCAAACCAAAAAGATGTGCTGTCTGGTAGGCTTCAACCAAAACAACTTACTACTTCCCCTTTTGAATCCATTCCTATCATTCTATCCCTACTCAAAACTCTACTAAACACACAAGAATCAAAATCACCAGCCTAACACAACTAATGTACAAGAACAAAATCCGTATTATTATTATTCTACCAACTAATGATCTCTAATCTTGGGTTATATACTGCTTACCGCCCCTGACAAGTAGTTGAACCGCGTTGTGGCTACACACGACGAAGCGATTCAACCCCTTGTCAAGGGTAGTAAGCCATATATAAATATATTTTGTAATTACAACATTAATAGACAAATCAGTGTAGTGCAAAGTGGATTTAAAAGAGGAAATTCAAAACTGGATTACTGTTTTAGTTTATAGTCGATAGCCTGGAACTCAACAGAAATGAAGGGCAATTTGTATTGTTGTTTTGTTGAATTCCGGTCAGATTTTGATATGGTAAACGGGGAAATACTCTGAAAGTCCATTAAAGAATTGGAAAAACCAAGAGGGTTATTGGGTACACTTCAAGAAATACAAAGAGGGAACTTGGCTAGAGTTGAATTAGCTCAAGCAGGTATATTATTTAAAAAAATATATATCAAGAGTAGGTTATGCAGAGATGTGTCCTGGTGACAGCAATACCTACTCCCCATCTAATGGATTTACCCTCTGTGTTATTGAGTACCCATTAATTCTCAGCCAAAATGGGAGGATGAGATGTGCCCTGCCTGTTATACTTTGATGACCTAATGATTATGGATGTAACTTGGATTGGGTTGCATATATTTTTAGCTCACTCTGCCACAACGTTTTTAATCAAGAAGTGACTCTATTGCAAATCATAATGTGGCTATGCTAAATCGCCAGGACAAGTCCCCTCTGAGTGGATACAAAGGTAACCCAATGCAAACTTTCAGCCTTGTTCAGCCTCACCAGTGATTTACAGCTTAAGTCCTGCACCATAGTGCACTATGGGATCGTCATCTGGGAATACCCGATGTACTTAGAGAGTTTGAATAAGGAAATCAAAAAAGTCAAGTGTAGAATGCGTGAATAAAATTGAGCTTCATTCCAATGTACTGCCTTTAATCCTCACTGTTCCTCTTCAGTGACAAACATTATTCAAGTAATCACCCATCCTGCTCCAATATGGACAATCCAGCATGAACACACCCCACTCTAAACAGAAAGACATGCAACCCCACCTTGAAACCCTCACAGGTGATTTGCTGTGCTATATAAATCCTGATTGATTGACTGACTGACCCCAGACCCAGTGGAGTGGAGTTTTGTAAAATATCTACTTGTCCAAGAGATGGGCCGCTTCACAAATCTACCTGTCCTGTAAAAATTCCACATATCTTTTTTGTCGCTATGCAGCTGAAGTGAGAAATTATGGCAGTATTCTCATATCTAAGCTATGATAATAGCCTCCCTTATTATGTGAGAGCTCATCACGTTTTGCAAGGCTCTGATTTTGCCACTGTTCTGCAAAGATACATACAGTAGCTGTAAGAAGGTGGAAATTGCTAGTTCCTGGACAGGTATGCCTATACGTTTGTGCATTTCCACAAGCGTACATGTTTAAGGGTATTCACCAACTTCTCTACTATCTCTTTCCACACTGGAAGGAAAAAATGCACTCCTTACAAGAGAAGGATTAAAAATATTTCCCAGCTATGAAAAAAGTTGTGACGTAGGGAAAGGAGTTTCTGCTTGGGGAAAAATATTTCCTCCCTAGAGAAAACAGGAAAGAAAAAACTAAAGTGAAATTGAATTCATTCAGCAGAATGCAATTCACAAACGTTTGCTAGGAGCACAATTGCCAGACCTGCTTCTGTAAACGTTTGTGAATTCCTGAAAGCCGTAAGTCTACACCAATGCAAGGTCATAGACCTACAGGTGGGCTTTTGTGGCTTTCCTTACGAATGAGGCCCCTAATTTATATCCATGTTGCTTATAAAGCTGCCCATAATTGATTTAATTGATTGTGGAAAACTATTTTGTTTTTAACTATGGCTATGTTTAGGTTTTTAAATGATGCCTCTGAAAAATTATATTTAAAGTTGCACAATAGTTTAGGAAAATATTTTTTTTCAACTTTCCCCTAAGTTTGTGTAGATTTCCTTAAAACAATCAATCACCAATCTTGTGTTTAGCGTCCTGGATATATTTGCACATTATCAGGGAGCTTTTTGAGAGTATAATAAATAACCTCCAATTGTTACAGTTTGCAAACATGTACATTAGGACAACTATCAGTAATGCAAGGTGGGTGTACAGCTTACTGCATTTCTTTAGATTGCTCACCTAATAGTGAATGTTTTGCATTAATCAATCATCTATACCAGTGGTTCCCAACCTGAGGAGTCGGGACCCCCGGTGGTCCGCGAAGCCTCCTCAGGGGGTCCGCGATTGCTTAGAAAATTAAATAATATTAACAGATTAGGTCCCCAGCTTTCATTAATGACTCGGTGTCGGGGTCACCAGATTTCAATAATGATAAAGTGGGGGTCCACAGAAGTCAAAAGGTTAGGAACCACTGATCTACACAGTATTGAACAACTTATACATATGGATACGAATCTTGCCTTTGTAGCCTGCAATACTCCATCCCGCAGCCATACTGTGATATTGTAAGCTGGCAGCCAATTGGCTTGTGCTGCTGAGGGTTGGACATGGTCTTCTAGTCTACTAAAGAAAATAAATAAGAAAATGTGTTGTCATTGACCCCAGAGAATATGTCCTGGGTGTCAGGCTATAGGAATTCTCCATCATTGTCAAGATTGGGTTGAACCTTGCTTGGCCAGCAACGAGATGCAGCTTTGCACCCTATGGCACAGTGAGCATGTGACCCACGGCTATATCACTTGCACGTAAGGTGTCTCATTGAAAAAAACAAAAAAGTGATGGGTGGAGTACTTGAATTAATCTGAGCACTGGTAATTACTCTGAGTTGAGATTAATATGAGTATTGCACCCATCTCTTTTTTCTCTTTTGTGACTCAATTGATAAGGATATTAGTGGAAGTGCAAAGTTGAGGAGAACAGCATTCCATAAAAGACTGAGCACAAAATTGAAAAACACTATGGGAGCTGTAAATGCATTACCTTCTAAGAATGTGAAAATGAATCTTTTGGCACGGATACTAAACAAAGATGTTTCAGATGATCATTTTCCACCAGAGCAGTTGCAGCTGAAGCGTCCTAATATAATGTAGTGTCAAGCTTTGGCCAAAGAAGTGGATTCGCTGACAATCCCGTCCATCTCCCAACTTTCTATGATGGTACTGAGCACTTTAATACCTATCAAGGGAAAGGAGGGGAAAATGGGGAAGAAGAAAAGATAACCCAATACACCTTGGTGTGGTGTGGTGCGGTGTCCTCAGTGAAACCTGGTCTGAAATGGCATCTGTTAGTAGACTGGTACCATGGACGACTTTTAGGAAGGAGGTGAATTGAGTTCTGAATAAAGGTGGTACGTGTGAGAAAGTTAATGAACTTGCCATTCAAAGTATAAACTTGCACAGCAAGACATAATTCACTATCGGGGTGAATATCTTACTGTGATACAGAGTGGGAGAGGCGGTGAAGAAACCAGACACTAACCAGGACACCAGTGTTGTTTGCCAAGATGATAAAAAGCAGAGAACATTTCAAGCAGCAGTCACCAGATGATGGACAAGCAAGTTATAAGGAACAAGGACTAAGGGCCTGATTACAACTTTGGAGGAGGTGTTAATCCGTCCCAAATGTGCCAGATATACCACCAGCCGTATTACGAGTTCCATAGAATATAATGGACTTGTAATACGGATGGTGGTAAATCCGTCACTTTACCGTCACTTTTGGGACAGATTAACACCTCCTCCAAAGTTGTAATCAGGCCCAAAGTCTTAAAAGCACAAGGACAAAATCTATCCAGTAAAGGGGAACTGGGAAGCAAAAAAAACAGAAGTTCTGGGACACCAGGCTGGATTGAAAAACTAACCAGGAGCAGAGGGCCAATACCACTATGAATAGTTGCCAAGCAAGAAGCTAACAGTGTAATAGTGTTAAGTATGTTCTACCACTTTTGTCCTGGAAGTAGAATCCTAATTTTTGAAGTTCCTACCCAGAGCTAGTTAGTGGTTTAGTTATGATACTGTCCCGGTTTCCAGGGTTCCCAGTGTCCTTTCCTATCTAAAATGGGTGATCATGTAATATGGAGGTGATGCTGCAATAATAGTGGTTAGCAGATTTCTTAGCGAATATTTTCTTACGCAAGCGAGTATTTGACCCATTCCCAACTTGCTCCTGGAATTAAATCCTGACTGGTAATTTGGAAAAAGCAAACGCAAGTAGGACATATAAGGCCTTCTATATCCCGGACTGGGGACGCTACTGAAGGTACGATGTCTTTGACAATAATATATTGTCATCCATAGCAAGTGTTCAGACAATAGCAGCAAGCAATGACCAATGGTCGTTTCAAGAAAACAAGGGAGTTACAACTGAATAATAGGGTTGGAATACAGCACTGGACAACAAAGAATACACCAGCATCGAAAAAATAGCAGTTTACATTTTAGCTATTAATGTAGTTTATATAAATATGTAAGTAAACATACCTTGTGACTCAGTGACATATGCTCTCCATATCTATATGCCATAGTCTGTAACAGCGAATCATGGTTAGCTAATTCCATCGCAGCCTTGCAACTCTTGGCTAGCAGTGCACCATGCGACAGAAAAATGTGCTCTTTCCAAGTTGATATTCCAATATCGTCCGTAATATTGTTTTCCTGAAACAAAACAAAGGTAAAATGGACATATTTACATTGACAGTTCACACTTCAGCTCTTCCCTCGACTTTTCGTCCATTTTGTAAGAGAGCCAGACTTTTTAGATTGACAAAGGTGGTTGCTGCTCAGGGGTAAAAAATAGTTAAATATACAGGGAGTGCAGAATTATTAGGCAAATGAGTATTTTGACCACGTCATCCTCTTTATGCATGTTGTCTTACTCCAAGCTGTATAGGCTCGAAAGCCTACTACCAATTAAGCATATTAGGTGATGTGCATCTCTGTAATGAGAAGGGGTGTGGTCTAATGACATCAACACCCTATATCAGGTGTGCATAATTATTAGGCAACTTCCTTTCCTTTGGCAAAATGGGTCAAAAGAAGGACTTGACAGGCTCAGAAAAGTCAAAAATAGTGAGATATCTTGCAGAGGGATGCAGCACTCTTAAAATTGCAAAGCTTCTGAACATCGAACAATCATCGAACAATCAAGCGTTTCATTCAAAATAGTCAACAGGGTCGCAAGAAGCGTGTGGAAAAACCAAGGCGCAAAATAACTGCCCATGAACTGAGAAAAGTCAAGCGTGCAGCTGCCACGATGCCACTTGCCACCAGTTTGGCCATATTTCAGAGCTGCAACATCACTGGAGTGCCCAAAAGCACAAGGTGTGCAATACTCAGAGACATGGCCAAGGTAAGAAAGGCTGAAAGACGACCACCACTGAACAAGACACACAAGCTGAAATGTCAAGACTGGGCCAAGAAATATCTCAAGACTGATTTTTCTAAGGTTTTATGGACTGATGAAATGAGAGTGAGTCTTGATGGGCCAGATGGATGGGCCCGTGGCTGGATTGGTAAAGGGCAGAGAGCTCCAGTCCGACTCAGACGCCAGCAAGGTGGAGGTGGAGTACTAGTTTGGGCTGGTATCATCAAAGATGAGCTTGTGGGGCCTTTTCGGGTTGAGGATGGAGTCAAGCTCAACTCCCAGTCCTACTGCCAGTTCCTGGAAGACACCTTCTTCAAGCAGTGGTACAGGAAGAAGTCTGCATCCTTCAAGAAAAACATGATTTTCATGCAGGACAATGCTCCATCACACGCGTCCAAGTACTCCACAGCGTGGCTGGCAAGAAAGGGTATAAAAGAAGGAAATCTAATGACATGGCCTCCTTGTTCACCTGATCTGAACCCCATTGAGAACCTGTGGTCCATCATCAAATGTGAGATTTACAAGGAGGGAAAACAGTACACCTCTCTGAACAGTGTCTGGGAGGCTGTGGTTGCTGCTGCACGCAATGTTGATGGTGAACAGATCAAAACACTGACAGAATCCATGGATGGCAGGCTTTTGAGTGTCCTTGCAAAGAAAGGTGGCTATATTGGTCACTGATTTGTTTTGGTTTTGTTTTTGAATGTCAGAAATGTATATTTGTGAATGTTGAGATGTTATATTGGTTTCACTGGTAATAATAAATCATTGAAATGGGTATATATTTTTTTTTGTTGAGTTGCTTAATAATTATGCACAGTAATAGTCACCGGCACACACAGATATCCCCCTAACATAGCTAAAACTAAAAACAAACTAAAAACTACTTCCAAAAATATTCAGCTTTGATATTAATGAGTTTTTTGGGTTCATTGAGAACATGGTTGTTGTTCAATAATAAAATTAATCCTCAAAAATACAACTTGCCTAATAATTCTGCACTCCCTGTATGTAGTAGAACACTCAAGGCATCTCATTGAGTTCTAAATACTCTCCTGTGGCCTCACACATAATAAATTCTGCGTATCTGTGTGTGTAAAACAGTGGATTGTGGTCATAAAACACAAATCCGGATTCACAGACACTACAACTGAGGGGTTGACATCACAAATTCAATTTCCTAATGTGGAAAATTACAACAAATTCTCAGACTTGTCCACACGAGGAAGTCTCCAACATCAGGGTCACAAGGGGAGGAAAGTGGTCTCACAGGTGGGGTTGGGGAATACAAACACACACATAATATAAGAAATTTGTGAGTATTTACAAAAGTTCTGATAGCACGTACCATAATGCAAGGGCACACGACTGCAGCAGCAAAAGGTATAAGATTGCTGCCAGGATGGAGATGGGAATACCCTGGTATTTGTTGCGAGTGTAGAAGACGGTAGTTCCCTACAGGGGAAATAATTCCACTCCCAGAAAAGGGAAGAATAGTCAATTGTGCTAAAGAACAATCACCCTAACCTCACTTAAACTGGGGCGCTCGGGTCTCCTCTTGCTGGTGGCCCTCTCCCCTCTATGTTGTATTTTTGTTATATGAAGGATGACATGCTTACAGTGGTTCCAGTCAGATGTAAGTGTTGCATATGGAAAAACCAATAAAGAGATTTAAAAAAAAAAAAAAAAACTCACGTAAATCTTCCTCTTTGTGGCCACTCCGTATGAGACTTTCAACTTTCAAATAGATGTCTGTGAATTGTCCGTGAATAGTAAATCCTCTTTCGATTGGTCAGTGCAGGGTTTCAAGGGATAACGGACTAAGGCGGTCATTCCAACTTTGGCGGGCGACGGTAGCCGCCCGCCAGGCGGGAACCGCCAATCGGCCGCCATGCGGCCAAAAGACCGCTGCCGGCATTCCAACATTCCCGCTGGGCCGGCGGGCGCTAACCAACTTAGCGCCCGCCGGCCCAGCGGGAATGAGGCCGCAACACAGAAGCCGGCTCCGAATAGAGCCGGCGGTGTTGCGGCCGTGCGACGGGTGCAGTTGCACCCGTCGCGCTTTTCACTGTCTGCTAGGCAGCCCTGTTGGCATGGGCAGTGCAGGGGACCCCAGGGGCCCCAGGACACCCCTTATCGCCAGCCTCTTCCTGGCGGTGAAAACCGCCAGAAACAGGCTGGCGGTAAGGGGGTCAGAATCCCCAGGGCAGCTCTGCTTGCAGCGCTGCCCTGGCGGATTCGCCCAGCCGGGGCAAAAACAGCAGGAAACCGCCGGCCCCGGTTTTCCGACCGCGGCTTTACCGCCGCGGTCAGAATGGGCTTTGAAGCACCGCCAGCCTGTTGGCGGTGCTTCCGTCATTCTGCGCCCTGGCGGTCCAAGACCGCCAGGGTCAGAATGACCCCCTAAGTTTATATACTTCTTTAAAGATGATTCCCAAATTCGGTGCACAAAAAGCCTTGTTTGATCGTGAATTCCTAGTTTCTGATTCACAGAATCAGGATTTGTGGACATTTATTATTATTCACGCTCTTGGATGGAAGTCCGGAAGTAAGGCAACAATTCTAGACGAACTACAAAGTTGTAACTGTGGAAATTAATGGCCACTTTCACTCCCAGCCTGTAAATACACCTACTTGTGCTCCGAACAGAAGGGAGGGTTAATTAAGCATATTTGTAGGATGGTAAAAGGATGAAGAACCCTCCTCCCTTTGTTTCGCAGGGGTGTACAGAAAGACTGCTCCACAGGAAAACAAAAAATCATATGAACAAAAAAATTATTTTGTGCATGGAATCTTAATCTTGCCATGGGTATTCATAAGGGTCTGCCCTTTCGACAGGGGTGCAGAGGCGCAGCCCTTCTCATGAAAACACATTTGCAGGATAACTCAAGTAATTTTAGGGCTTTTCCAAGCCGAAAATCTATTAAAATCAATAATGTAAATATATAATCATTAGAATTTTGACTTTTATAATTTAAAAAAACCTGGTTGATTAGCCCTAATGAGGGCGAAACCCAGTTTTGGGAAGATTGTGTTCCAGTTCAGGAAGAACCTGGTCTGGCACTTGGGGCTGGACTGTTCTTACTGGAGCAGGGTCAGGATTGATTTGCATATGGTTGGGTTCAAACTGAGATGGCATGGTGTGCAAACAAGAAGGACTGGAATGCGCCCTCGAGTAATTAGCAGTGGCTGAGATTAATACATGTATTCCATCTATCACTTTGTGTATACTTCAGTGTGTCTTTGTAAGTTATGCACATAGTGCCTGTGTCAGGCACAGGGTATTTTCATGACCAAAAAGCTAATTCTTGAAACAAGACATCCATGCACTTAATTTGCCTTTAGAAAAGGCAGTTTTACTGATGCCTCTGTCCCAAGCCAAGGTAAACAAAAAAAAAACAAAAAAAATGTAAAGTCACTTTCTGCTTTAACGTGGTAGATGCCCATATACGTTTCCAAAATAACGAAGCAGAAACACAGTAGTGAGGAAAATGGGTATTTAATGAATGAAACTGATTTTTATTCAGAACAAAACGGGGAAATTACACACCTGATAATGCAAACAATTGAAGTTATGATTACCAAAAACAAATTGGTTCCTAATTACCAGAAGAGTCACAAAATGGTGGCATTCTAGATGCATTAATCCGCGTAGTAACAAATGTACTAGACTACTTATTCATAAATTGATTTTCCATAAATGTCACAGGTACAGCACTGGACGTCGTTCTTCGTTGGAAGACCGGCGATGATCTATCAAGTGTATTTGTCAATGCGCATTATGCTGATGCTCACTGTGGCAGTTCATAAAGGACCTAAAAGATAAGTCATAAAGTTGCGAATTGTAGGACGCAACCTATTATTTACTTTACAATTCTGAAATTGTGGAGATTTTAAGAAATACGGATGGACAGCTGCATAAATCATAGACTTCTACGTGTATGTCTAACAATAAACCTTGCGCTCTTCGGTGGCGGTGAACGGCTGGCAGTTTCCATGGCGGAGGATAAAGTTCAGCAGGCACTTCTGCTGTTAGAGGAAGCCGGGCTCATTGACCTAGTTCGACCGGAGGTCCGGCCGCCGATGCTCCCGACTCAAAAATCTGCCAGTGGAGTGGGGGTGGCAGTATGGGCGTGTTCGCCCCCGCGCTGGGAGAAGGTCCATGTGGTCCAGGTGAGGAAAAAGGGGGGGCAGTGGAGGGAGGAGCGGGACGACTAGTGGGGGGAGGGCTGGCGGGTGTCGTACAGCTTGCCGGATCGCCGATGAAGGTGTGGCAGCTAAAACATGTGGCGGGGACAGCCGCGAAGGGTGAAGTTTATGGGAAAGGGTCGCGCGCACCTTCTGGCGCGCAATCAGTGAGGTCGGTGTTCAGAGCGCAGCCCAGAACGACTTAGAGGAAGCGACGGTGGGGCCTGAGGGGCCAAAAAGAGTGAGAGTTGCCGTGGTCAGGTTCGGGGAGCTGGGGAGAAAACGGGCGGTAAAAACTGATGTAGCAACGTCGTCAAGGGTAGCCCCGCATGTCATGCTACAAGGAACGCATGACAATGCAGAGAATCTGCATTCAAGGGGTCACAGAAAAAGGGAATGCAGGAGCAAGGTGACAGTGATGATTGGCGTAGAAGAGAGTTGGGAGGGGCAGGGGAAGGTAGTATGGCGGCAGGGCCGGCTCATAAGGAGAGTGCGGACGGCTGGGTACCGGTTTCCAGGAAACGGCCTACGATGCTGGTATGGAGTGAGTCTGACAGTGAGGGGGGGGGGTTGATGAAGGTGCGTGTTTGGGACGTGTGTCTCCGTCTATGCAGGTAAAGCTGCTGGGATGGGTTTATGGTCAGCAGGAGCAGTTTTTGGGGGGCAGGAGCGGTTACTCAGGGAAAAGGATATCAGCAAGAAGGTGAGGGAGTGCGTAGCGGGGGGCGCTCCAAGTAGGGGAGTCTCGCACAGTTTAGGAGTTAGTTCTCAACCTGGCACATTGGACCTTTTCTGGCTGGAAGAGGCAGGAACGAGTGACGGTTACCCAGGCAGGCAGTTTGCAGCTCTGCTGCGCTGGGGAGAAGAGAAGGCGGGCCCCAGTGCGGGCAGCCGGTTGGCGTCACCAGAGGTTTGGAGATCAGACAACACGGTCAAAGATGCTCTTCGGGGAAGGTGGGATGATCGGGGCAGTGCGCACAACAGTGTTGCCTTTCCTGGGGAGCAGCATCTTGGCGCAGCAGCAGGTGGTTTGGCAAGGCAGGCAGTACACCCAAAACGGTATGAGGCTGGTGAGTTCATGGTCAGTGAGGGGACCGGAGAATGGGACCCAGAATGACTCAATGACGACTTGGACTTTAGTGAGGGGAGCTTGGAGCAGGGAGAGATATCAGACGACGAAGAGGATGAGCAAGCGTGGTGGGGAGGTCGGGGTTTTTCTAAATCTGTTGATAAGTCATTGCAGGTGGCATGTCCAGTCAGAAGAGGCATACAGGAAGGGGCCCAGCTGGTTAGGCGGAAGGCACAGGAGGGGCCACCGACCTTGGCGCCAGGTAGGGGCTCATGAGAATGGTTTCGGTAGCGATTAAATCAAAAGGCGAAGTCAGTGAGCACGAGAGGCGTTTGGTGAAAGGGGTGTATGTGGTGGATGCAGGAGTGTCAACAGATAGTGAGGCATCGGGGCCGTCGGCTAAGGTAGAGGATAACTCAGAGCAGCAGGTTCCTAAAGGGACAAAATTGCCCTACAGGGGCACGGCTAAGCCGTTGGCGGCTCATGTGATGCAGACTACAAAAGAAAAGATCTGGAAAGATGAGTATGTTGAGATTTTGAAGTTGTTACACCGGGAGGTCCGATCGAAGAAGGAAGAATATGAGTTGGTTAAGAGGCCTAAGGTGCCAGTGAATATAGAGAACTGGACGGCTGCCTTTTTAATTTTTGCAAGTGTGTATTGCGAACGTCACCCTGATAGGTCGGTGGTGCTTTTTAAGTACACGGATGTGATCCGAAAAGCACAGATCAATTATGGAGGTTACAAGTGGCTTCAATATGATGAGGAATTTAGGGCAAGGATGGCAGTGTCCCGGACATACAGTGGGGGGAAACAGACGTGGATCTGTGGCAACATACCATGGGTCCAGCAAAGTTCGAGAAAACCATATTTACGGCTACTGGACTTCCCATCACTTATCGGCCCTTTCAGGAGGGCCCCACCCAAGGGGTGGGGGTGATGGAGAAGGACAGTTAGGGCAAACCGCCAGCACTTGAGTGGGAGCGTGTTGGGACTACAACAAAGGAGCGTGCTCTCTGGAATATTGTAAGTTCTGACATGAGTGTTCGAAGTGTGTGGGCCACCATGCCTTGGTGCACTGTTATGGGCAGCCCAATCAGTCCGGGGAGGAGCACCACAGGGACCTCTCCAGGGACAGGCTAATGCGGGGGGACAGCCTACCGGCTCCGGGGGACAGCGTTTTAGACAGGGCTTTGCAGGAAAAAGCACATACTCCAGTTAAGGTTGATCGTTTGAGATTTTGGTTGCAATATATGACAGACATCACAACACTGAAATGTTGATTCAAGGTTTTACGCATGGTTTCCATTTGGGGTACACGGGACTGAGAGAGCGCAGGTGGGCGGACAACCTCCTCTCAGTACCAGGTAGAGAAGCAGTGGTGAAAGAGAAACTAGACAAGGAAGTAGCGGAAGGTCGCATGGCTGGCCCTTTCACAGTTTGGTTGATGCAGAATTTGATTGTCTTGCCGATTGGTGTTGTCCCCAAAAAGGAAGCAGGCCAATTTCGGTTAATCCAACACCTCTCCTGGCCGGAAGGCTCCTCGGTGAATGATTTTATACCAGTGGAATTGACAAGAGTCTCCTATGAGTCTGTAGACGTGGCAGTTGAAATAGTGGAGTCTATGGGGCCTGGCGCATTGATGGCGGACATCAAATCGGCCTTCTGATTGTTTCCAGTTCACCCCCTTGACTTTGAGCAGCTTGGAGTTCAGTTTCAAGGGAAGTGGTATGTATACAAGGCGCTTCCGATGGGGTGTTCTATCTCTTGCTCTCTATGTGAATGTTTCAGTACTTGCCTGCAGTGGATTTTTATGAGGGTCACGAGGCATGGGGCACAGACATGTGACGCATTAGCTCGTCGATTTTTTCTTTGTGGCACCGCAGGATTCTCCGAGGTGTGCGGAGGTTCTACAGCAATTCCAAGCGGTGATGGGAGACCTAGGTGTATCCTTGGCCCCCGAGAAGACCATGGGGCCCTGTACGGCTTTGTCATTTTTGGGAATTGAGCTAGATATGGTGAGCAGGACGGCCCGACTCCCTGGCGACAAAAAGGTTCGGATGTTGCAGACCATTTACGCTATGCTGGAAAAGAGTAAGGTGACTGTGAGGGAAGTGCAGGTGTTGCTGGGTCATCTCAATTTTGCTTGTAGGGTGGTGAGAGCTGGACGGACTTTTTGCAGAAGGCTGGGACTGTCTTTGGCGGGGCTTTACCTTCCTCATCATCACGTTAGGCTCAAAGCCGGTGTGCGGGAAGATTTTCGCATGTGGTGTCTATTTCTGGACTCGTTCAATGGCATTCCACTGCAGGCGTGGCGTGAGTATGAGTGGGATGTGCAGATTTTTTCAGATGCCGCAGGGGCTCATGGCTTTGGACTGTATTGGCAAGGATTTTGGTGCACGGAAGATTGGCCAGCAGGCTGGATGAATGGAGGATGCAGTATAGCGTTTCTCGAGTTGTTTCCGCTGGTGGTGGCAGTATGTTTGTGGGGGCATCTGCTACAGCACTAACGGGTACTGTTTCAGGTGGATAATCTAGTGGTGGTGCAGATGATTAACAGGCAGTCGGCTCAGGTCTTACAGCTGCTTCAAGTGTTTGTTTTACAGTATTTGCGAAGGGATATTCTGTTTAGGGCGCGACATGTACCCGGTGTAGACAATGACACTGCGGATGCTCTGTCTCGTTCACAGTGGGAGAGATTCCATGGGTTAGTCTCGGGCATGCCCCTGAACAGAACAAGAATGCCAGACAGGATGTGGAGCATAGGAACGACAGGATGCTTCCATTGGTGCGGAATTCATTGGCGCCCTCCACGTGACGTACCTACATGGGCACATGGCAGGAGTTTTTTAGATCGGTAGCTCTGAGGAGAGTGATGCATGCTGACAGGGTGGAGGATGTGGTTTGGTTCATAATGGATTTAATTGCTCAGGGACAGCCCAGGGTGACTATAGCCGGGTAGCCGGCGCGCTGGGGTTTATGGTTAAGCTCTTCTGGGGATATCACCCGTCAGCGGGGGAATTGGGCCAGAGAATTCTTGAGGGTTGGGCGAGAGAGGGAGATAACAGAGGGAGAGTGAGACAGCCTCTGTCGGTGAGTTTGTTGAAGGGGTTGTTGGAGAGCATGAGTGTGGTGTGCGTGAGCGAGCGGGAATCTTTGTTGTTTAAGATACTCATGTCATGGATGTTCTTTGGGACCTTTCGTGTTTCTGAATTACTGGGTATGGGTCATAGAGCTGGCATTGCATGAGAGAATATTTTCTTAGATAGAGAGGTGTTACGATTAGGTTTCAGTCTTCCAAGACAGATCAGGTAGGGAGAGCGTTAGATGTCAGGTTGCGTTGGTACCCGGTGGCTGCCATTTGTCCTTTAGCACTGGTCGAGCACGGGCGTCCGGGAAGGAGCGGTTTTTCGACATGAGGATGGCAAGGCAGTCACAGCATACCAGCTTTTAGGGGTTATGAGGAAGGGTTTTAGCCATGTTGGGAAAGGGCGGGGAACGATTTGGTACCCATTCTTTTCGGATTGGGGTGGCTACGGAAGCGGGAAGAAGGGGATGGGGTAGGACGGAGCTCATGGGGTTGGGGAGATGGAAGTCAGATAGTTCTAAAAGATATGTGCGGTCAGGGCACATTGTTTTTTAAGAAATATAATGCTTGTGTTTTTTACCCTTTACAGGTGTGGTGCCTGGGCCAGAAGTTGCTTTCCTTTCAAGTTGGGAGGTGGGACATTCATTTATTAAATGGGCACACAGACAAGCATGCAGAACTGCCATTGGAGAGAACCTGGGTTTGGATAGGAGGCTTAAGGTGGTGCGAATTATTACCTCGTCTGCGTAATTTAGTGGTGCGGGGGTTTTGTCCTGACATTTTGATCGTGGATGCCGGGAGAATGATCTAGTTAAAACAACAGGACTTGATTTAATTAAAAGCATGAAGAAGGACTTAGAGATTTGTGGTAGGTGGCGAGGCTGCCATGTGGTCCTTGCAGGATTCGTACTGCGTTGGGTGTGGCGGGGGGCTAAGAAGCCCAGCGCCATTGAGAGGGCCAGGAGGAGGTTAAACAAAGAGATTAGGAGTTTCCGTGTGGGCCGGGGCATCACTTTTATGGAGCACAAAGATTTACGGTTCGAGGACGTAGAATTCTTCAGGGGTGACGGAGTGCATTTGTCTTTCATGGGGATGGAACTTTACTTACTGTATATAAAGGAGACGTTGAAGACGATGCTTTGCGAAACTTGATGAGGCGGTCCGAGGGGAGTGAAGAAAAGCCAGGCTAGCTGGCTTTTCTGGTGGCGACAGTGAGTCTTACATGACAAAAAGACATACGTACGGATAGCGAATCTGACAGGACCCTAGCAGTTACTGAGTTATTGGAAGGGGAGACAATAGAAGGACTAGACGGACAGGAAGGTAGGCTGACATTAACAGTTATGACACTGGGCAGGGACGATTGTCAGGTTGCATTAAAGAATGGATAAGGTGAACAAATGGGTGGACAAAGAAAAAAGGAACGGACAAATACATCTGGGGAAGGAAAAAAGGAAAGGGGGGAGGGCAGGACGGGGGAGGGGGAAGGGCTTTGGATAGGTGATGTTGATGTTTAGTGCCGTTTTAGTTTTGTAAGGCATAGGCCAAGGTTTGTTATTTGTAAGTGCACCTGTTTCTAATAAAGCGGCCTTTTCCACACTCAGCAACAGTGTCATGTTTCTGTGCCCTCTTCCCCAATAAATCTTTAATTCATGAGACATTTTGGTGTGGGGAATCTCTAGGATAACACTATGTTCAGTGTGTTGCAGGGCTCAAGTCGGGGGTACGGGCGGGTGGACGGCATCCACACACTATTTTCCTGCCAAGAAGCTGGGCCTTACTGTAAAATGCTGAACGTGCCTCACCGGGACACTTTCAGCAGCACCAGCACGTTGTCTGCCTTGAAGTGATAATTTAAAATACCGCTACTTTTTTATTCCTGTTATAATGCACCTCTTCAAAATGCAGGGTTGTCAGAGCAATTTAAATCAAAGAGACTCTTTACATTGACATTCAATCACACAAGTGTTTCATCAATGTTCAAGATATGTTACATAAGACAGAGATACAAGGTGTAGGAGTCATATATTGCCCTTCATAGCTCACTCCACTATATTTATATTAGAAAGTAACAAATGTATCACTTTATTAGAAGCAGTAACCTACTTACCTCTCTACATAAAATAAAAATATGTCCTCTAAATGTTACATGATGTGCTTTACAGAAGGCACATTAACCATCAACTTACTCTGAGTTAAAAGGGGCACTAGACAAAACACAGATCATTCTAAATGCGTTCACCACCAAAGTGATCTTACCATTATTATTATTCTCTCAGATTTACTAGGAACCCAAATACATCTGCAGCAGGTGCCTTACTCCCATAAGATATTTTAAAATTCAGACTTTCCAACCAATTAAGCAGAACAGATTTACTGTCCCGTTTCCCTTGTTGCCAATTTCTTTGTGGCAGAGTCTTTAAAAACATATGTATAAGTTGAGGTGCAGATTTTGCATAACAGTTGCAGCACTTTTCTGGAGCAACTCTGATGCAAAAACTATTTGGGGATATATAGTGCCACACAAATCCTGGTTGAGTTAATTTGTTGAAAAAAAAAAAACACAAACGCAAGGCAGCATATTGCCCTGCATTGCATTTCCTTGCATCAGGTAGGCGTAACATGTAAGGAGTGTTTTTATGTATACTCATAATGCGAACTCACACAGCCCGGGTCCTGCGCATCGGCCCTCTGAATTTATTACTCCAAAGTGTAAACAGAATTTTGAGGGAGGAATGCGGGCAAGGATATAAAAGTGATAGAATAGAATACAATTGAAATACACAATTTGGTGCAAATTAGAATGTGCAAAATGTAATTAACTATTCGCACCTCCAAAATTGTCAGGAGTCAGGGAATCCTGGAATCACCTGTATTAAGGCTGCTGTTCCTGTTGATGGGTCAGGAGTTGCATTACGTGAGTAGTATCATTAGGGCTTCTTCTGAAACAAATTGTCTTGCAGTTAGTGTTTGTGTTGTCTTGCAAAGTGTGATTTAGAATAAGTCAATTGATGTGTGCAGGCAGCGTAGAATGTTATGTCAATGGTGTTTTGGCATTTCATGTAATGTTTTATGCGAATTGCTGAAGCTGTTTACAATTTCTGTGGATGATGTGATTTTGTGATTTTTTGTATGCCTGCAAACGTTTTTCGTTTTGTACATAAGGTTTATGGATTTAGGGAAATCATAGATCTCAAGATAATATTATAAGGTTGCCTGCTTAGAAGTTGGCCCTGTTATAGGTTAAAGTTCTTTAGGTTAAAATCCTATATAGGGCTTAATAACCTGTGTACGAAGTAATTGGGGTTATATCGCTTAGTCTTTGGTGCACAAGAATAGACATCCTTTTTCTAAGGGTAGGCTGCTGATCGAGAGCCCATCTTGTTGTGACTGGAAGCTCTCAAGGTGTTTTTCCCCTTTTCTGTGATAAGTTCATATTCTGTGCTGTGTGCCGGTAGGCAGACATGGCTGTATTTGTTATGGTTTACATATTGTGTTTCAAGATTTTTTTAAAAAAATCATATAGTGACTGGTTGTATTAATATTTTGTATATTGTGCGCTAGATTGATATTAACATGGTGAACCTTTGAATACGTTTATGATTCCTGCTAATATAGGAGACACTGCTCCCAATTGCAAACCCCACCTACGAAATGCTGTTGGACCACAGCATACATACATATTTGTGGCTTAAAGAATGGAATAGCATAATTGCTTCCAATAAAAAAAAACAATTTCATGTACATTGCACATTTGAAGTGAAAAAGACTGAGAATCTGAGGCGTGTCATGTTTGAGATGATGCCACAGACAAGACCTGTGTAGTTCAAAGCCTTGAATGAGTGGGACTATGTGGAGAGAGAACACATAGAAAGATGTTAAAGTGGCAAATTGTTAAGGCTGTCAACCATTAGATGGAAATGAGATTGCAAGGTATTAAAGAGAATGGACAGAACCAGACAAGGCATTACAGAGGTAAGTAACTTGTAAGTAAGACTTCTAGCCACAGGGTCCTCACATCAGAATAAGCAGCCAAACAATATCCCCCTGTAGGTGGGTTTGCAAAACAATTTCACACAAAAAAGACCTACATGACCAAACGGACGAAGTGCCCATCCTTACGGACCTGACTGTCCAGGCACTAGTGCTTGGTGAACGTATGCAGAGAGGCCCACATTGCTGCCTGACAGATGTCCACAACAGGAACTTCACAGCCCAATGCCGTGGTCGCAGCCTTTGCTCAGGTGGAATGAACACGCAACATCTCGGGGTTGCTTCTTGACCAATGCATAGCAGATTTTAATACAAAGCACAATCTATCGGGAGATGGTTGGCTCCTGCATGGCCTTTCCATTCTCACACCAACATACATTACGAAGAGTTGGTCAAAAAAAGTAGGCAGGGTGGTGGACTGGCCTACATGAATGGTAGTGATGACTTTCAGTAGGAAGGAAGCTTTAGTTCGCAGACACAGCTTACCTGGGTAGATGTTCAGGTACGGAGGATTGGATGACAAAGCCTGAAGCTCACTGACCCTATGGGCGTAGGTTATTGCCACCAAGTAGGCAGTCTTGATGGTAAGGAGCCTGAGAGGACAGTTGTGCAAGGGCTCGAATGGAGCACACATCAAGAACGTCAGGATTAGATTAAGGTCCCACTGAGGTAAGATAATAGGCGAATGAGGAAACATATGTTGCAAACCTTTCAAGAACCTATGTCCAATAGGAGGTTTGAAAAGGGATGGCTGATCAGGTAACCGCAGAAAAGCAGGTATAGCAGAAAGGTGGCCTTTTTATATGTGCATTTTTATCTGTGCACAGCAGAGTCCTGCTGGGCAAGGGAAAGGATGAAAAGGAGAACCTGACAAAGGGCAGCAGTCAGAGGGTCAACCTGTTTCTCTGCACAGCACCTACAAATTTGCTCCTACGGCAGGCGCATACAGTCTTGACAGAGGGATACCTGGCTGCCAAGAAAACATCAAAGACTTTGGGTGGAAGGTCGAAAGCTGTCGCCGCTCATTCTCCATGCAAGAAGGCGGAGCTTTGACAGGTTCGAGTGGAGAACCCTGCCATTCTGCTGTGACAGAAGATCATCCCGAAGGGGCAGCCTTATCCGAGGACAGATGGCCATGCTCCCAGACCAGAGCCACAAGGATGGCTTGGGCCCAGTCATTCCTGATCTTCTTGAAAACTTTGAGCAGGAGTGGTATGGGTGGAAAGGAGTAAAGGAGACCAGAGTGTCTGAATGAGAGCCGCCTTGGAAAATCCAGCATGCAGAACTGATGGCATTACATGTTCTCGGCAGTCGCAAACAGATCTAATCAAGGTTCTCCCCACTGCTGAAAGAGTCCTTGAACCACCTCCGGATAGAGACGCCATTTATTTGTGATCTACTAGGCATCTTGAGCTGAGTCCATCCGCCCTGGCGTTTAGAGAGCATGCCAGGTGTTGAACCAGCAGGGATATGCCTGGACATTTCAGTAATGTTGAGAAATGCAGGGCCTCTTGACAAAGGGTACATGACCGCACTACACCCGGTTTGTTAAGGAACCACATGACAGTGGTGTTGTCCATGAGCACCTGCACTAGCCTTCCCTTGATGGAAACTAGAAAGGCTTTAAATGCCAGTCAGATTCTCAGAACTCCAACAGGTTGATGTGGATTCCCGATTTTGCCAAAGACCAGAGGCCTCTGATCTCCACCTCCACCAGATGGCCACCCCATCCAAGAAGTGACACATCCATCACTACTGTCAGATCTGGTTGGGGAAGGGAGAAGGATCTGCCGCTAACCCAATTGTGGTTCGCTAGCCACCACTGCAGATCCTTTGCAGTACCTCCCAGAGCTGGACCATGATGAAGAGATTCCCCTGATGTTGCGTCCACTTTAACTTCCAGTCCCACTGCAGAGCCCGCATATGCCAGTGGGCACGTGACACATGCAGAGTACAGGAGGCTGTGAGTCCCAGCAGCCTCAGAGTCAGTCTCATAAACATCCAGGATAGAGGCTCAAACATCAGTATCAAAGCCTTAATATCCTGGACTCGCAGTTCAGGAGGAGAGGTTTGAAACTGCACAATGTCCAGAACATCTACGATGAAATAAACCATCTGAGATGGAGTCAGGTGTGACTTTGGCATGTTTATAGTGAACTCCAACAAATGCAGGAGGTCTGCCATAGTCTGGACGTGGGAAAAAACAGCCTTTGGCAAGCCCACCTTCAGCAGCCAGTCGGGGAGGTAGGGGAAGACTGACAACCCTGATCTCTGCAGATGATCTGCAACCACTGCCATCACCATGGAGAGCAGTTGAGGGGCACGGGTAAGGCTGAAAGGGAGCATGGCGAACTGAAAGTGCTTGTGGCCCACCTTGAAGGGCAGGTGTAATAGGAATGTGAAAATATGTGTTCTGCAAGTCTAACGCTACCATCCAGTCTCCTGGGCTCAGGGCAGACAGGACTTGAGAGAGAGCATTTTGAACTTCTCATTCTTGAGGAAGAAATTGAGGGTGCAGGTCTAGGATAGGATGAAGGCCTCCATCCTTCTTGGGCACCAGAAAGTAGCAGGACTAGCAACCACGGCCTACTTCTGGCACTGGCACCCTCTTAATGGCTCCCTTGGCCAAGAGTGCTGTCACTTCCTAGTGAAGGGATAGATGGTTCCCGTCAGAATGTCATAAGTGGACGACATGAAAGAAAGGGTAGACACAAACGGGAGGAAGTATCCCCTCCATACAATTAGGAGAACACATTCGCCTGATGTGAAAGACCGCCACTGGGGCAGGTGATGGTATATCCTGCCTCCTACTGGATGCCCATGATGGTAAGAGGGCAGATTATAATTGTTTGGAGACTGCAGCTGCCAGGGGAGGGGTGGACTGGCTTGACCTCTGGCTTCCCAACCCATAGGGTCTGTGGGTACTGCATCCTCAGCGTGCAGAGGGTGGGAAGCTTGTGTGCCGCCGTGACTGGGAGGGTAGAAACACAGCTTGAAGGATCTTCTGTGGTCATGAAAGAAGCGAAAGGTGGATCGGGTGTGTCGAAGGGACATAGAAGGGACCTGGCCGTAGCCCTACTGTCCCTAAAAGGCTCCAGGGCTGAATCCACCTTGTCTCCGAAGAGACAGGAGCCATCAAAGGGCATGTCCATAAGTGATGCTTGGACATCCCCATAAAAGCCAGTTGTCCTCAGTCAGATGTGGCACTGTAAGGCTTCTGTCGATGAAACTGCTGTGCCCAGCGAGTCGGTGGTATCCAGTCAACATCTGATTGCTAGCTTAGCTGCATCTCATCCATCAGCAAACAGACTGGGAGAGTACAGCCCAGGTCTCCTCTGGGACTGTTGGCAGCACATGTGCAACAGTATCCCACAGAACGTGGGAGTAGCAGCCCAAAAGGCACAGGGTGTTCATGGACCCAGGTGCGAGGCTGGTAGAAGAAAACATCTTCTTCCCTAAGGTATCCAAACCTCTTGGATTCCCTACCCCGTGGCATGGTAGGGAGTGTGCAAGGATTTACGTGGGAGGTAGAGGCCTGGACCACTAAGCTCTCCAGGGTAGGGTGTTGTGAGGGAAATGGGGTCCCCTGGGGTGGAGCGGTGGAGGTGGGCAATCATCCTGTTCACAGGAGCCTCCCTGCTGAGCTTGGACCAGGTCCCAAGCAGGACGTCTGTAAGGGCTTTATTAAAAGGGAGAAGCAGTTCTGAGGGGTTCACTCCCAGTTGAAGGCATCTCCATCAAGACGTTAGTCTTGACTGCCACACAAGGCATGCTAAGGTCCAGGACCGTGGTTGCCCTTCTCACTATCTTTGTAAATTATACTTTCTCCTCTGTAGCCACAGTAGTGGGAGGAAGCATGGCAGTATCTGAAGATGTGTCCAGTCCACTGGCTCCTGCCAAATCCTTACATTAGTCGATGCTTGGGTCGAAAGGCTGGTATTCTTCAGGGTCCAGCAAGCCCTTCTAATCCCCCCTGAGTCCTAGCCCATAAGAACAGGGCTCAGGGTCCGGCCTGGTAGGCATGGCTCCAGTTGGCACTCGAGTCGGTGTAAGACACGTCCCTCTGGCTAAGTGTCTGAGATGGTTATCAGAATGGGGACGGCACCAACGATGGGCACCAGGAGCATCAGCCTCAGGATTTGGGCCAGGGAAGAGTGAGACGGTATGACCAGTGCCAGTCTGGTTCCATCTGTGGATCGAAGGGGCCCAACTGGCACTGAATCTGCTGGCATCTATCCAGTAGGGGCTCATCCCGAACCCGCAGGGCCCGAAGGCACAACAGAAGGATTGGGTTGCTCAAATATGATGCGGATGGCCTCATTAACCTCCTTAAGTTGAGCGGGGGACTCAAGGATCATAAAGACAGCCCAGGCTCTGGCTCGACTGTGGAGCCAGTGCTCAAATGCCGAAGCTCCCTCGTCTCGTTGGCCGACGGACAAGGTGAAGTCGAAGACCACTTCCCAAATAACCTGACAACTTAGAGTGTGACAAAGATCTTGGAGTCCGAAACCACTCCTGAGACCTTCCTCTCGACCACGATCTGGAACATTGTGGTGTTGCGCGTTGAGCCGCCAGGAGCTTGAGGGATCACTTCCTCAAGGCCTTCGGTTTCATGGCTTGCCAATCAGAGCAGGCCTTCGGATCCTGGTCGCGCTCAACCCACCAACAGCATCTAAAGTGACACTGAGCAATGACAGGCACCACAGGGCTTGAGGCAAGCCTTCCGAGAAGACATCCCTGCCACACCAGGAGAAGATTCTCACAAAAAGACTTTGACATAGAAAAAGAAAAGATTAGTCAAAAAGTGGATAAGGAGTACCTCTCTCTTGATCTGCCCTGACTGGTGCAGAAAGAAAAGAACTGAAGTCAGCACTGGAGTGGCACCTATATAGGCACCACGCATGTTACTTTCTATGTGGACAATGCCGACAACGCCATGCCGAGCTGAACGTCACCACCTACCAGCGCACAGGGGTACTGCTCATGAAAAATTTCCAGATTCAGTCTGATGCCTGGAGATAATTCTAGGATAAGGAATCTGCAGCTAGGAGTCTCTGTCTGATACAGTTGTGCACCAAACCAAGACCGTATATTCAAGATGTCCAACTTGAATTGGCAGATTTGGTTTTATTTTGGATGGTTCTTGTCTGAGAGATCATTATGGAACTCTTCAAGCAGCACTTGCAGTTTGTACAACAGCATATACTGCGAAATCATCATACTTGTGTAATGTAACTTCAGCACAAGTAGCAGAATTGACCACAATTACAAGAGCAGGCTGCATAGTCAACGGATTGACTGTTACAACCTATACAGATCACCGTAGGGTGTGGAGTGGTCCATAACATTGGCCTACTGTGGTCACAAAGGGTTTCTTGATAGCCGCTGGCACTCTTACACAAAATGTCCAGGAATCCTGGATTTGTTAAAAGCCCTACAATTTCCAAACAACATTGCTGTTGTTAAATGTGCTGCACAAGAGTGGAAATGTCAAAGTTTCAGTGGGCAACAATTTTGCAGATGAGGTTGCCAAGGGCTGTGCTCTTGGGAACAAATGAAAAATCATAATATGAAATAGAAAAGGTCAACAAGCGATACCTCAATCACTTGGGGAGCTGAGAGAAATACAAAATTAAGTGCCAGAGGATAAAAAGAAAATATGCGAAAAAGTATGATGTTCAAAAGACAATAAAGAGATTTGGATGACAAGTGATAGAAGATTCATACTGCCTGTTTTCATGTTGTTGCTGATTAGTTTAGTTCACATTTCTGGAAAATTGCAGATACACTATGTCAGATTTGTGTCACTTGTCAACAGGTAGGTAAGCCTTGGTAGTAGGACAAATGTGACCATGAGTTACAAAGGAATTCAAAAGGTCCCTTCACAAAATCACAAATAGATTTTATGAGGATGCTCCTTTGTAACACTGTAAGATATTTTTGGGTAATTATCTGTCTTTTTTTCTAGATGGGTTGAGGCTTATCTAAAACCAAGATGCAAATCACTAACTGTAGCCAAGTTTTTCTTTAACCGAATTGATCACCTGATTGAGGTTGCCACCTTCTTTAGAACTATGTAGAGCAACTTGTTTTAAAATTGAGGTAATGAGAGTCCTTTGCTTGGCACTAAGAATGGAGCTGAAATGCCATTGTGGATATCATACAGAAGTATCAAGAATTGTAGAGAGGGCCAATGCTACACTGAGAGCTCAGTTGGCCAAAGTGTGTATGACAACAAAATTGAAATGGCTGCATACCCTTCCTTTAGCTTTGCTGAGTGCGGGCAGCACACCCAACAAGACTATAGGCTTGTTTTCCCATGGAGTCTTAATGGGGTGCGCAATGTGGATTCCCTGTATTCCATTAGCTGCACTTGTGCATATTACTGATGATCTAGTTCTGGGTTACTGCAGGGGTTTGGCTGATCTTGTATACTCTACCCCTCACAAGGTGAATTTGGCTACACCTTCAGAAAGTGAAGAACTCTACAGTGACCTAAAGCCTGGGGACTGGATAGTGTTAAAGAAACATGTTTGAAAGATTTGTTTAGAGCTTTGATGAAAAGGCCCTTAGTGACAAATACTGCTGTGAAGTGTGGATATGTGCCACAATTGGCCCACACATCTCACTCAAATGGTCTGGTAAGCTCTATCTCTCACACAGTGAATTTGGTTACACATTCAGCAAGTGAAGAACTCTACCATGAACTAGAGCCTGGGAACTGAGTAGTATTTAGAGCCTCGATGTATAGGCCCTGGCTGACAAATACTGCTGTGAGGTTTGGATTTTTGCTACATTAAATACACACATCTCACACAAAGAGAGTGATGACTGTAGCTGAAGAAGTAGTTACAAAGACCACTAATTCACAGGGGTGAGCTTGGGTTTGCTTCGTGGATTCAGAGGAAGAAGAAAAAAGATATGAAGAAGATGAACAACCAAAACAAAAAGAACAACATGAAAATGAAACTTAAAAAACTCAAACTCCGTAATCCCCGAAGCAAACTCAAGTTGTTCCATTTGCAAATTGTGTAAATCATGAAACAAGTGAAGATAAAAATGATAGAAATGGAACAAATCTGATTGAATATGGAAGCTTGATAGAAACTGATTGGTCTGACGCTGTGAGAGAGGGGAAAAGAATGCTGTAAAAATTTGGTAGTTTGCAGAAAAATTGAGAAAACCCAGCTGAAACAGTGACAGATTTGAGCACCAACAATTCTAAAAAGCCTGCAGATGTACATCTGTGTCTGATAATAGCAAGATGAATAATACGTAGATTAAAAATATAACTAGTATTTCGCACATAGCTAAAACCTTGGGAGAGACTAGTGCACAGGAAATGACTGGTTCATGGTTCAGTAGAGCTGGAAAAAACTGTAAGGATTGGTGAATGGTTTGGTGATGTGGGTGGTGGCAAATTAAAAAAGGATACTATGTTTTAGTATTAATTATTCTTAGTCTAATTGTTCTATTTCTTCTATTAAAAGTTTTAAAAGTTATCTGTTGTAAGGGAGGTTTGAAATGTGTTTGTGGAAGGAAAAAGGCAACCAGAAAAAGAAATATGGAGGATATTGTATTACAAGACATCAATTCCAGAGTTTACGAAGAAATTAAGGCCTTGGAGAAGACAAATTTGAAGAAAACAAAATTGAAGGACGATTTATTATAGAGTAGTGTTTGTAATGATTTAAAAAGTAATCAGAGGGGCAACAGATCATTTGGTATTAACAGGAAAAGTATTAACGTGGTTGATCCACAATGGATTTGATGTTCGTGGGACATCAGGAAGATTGGCGCATGTTGTAGCATTAGAAAGCCCAACCACCTCCAATAAATATATTAATTGGGATGGTTTGATCAAGGCCATCGACCACTGCCAAGCTTTTATAAAATAAAAACTACCATAGTTGTTGCTCCTGAGCCAGTATGCTTACAACGCTAATGAGGCCAATATGGACATGAGTTGGTTATTTTCTTTTTCCCTCCCTGTAATCAGACTACCAGGATCTAACAAGCTTTGAGAGTTGTGATACAGGCATTATTGCAAAGAAGTTTCACAAAGAATAGAACAGTGGACATATGGCTACAGTCATATTTTACCAGCGGGTCACATCCTGTTAGCCTTAAAGGGGATAATTCAAAACTATTTGATAGATTGGGTGTGTTACCGAGTTGAAGATGCTAAATACGTGAAATACTGGCACCATGACACAACTTTTACAAATGGCACTGAAGACGGTCTTTCTCACTAAGAAATCTGATGGAAAAAAGCAAGATCATCAATGGTGAGTTCTAGCACTGATGGTAAATATTCTTGCCTAATAGCCTTTTACAAAATAAATACTGACATTACTCCAATAGACATTGATGCAAATTAAAGAGAATCTGCCATAACAAAAGGCTTTAACGAATTGAAGCTTGGGTGATGGGTGTGATAGGGCATGACTAATATCACTTGGAGTACCAGCCACTGGAATTTAGGCGAGTGAGTGTTGTGATGAGGCACTTTCAGTAGGAGGGCGACTGAGACAAGAGGCTGGAAGAAAGTCTGTGTGCTGCTGTTTGGGCTGTGTATTTACCGTCTACCTGAAGCACAACTGGAAATTATATATTTGAACTCTCCTCCACATTGGGTGTGGATCACCTCAGCATGTGACGGAAAGTGCTTTGTTACATTAGCAACAATCATCTTACTAAGGGAGCAGGGGTAAGTTATATGGCTCATCTGTCCCTCTTAACAGTAAAATAAACAACTGTCCTTGGAACACATACGAAGGTAGCTAAAACAACAGAAGTATTCCTTAAGTTTACAATCATGCTGATATCTTGGCCATGGATTTCTGCAGCTGAACTGAGAGATCTGTACCTACCAGGTGATGAGGTTTTTTTTCCATCAGTGCCTTTTTTTAAGGAGGGTGGTAAAATGGCGCATAAGATTAAGAATTTTCTTGCTGGCATCTAGTTTGACCTACAGGTCAGAATGCCGAATCTCAACACAGCCAAATCAACCAATCATCCTTTCGAGGTCGATATGTGAGTACTAATGACATCTATTCTTTACAATGCAATATAAGCAATGCAATAAAACACATTACTATTTCACTCTCCACCCCTTTGTGTGTGCTGCCTCTTCAAAAAGTACTTTCATTCAAGGTAGTTCTTGCACCTTTCCAGGGGAGCTGTTTTTTTCCATCTCTTCACACTCGTGCTTACACGAAGCAAGCCTTTTAAAGTCATATGATTAATACCCACAAAGTCTGAGCTTTCACATCGTGACACCCACCTTCAAAATACATTGAAGAAAACTGCAAAACACAAAAGCCTCTTCCTATTGGTCTTCGTTGGTGTTTGGAAGGACAGTTGTTCCTCCATGCTACACTTGTGAATGGTTGATTAGGAAGCAGTATATTTGAGGTTTCTATGTCCCCTACTGCTACGAAAGCTGTTCACCATGTAGCATTAATATAACTATTATTAGGTGTTGTCTACAAGACAGAACAAGTTGCCTGCTTGTGAAAGACCTATTGTGAGTTTACAGTGGGTTTACTGCCCGCCCATTGCTTACCATTGGCTGGATTAATTGTTAATCTCATTTACTTGCTGCTAGCTGGATGTCTTGCCTTCCTGTTCTTGTGTTTGTCCCTCCCCTAAAGCATAGCCTATTTACTTAACTTTTGATTGGCAGACTTGCATCCTTCCAATTCTCACATTTAGAGAACTACTTTATTCTTCAGCGCTCCATGAGAGTGCATGTGTTTTATAACTATTTCACTCTTGCACTGCTTTCCTCCTTGAAATAATCCCTCCATCCGTGCTATGTTGCTCCCCAACCCTCTCAGCTCGGCTGTAAAAGCACACCAATATGGATATTTTCGCTGTGGTATGGATGAGGAGTGTAACTTATGGTTTCTTTTTGCTTTATCTCCTGCATTACACATGTCCAAGTGATAAAGATATTTCTGATTAATAAATAATGCTTGCTTAATAAAACAAATGTGTTGTACCGAAAATCTGAAAGCTTCATTTTACACAACCGTGTTTTCATAGCATTTGCCAGATAAGGCCTTAACTAGGCTCATCTCCATCTTGTATTTCTCTGCATGCATTTTGTGTCTCATTCTGTCCCCACACACAGAGGAATGTACAGAAATGAAATACTTTGTTGATGTGTTGTTCTTGATAAACTTGAAAGGTGGCTTACATCGAAATGTAACTGTTCAAGGCCTTTTCATGCCTGTTACAGCAAGCTTATTCATTACATAAGCCTGTCATTGTTTTGAATGTAACTAGATTTGTACTGTCATATCCGATGACATTAGTTCAAGAGGGGTTGCATTAATATTCATTTAGGCTATAGTGTTAGATGATGACGCATTTCATTCTGTATTCTGATTTGTTACACCTGTGTAACAATTTGATCACCTTATGCTGACAATGTGATTTTCACTGTGTATTTTGTTAGAAAAAGGTTCAATTGGGAAGTGACCCCAGGGTCATTTTCTTGATTTTTAGAGACCTTGCCCACATCAGTCTGTCTTTTTGTTAGATTTAGTGCTGCATTTAATTGAGCCTGATGCTAATTTATTATGTTGACTTTCTAACTATATTTTTGCCTTCTGTAATGATTTCTAAACCTCCATGGCTTCTAACTTGAAATCTGACTCAAGAAAGCTAATTTAACTGATTATGTTGGCTACTTTATTGTCTATTGTGACTCTGTTAGTGAAAAATTGCCCCATTTATTGCTGAGTGCAACACTATGCCCGATCTTGCAAATATGGGTTAATCTACTATCTACCAGATTATCAAAGATAGCGTCAACACAAGCAGGTGTACTTAGCCTGACACTTCTCTTGGAGACCCATAAATCTGCTCTTTGGGCTACTTCAGAAGAACAAAAGGCTGAATCCTGTGGAAAGTAAATTCGTTGGCAAGTGCTTCCTCTTACATTCCAATACTACCTTATGCTTTTTTAAACTCTGTTCTGAAAAATAGTTGAAAAATAAAACATGCTTTTCATAAACATCGAAAACATTACACTGAATGTATAGATATGAGATACCATAAGATATGCGTTGGCATTTCCTGAAGTATTTTGACATTATTTTGTACTTTTTTAAAACAAGATGTTATAGATTAATATTGGCAAAGCAACAGGTCTTCGCTCAGATTAGATACCATTCGTTTTGCCAATGCTTGTAGTTACCGTTTTTAACAACAACTGTTAGATTCTCAAATTCTATCTGTGGCATCCATGCTACTAATTGGGAGAGGAGATATGCCTGCCCTGTCCCTGTTATGTATCTTTTGTGTCTGCTTCTGGCTAGAAGTACCTGTCCTGAGTAACTGTGATGTTTCAGTGCGTTACAGGAACAAAAACTGTAAATATCCCTCTTCTTGCATCAGTCGTGTGCTATTGTCCAAATGCAGGGAAACTATGCCTGCCGTGTCCCTATTCTTAGTTGAGAGGCAAGATTCAGCTCGTGTGGTATTCTTTATGCTGTTGCACATGGTTTTATCCAGCTTGGTAGAACTATTAGGTAACAATGTGATTTTCATGTAACCCTGCAAAAAAACATAGGTTCTGAAAGAGCAGTAATAAAATACTGAAGTAATTTTATGGTGCACCAATGAAGTCTGACAGTCCCCAGGCCTTAACTTAACATTTTTCAAAATGTTCAATAGGCACGGGAATCCCCCACAAGTAAAGAATTACCTACAGTGTGCCAGGGCCAACGTTTTTTCATGGCCCTAATGCCATTACCTACAATATGCATGTACCATTAATGCCTCCCATGTACCACGGAGATGCCTCATTCTCAGTCACTCACACTTAGTCTCTCGCGCTCTCACTAAAGTGTTGTTACTCACTCTTGTTCTCATTCAGTCCTACTCAATCACCCACCCTCAATTTCCTCTTCCTCATTCACTCTTGCTCACTTTCACACTGTCATTCTCTCAAGCACAGCCTCCCCCACACACAGAGCAAAAATTTAGTTTGATTTCTTCCTACTTTTCATCCTATGCTGATGACTTTCCATGGTTGTAGCATAGACGAAATCTCACGCTTTAAATGAGAAGCCAGGCAGACAGCATGGACAGGACTCAGGAGAGGAACATCCACTCCAAGCCTTGTGACAACGTCTAACATACAGCCCTCTCAGAGGCTGGTCATTGGTGTGCCAATCCCATTCCAAGCCGCAATCTCTCATTCACCTTCATTAACTAAAACCCCCAGACACAGAGTCTAAACACAGTCACCTTCAGCTATAAAGGGATCACTATATTGACAGTCCACTCATTAGTTCCACTCAAATTCAAATAACTATGACTAAAACCTAGAGAACCATGGATCGCAGATAAACGGAGTGCTAGAAGAAGAGAAATTTAAAATTCTGAGAATGTTTGATAAGCCTCCAAGCCACTAGTCCTCTTCACAATAGTACATTTTTAAAGGAAAAAGTACAAATCCCATATCACATCTGCAAAATCTAAATTCCTTCAGAAGCAGTTAAAAAAAAGTCACTCAAACTGTACATAATACTATTTTATTTATACACTCTTACCACATTCACCTCAAAATCCTTACCATCTAATCTACTGATGAATGTAATGAGTTCCTGTCCTACTTTAATGTCAAGATATGAGAAATCAGATACTCCCAAATCCTCATACAACCTCATCAAAGTTCCCCCAGTCTTCTAACAACCTACAGCGCAAGCTCCCTTGAATCAGAGCGCTTAGCAGCACTAACCTGAATCATACAGCACTTCAGGCCCACTTTCTATCAGGAGGTTACAGGCAAACAGCATCAAATATAATGTCTGCATCATTACAGAAAAACTGAACAAACTAAGAAATATCTCTCTGGCAGAGTACATTCCCTGAACTCTTGAAATGTGGAGAAATGGTCAAATCATACCCATCCTTAAGCAGCGTAACCTAGACCAAAATCACTCATCTACTACAGACCAATTTCCAACTTGCCATTGCTACACAAAGCTTTCAAGAGATGTGGATCTCTGCAACTGACAGCTTACATAAACTCAGAAGATCTCTTACCAAGCTGCTAGTCAGGTTTCCATATAGGTTGCAATATCAAGACCGCCACATTAAAAACCCTGGACGATGTTCATCAGATTCCATTTAGAGGGGATTCCTATCTCTTGGGAATCTTAGATCTTACAGTAACCTTCAATACTGTGGGTGACGGGCCGTTATTGTCACCTATTGAGCACCATGTGGATTACTGAGGCATGAACTGGTTTGTTTCCTTTCTCTTAAACTAGTCTCAAATGGTAAAGATTGACTACCACACCTACGTGCAAGGGTATGGGAGTTGCTCTTCATCAGTAAGTAAGATGATACCCAGGATTACATTAAAACGTACTCGATACAGGACATGGGCACACTGCACTCAGATAGCATTAAGCTACAAGTACGGATGTCAGATAACTTCCTAAAACTCAAGCCCAAAAAAAAAAAAGTTTATTCTTTTCTCAACAAAACTAAAAGAAATTCAACCATGGTGTACTCAAAGAGGTGACCACTGGAGGCTTCTCTTCTTCTCTCTCACCCTCTGTAATCTCTTTATAATTTACGATCAACACTTCCCTTTCAAAGGTACAATTAAGAATAAACCGTAGTCTATTGTTTCTTCCCCAAAAAATTAAAAACTCGCCTTTCAGAGTGCACATCTAAATTTATAATTGTTTAACTATTTCACTCTTTTTTTTCTGTTCAACAGAAGGCTTCTATTATTCACAGTGAGTCGTTATACCCCACTGAGGGACTTCTTTGTGTTGTATTCACTACCCATTAAGATCGCTGATTACATAATGTTACAAGTAATCAATTGTTGTATTTCTATATCAATCACATACTCCCGAGTCATGGAGAACTAAAGAAAAATAAATACATATAATATCACAGAAACAGACTTCAGTTTTATTAGCATGTACAAGAAACAGAAATGGACCTACAGTCTGGATTTCAGTCACTAATGAAGGTATCATTAGTTTCCAAAGTGGATCACACCAGGTTACACCCTACATTACCTTGTCACACTGCTGATTTATTTAAATTCCTTTTCATTCCAATTATTTCCGAATCATGCAGCTGTCATCTAATAATAATAATAGTGAGACATCTTCCATCTCTGTAGGTAAAGTTAATGTTCTTCATCCTCATGTATACCTGAAGCGCATGAGCCATCAATCGGAGCTGAGATCTCAATGTGTCTTGATCATCACCTCCATCCATGACAGCGCTGAAACTGGGCACTTTATGTTTCCTTGGGGATCACGGATAAAAGCAGTGATTCAGGTGAGGG
This sequence comes from Pleurodeles waltl, assembly GCF_031143425.1. NCBI lineage: Eukaryota > Metazoa > Chordata > Amphibia > Caudata > Salamandridae > Pleurodeles > Pleurodeles waltl. Next base: position 1,192,451,262 of record NC_090444.1, read on the forward strand.
GTGTGAACTGCAGGTGCAATTTGTTGCCGATGTTTGGGTTTGTAATTTTAAAACAAAGTAGGAATTTGGCTGCAACAATCTATGGGAGTTGAGTAGATGCACTTGAAGGTTAAAGACAGGTATTATAGACTTATGTTCATCATATCTAGATTTGATAATCATTCCCGATTCCAGAAGAACCAATCCAACAGAACATGCAATAATAAAAAGATTACAACACTGTAGCATGTAGATCGTTATCAAATATCCATTGAGGCACCTTGAGATGTACAGCTTAAGCCTGGCCCATCCTCAATAATGCAATCACCCACTGTCCCAAAGGGATATCCTGAGAACATGGCACTCTAAACCAAACCAGTTTAATCAGGTCATTGGTACAGGGGTCTTATGGTCTTATTTATAGTTTGATGGACGTGATACTCCTTGAAAACGTGGCGATTATACAGCCTGCCGCATTACATGTGCAACAGGCTAAAATGCTCTTGTAACACAGCAGACAGGACATCCGCCACATCTGTGACCAAGTATCCCACCCACTAAACTCTAAATAAGTCTGATTGTTCCTACCCCAGGTAAAAGAAATGCCCCACCCTGAGCTATCATGTATTTGTCCCAAGCCTTTTCATTTCCTAGCACTTTCCATAAATCGATCCAAATCTCTATGTAAAGGAAGAATATCTTAAATTACCTCTACTTGCTAAGGAACAAAACATATCCATGTGACCCATAATTTTATAATGAGGTTTTATCTTTACAGAAATCAATGAAAGAAATTAAATAAAATTCCAGAATCAGGTAGCAGCCTTCCTCCCGCCTGCATGTACCCGGGGTGCTGCGTTACAGAGGGAAGAAAATATGAGACTAATGAGGAATGTAACAATATCTTCGACACCATCGAAATACACACAGTCCATCTGTTTGCGAGAAGGGACAGGGCGCATTTAGGACCTGACTTGGACGAACAGTTTCTGTTGAATAAAACACTGCCCATTCCTAAGAAAGAAATGTTCTGATTTATTATTATTTTCCTCCTCCCAATTACCAATCCAATGTGAAGTATAACCTTGGTTTCACACAAGGAAAGACTATTTAATAAGCATTTCCCATTCTCCAAAAAAAACAACTGGATAACTAGAGTTATACTTATCTCACTAGAAATGCGGTTACAATTATTGTGGCTCAGTGGTTATGACAGACTCATGAAAATGTAACCGAGAATAACAAAGTAGTCCTCCACCTTACGCAAAGTAAACCAAAAAGCCAGTGGCACACAGGTGAGTCAGGTAAACAGAAAGTTACTACAACGTCAGACGCACTCCGTTACACTTTCTAAAACTGCTAGAAATTCCATCGTTTGAGATCAGCAAGAGGGTACTTGCACGCCTTGAAAACATAACTAAACTTCGTGTTTAAGAGGCAAGGTGTTCAAATCCTTGTGCACCAACAAGCAGAATATGTGAGACAGACATCATGGGTTAGATTTAATCATCATTTGTGGTATACTCCAGATCACAAACACCGGTTAGCTTGTGGGAGCTAGTTTCCACTGCTGCATTGTCCCCGATTCCTCTCTGTAATCTGTTACCCCACCACCCTACTCCCTGTTGTGTCTTTTGTCCTTAAAGGAAGTAGTCCCAGATGTCGAGTTAACGTGCTGTCCCTCTTAGATGTCTTGTCCTCCTGACTGGATGACATGAACGTGTGTTTAAGGTGTTTTTTGAATCACGTATAACCACTGCATAAATACGTGAAACGAAGACTGTAGGTTTGACACCAAAACAGGAAGCAGAAGGGTTGCGTCATAACACATGACAAAACCAAGGCTATGTAACGCTGCAAAACTGGGTCCACTGGATGACACATGATGGAGGCCAAGTAATGAAACAAATGAGGCCATGTGATGACACGTGACTGAAGTCAAAAATGGATTGCGCCGATGTTGTGTAAGCAGCTTTTGTGTCACTTGTGTTGATCTCCTGGGGGGTGCAGCTTGCTACTGGATCCCCACTCAGAAGCCAATCACTGATCACTGAGTGCCTGGTAGCGGTCCATGGTCTGTCACAACTGGGATTCTCATAAAGATGTTAGCAACTTCTGGCGGGTTTTCAGCTAGGAGCCCTAAGGTCTGTCCGTGTTGTTTGCATGATTGGATGAGCAGATGCAACCTCAACCTTGCTGGCCAGCAAACCTGCACTCGATCACCTGCTCACAATTTGCAAAGCTGGCTGGTTGCTGGCTCTCATGAGTTCAAAAGTGGCCCTCCGACTGGGTGCTCGGGCTCGTGCTAGTCCTTGCAGGTGGCCTACTTATGGAGGGAGGCAGTGGCAGAAGGGCAGAGGGGGATAAGCAGCAATAGTGCTATGATGCCGCAAGACAGGAGCCTTAAATCCTCCTATGTATGTTGGTTGGTTCGGTTTCAAATTAAATTCTCTCATGGGAGCAACTGAAATATTATTTTAGGGATTCAGACACGTAGCAATCTTTCTATTTTTAGCTAATTTTATTGATTTAATCAAAAACCACAATGGATCCCGAATAATAATAGCAGGACAGCCACATCAACATATTCTTTTTACCGAGATTGTACATACGACCAGACCGTACTCGGGAAGGTAACAACACCAAACTGGTGTTGACACATTTAGCAACGAAACTATTCCAGCAGCTATAATCCCATCTCTTTCTAATGATCTAATCTCGCATGCCGACCATGTTATTGGAACCTCAGTACATTATTCCCACTCATGACCTGCATTGCAATACCAGGTTAACTGGCATGACAATACTACTCTGATTCACGCAATTGGCCTAATTCATGAGGTTAGAGAAAATTACGTAGAGGGACCCAAATATCAAGTGTCCGGCCAGGCACAGGCAAAAAAGATAAGTAATTACAATTAACAGCCATCTGGTTTTGTTCTAGGTAGGCCCCATAACCAAGACATCAGCTAACAATGGTATCATAGCTGTGAATCTTCGATATTTCTTACGGACATCTCTCATAAACCCCAGTAACACGAATATTGGGGTGGTGTTAGTATTTCCCTATCATTTCAGCTACTGCACCAGAATTTCCACGCAGTAGTCCTGAGTCATCATGTCTCCACAGGCCAAGTGCATAATGCCTACCTTGGTGTGCCTACAACGAAGTCACGCAGAATTAACTGTTGGGTCAAATTTCTGCAGTAACCTTTACACAGAGGAACCTAAAATATCGTATCCTATGACTGTGATTGAGAAAATATTTTAATCTGTTGGAAACAAAACAACCATTGGTCATCTGGCTACACTGTGCTCACAGCTGAGTATTCTCGTCCTCAGGCAGTTGGCACATCACAGATTTTTGCACCAATTGTGTAACGTCACATTGTGGGTGCCAGACATACTACATCTAAAAATGTGAACAAAGAATGTGAAATCTGGGGAATATGACAAATGATAGTCAAGGGGACCCTGGTACACGCACTCCAGAGTTACTTAAGTTTTTTTTTTTAAACTTATCCAGTTGTGTCCACTTGGAAATGATCACCCTCACCCCCTCCCCCCCTCCCCCCCCCCAAACACACACACACACACACACGCTGGTGGTGAACGCACATGTCCGCACATTAATTAGCACACCTATGCTCAGGAGATATGACCTCCAGGAGCAGGACCCTGTGTCAGACTTTAAAGCGTCTCCTCTTTGTACACACAAACACTTTTGACAGTGAATTCTGGCCATTTCGAAATTCTTTCTATTCCAAGAATGATATACAAAATGTAAAGACTCCACTAACCACATTTCAATGCATCATCAATTCAATAGGGCAGGACTCACAATGCTTTCAATGTGTTCGGTAGTCTTCAATACAAAAATATTGCGATTCACTTATTTCTTGTCATTAAAGGTGCCCAGTGTTACAAAGTGGCCTCCTATAAACAAGTCATCCAAACTCCTAAATCCCAAGTTATCTCTTGGCTCCCTGGCTCCAGAACAAGATGAATATTAGAACGAACCCGGCCAGGCACTGTCGATGAATACAGAAACTTCAACCAACAGTACTAATTCTAGGGATCTATGTATTTAATGTGGGTGTGTTTTTGCCATTATACTTTACAGTACACCAGAGGCCATTAGCTACCGTCAGACTAACATGAGTGGGTACCGTGTCAAGGCAGCCCTTCGTTACTTCTTACATTTAGCTTTTGAAGTATTGTGTCCCAACTAGAGATCCAGTCATCCGACCTACCCCTTATTTGCACGCTGCCAATGTCGCATCTCTGCTTCTGCTCATTTGAGAAGGTCCCTCTTCCACCTCACTATCAGTGGGGCAGTGTCCAATTTCCACGACATGGCTATGTGTCTTTCGGTCTGTACCAGGACCAGGCCCGTGAATCTATATTTGTTCTTTTTAGCTGGAGTAATAAGACCCAACAGACATGTTTTAGAGGTGGGTTAAAATTGTTTTGTGTCTCAAACAATCCAGTATTGCGAGATGACCATACAATTCCGAAACGTGTGCATGAGGCCTGAGGTGTCAGAGCTACATCTGGCGCATTTACCAGTGGGTGATGAGCTCATCTTACGTAGCCTAGAGGGTGTTGGGTAGCTGTGCTAACGCAGATTATATTTAGGAATTTAATTCAGGCATTTCCAGAAGCTGCTTTAGGATACCCCATCACACACCTCCACCCTGCATCTGGCAAAACTCCTCCAGATCCCTAGCCTATGCATCTTAATGCCTGAAGAGATGGCCATTAGTGCTGGGTCAAGCTGGCCCACTGCCTTCCTACAGCTTCCCGGACCAAGCATTATTTGCAGTACAATATACGTCTTAGGTGCCTCTGCACCACAGGTCCTGATCTGTTTAACAATGCTAGTTACATCATTAAAGGCTAGAAACTATCCCACCACTATAGAACGGTGTCCTGTGAAGTCTGAATTGTGTGTAGAGTGGTCCCTTCAAACATATTGCCAAAGGTTGACACTCCTGTTTTAATCCATGCCGTTATGTTGGGTATAGCCTCCAATGTCTCTGCACAGTCACCGGTAAGCACCGTGGTGGCCATTCTGGTGCGTAATCCACCTCCGTGGGGGGATCTGTTCCAACACTGCTTGGCGATACTCAACATCTTGCTTGATGTCTACACAGTTTCGTAAACACGAGTCAGCAGTTTCCCATATCTCCTGCTCCCAGCTACCAGTGCAGCATATATGTAATACATCTGAACTCCCATTTCACCAGTAAATCAGGTAGACCACTTGGGTCCTGTCCTTGCAAGGGCCTCAACTGGTACTGGCATGGCTTACCTATGTCCACCTGCAGCCCAGACACCACCCCAAAGTGGTTTAGGTGTGCCAGCGCGGCTTCTAACCCCACTGAAACATCATTTATGCATAGAAGTACACTGTCTTTAAAGAGACACAAATTGTGTGCGCCGACCTACTGTAATTGCATTGAAAGCTGCTTCTTTGCGCAGTGACTGAACTAAAGGCTCCATTGCCAGTGCAAACACAAAAGGGTGTAGGGGGTATCCCTTGCGTATGCCTTTCTGTCCCGGAGAGGACTCAGACACAACTCTAACAGACTTTACACTAGCAGCTGGACTTCAGAAAATTATTTATCCACAACATTAATCTAGGACCAAAGCCCATTTTGCTGAGTACTAGAAATACATATTTCCAGTCAAGTGTGTCAAATGCCTTCTAAGTGTCAAAGGATACCACTGCTGTTGAGTTATACCACAGACGAAAACACTGATGTTGGAGGCATCAGGTGATGAGTACTGAAGAGGTATTGGTGAGAGTGCTGGGGCAGGGGATCCGAAGGACGATGAAGCCCTGGAGGAAGACAGTGGTAAATAAACGAGGAGAACTATTTATTGAAATCTGGGACATGTATTTTGTTTTGGTCTTCGTTTTGGTGGAATATTTTTTTATTTCTCTTTCCCGCGCACCACAATGTCTACCTTCTTGGTTGCCAGGATATTCATTTATCTCATCAAATGTCCTCTTCCACATCCCTTCCACCATTAGATCTGAGTTGTTCTATATTTGTCACCTGCCCTATCTCTACAGATGCCACTGTGATTAAGCTTGGTTAGGAGTTGTGCATGACCATAGCGGACATGCATCCAAGTTGATATGAAAGCAGTTATGGTGAGTAAATGGCTTAATAGGAAACAGGTACATGTAGGTGCATGAAGCACAACAGTCAGGCAGGCAGTGAAACATGTCACATCCAAAGACTGGTACTTTCATTAATAACAGTACACGCTCTTTTGTAAATCTGTACACCTACACATGAACATGAGACAGAATCAGATAGGAGGTGTAAAAAAATGTAAAAAGGGTTTTTATTTAAAACAATGATTGGTAGAGGCACTTATGCACGGCACATGTGGTCCTTACGCGCGTAGGCATTCGGTACAATGTCGTTCTACAGTGTAAGAGCGAACATTTCCTCAGAGTGACAGACATACTTTGAGGTTTTGTCTGTTGGTAATGGGGAGGCATCTTCATCGCCTAATGAGTTCTGAAAATGGTGCAGTCGAAGGGATGTAGGTGTGGACAATGTCCTTACTGAGACAAAGGCATTGGCCAGGTGGTGTTCCTTTGTGCTGCAATCTTCAGTACGTGTGCAGCAAGCGTCCCAAAGAGTTACTCTGGGTCTGCCTGTTGCCTCATTAAGCTTGATTTCAGCTACAGATGTCACCATACTTAGCCTCTATCAATGCGTCTCCACAGCAGCAGGATAACCTCACGGGTGGAAGTGTGCTTTACAAATACACATAACACAACATATAGCTCTACCCTTTGCGTCCATAACAGCACTGATGTACTGGCACCCAATCAATGCATAATTCTCAACAACTTCACACTTCATTCCATAGAATAGGAGTGGCTGTGTCACAGTCTCGTAATGATGGTAGAAATTGTGCTTCTACACTATGCAATCCTGCACACATACAACTCCAAGCATGGGTGATGCAAGGGGACAACAGGCAGTAAAGAGGCACACAATATGGGTGTGGTAAGAACATGCAAGGGCTGAAATGAGGTAATAAGGCATTCGGACTGCCTGAAGAAGTGCCGATGGAGAGCTCACAGCAAGGTGGGAAATCGCTGGGGGCATCAGGTGTAGTTTCTGCATCTGCACTGCAGGCATTGGCACGGAAGCCAGCACTGACAACACAACGAGAGATCCGAAACTGGGCCTAGAATGAGAAGATCCCGAGCATCGGCCCTGAGCTTCCTAGTGGGATTTCCCAGTTGGGTGTAATAGTCTTATGGAGGACAATGATCTGCCTCTTCCACCATGTCATATTTCTGGCTTATTGTGGCAGGCAGTACCTTTAGGTGCTTGAGAGTAAGCTGATCAGCCTCTACAAATGGATGATGCATAGATTGTACTGCTACAGGATTTGTGTGGGAGAAATGTGGTTGTGGAAAATAGCTACACCCAAGAATGGCTATGTCCATTTCAGGTAGCATATACATTGTATATCTTCACATGCATAAAGAATGCTTGGCCATGCTTATGAGTGACTTTTACATTCACAACTTGTTGATGTCTTAGTATAACTGCAGATGTTTGTTGTCAATAGGTTGAGTACAGATGTGTTTTAGAGTGCTCAAGGGAGCAGACAAGATGGAGTACGGTAAGGGAATATGATGACATAGGTACCTTAAGACAGGGTGACAGCTTTACATGGCAGAGGCACCTCCAGGCGGTGACACATCGAGAAGGGTGTGATGAAGGCATAAACGTAAACATTGCACTTGTATAGCGCACTACTCACCCGTTAGGGTCTCAAGGCGATGTACGCATACTGCTGTGGAACCCCTCCTGGCTTTTCCCTGTGAGGCGCCCACTCCTGGGCAACCCCTAGGGTGAAGCCAGGCATCCAAGCGCTGGCAGGGCCGTTGTGGACATTAAACAAGCTATTGCCCAGAGTTACAGAGTGGGACCCATTAATTAGATTAGGCACCAAGGCGAGAATTATCTGGTCCAAGGGAATTGAGCCCAAGATCCGCTGAGGCGGAAATTGAACCCAGGTCCCGGGCCAGATCTCTGCATCAGGGTCTGCCGCTCTAACCACTGTGCCGCACTTCTCCACCTGGAGACTTACAGACTGGGGTTTATAGACGTTGGGGAGAAAAGGGACTTTGAGATGTGCGAAAAAGGTTCATGGGGACAAGGGAATAGAAGGACAGGGGTACTGGACATGGAGATAGACAACAGAACTAAATAGAGATTGGAAACATGAAGTCAGCGACCAAGGGGCAAGGTCAGAAAGATGGGGTATAGGAACAGCGGTACATGGAGGTAGAGGCATTGAGATGGGTTATGATCAGGGGGTATGAGGACAGATAGGCTTTTCAACAGGCAATCAAGGAGACATGAGGAAAGGAGTAAATGGATATGGGCGGTTGATGGGACATGATGACAAGCACAGGAGGAGGAGATGGATACATCTGGGCAGTAGACATAAAAATAGAGGACATTTTTACGGGGCAAGAATACACGGCATGCATCCGATGGTCCCAGGCCATGAAGCTTTTAGAGTTGTTTGTTTCTTAAGCGGAGAGAGTTGGTCAAAATCCAGGGGAAAATACTTCCCACCCACATTCTGCTGACCTTCTCATTGACCTGTCCTCTCTTCTTTATTTCACCCACAGTGCACGTCTACCCAAGCACATTCACCACCATTTTTGACTTCCTTTCACAAGACTTACTTGGCTGCTGCAGTCAGGATGTGAGGGCTGAGCTGAGCATTTTCTTCCATCACACAGCTCCCAATGATACCTGCCTTTGCGTCTGTAAGAAGGATTTTTTCATACTTTTTAATACCATTGTCTGAATCCCTCCACTAAGTGAACTGTAGCTACAGAGGGAGAGGAGCCGCTTATGGCTCATGACTATTTATGTTTTTACTTATCTCTACGGTATTCATAAACCTGGGGTTATCGTGGCACTTGGAAGCAGTAGACTTAAGGGCAAAGATGTATGCTCAACAAAATTTAGCACAATAGGTAAGACTTCGAAGCCCTGTGACCTTGCAGACAGCTGAAATTGCCTTGACTGGTGAGGAAAGATTATTCCATAGCTGAATGTCAAAAACCTGAATGTGTCCGACATACACGCTAGAAGCAGGGACCCGAGAAAGGAACATGCCACTTGATCTACGAGTTCACACAGGAACATACAGGGCCACCTAATTGGAAAGAAATAGTGTCTAGTTTTGTAGAAGCTCCTTTGAAAAAGAACAAGGCCTTCATATGAGAGTCGCTGATTGACTGCTAGCTAATGGAGCAGTCAGACAGCTGCAGAAATTTAATGAAATCCACACAGCGCGCACAAATGTTACAGCCACATTCTGTATTATTTGAAGCATGTCAATGAAAGAAGCTGCCAGGCCTAGATATACATTCTCATAATTCTGACACAAACCGTCATGTACAAGGCATGCTATGAGACAGGAAGGAAGTTAGGATTTGCAATAACAAAGGAAACTACAAGGAACAATATTACGAGATTGTAAGGAGCTGGGCTTTGGTTTCACTATTCTCCCCTCCCCACTTTCTGCCTGATTTTTAGATGCGGCTTTGACTAAAGTGCACAGAGTTCCTGCTAACCAGGTCTCCAGTGCCAGTGTCCCTTCCCTAAACCAAGACACCTAGTTACTTGATCCCCAAGTGATCAGGCCCTTCAGCCCCCAGTTAGTCCCTAGTAAACAGCACCCCAGGTAACTAGGGCCTGGGTCCTGAAAAGAGCCTCTCAGAGCTGCAGCACAACGTGTGCCACTCAGAGGGACCCAGCACCAACCTTATGCAGACTGCCATTGCAGGCTGCGTGACAAAGTGCTCCCAAATTTGAAAACATGACATTGCACACAGCCTGTGTGCCATGACTCCTAACACTGCATGTAATATATGTAAGTCACCCTCTAGCAGGCCTTACAGCCCCCAAGGCAGGGTGCATTATATTACATGTGAGGGTATGGTTGCACGAGCAGATATGCTCCTGCTTTGACTTTGTCGATTCTCAGACAGAGTAAGTGACAAGGGAAGCCATTTTAAGCCTGTGTTGGACACTGGTCATTGCGAGTTCCCCAGCTACATGATGGCTTCACTGAAAATAGAGATGTTTGGTATGAAAGATCTCATATTGGTGAACCCACACTGATGCCAGTGTTGGATTTACCAATAAATACACCCAGAGCGCACCTGAGAGGTGCCTCCTGAAAACCTACCAGCTACTAGCTCCAGTTCAGCACATTTGCCATGTTTCTGACCCCCCAAGGTGAAAGGCAGTGCTCTCGGGGTCCAAAGACAAAAGCCTGCACTCTCTGGAATCTCCAACTCACCTGTTGGCCCCACTCTTCAGGTAAAGGCTAAGAGGACCTCCTCATCTGAGGAATCATCCCCTATGGGTACACTAGTAACCCCTGGGGGTTTACTAGTGGGTTTGTTTTTAGGTCAAAAAGTGTCCTTGGTGCAGTGCTCCGTCTGTTTACAGTCAAAGCACTGTGTCTTTGTGGTATCACAGTTTTTACCCTGGTACCCACTTTTGTTTTGTGAGCTGTCTTGAGACCCACCCTCCTGAACAGATTTTTGGGGACCTACAGAGGACGCAGTTTCTTTATTTTTAGGGTTGGACACCTTTTTCTCTTGATGGGGCTTCCTTGACTGTTTCTTGTGGTCACCCACTCCATGTCTGGTCTTAGACAGTCTAATTCTAACCCAATGGTCAGGCTTCCTCCCCAGCTCTTGGGGAGAGACTGCCCCCAGAACCACTGGGTATTGATGCAACTACTCAGAAGTACAGTTACTTAATAGAATTTCCTTCATAATCAAATTATAAAGCTCATCATAATCTTGCACCGGACTTCCCTTTAACCAACCAGCTAGTGTTTTCAATGAAAAGTCCACAAAATCAACACAGGATTGACTCTGGGGTTTATGAGTCTTCCTGAACATGATTCTATACTCCTCAGAGGTCAGTCCAAAGCCCTCAATCAGGGTGTCCTTCATGAGGACATAGCATCTGCCTCATTCAGTGTCAGGAGTCTATCCTTGCACTTTCCTGAGAACATTTCCCAAAGGAGAGAGCCCCAGTGTTTTTGTTAACCGCTATGGAAACAAAGGTCATGAACCACTTGGTGATATCATCACCATCCTCATTTTTTAAGACAATCCCTTTAGGGATTTTAAGGCCAGCGTGCCCCACTCTGTCCCTAGTTCTACAGTTACTGCCACCATTCATGGGTGCTAAATCCATCTCTGCTCTTTCCCTTTCCATGGCTAGTATCCTGTCCTCCAGGGCATTTCTTTGAGTTAATCTTGCTAAAAGAATCTCCTCTTCAGAGAGTGCCTCACTAGGCCTTGAGGAACCTGAGCCATCCTCACTTAAAGGAGGGGTGCTCTAGGCACCTTGGGGCGTGGTGCAGGTTCCTCTATTTCAAGTGATGGATATTTCAGCTCTTCATCTTCACTCATTCTGCCCTGATCATCAGGGTCAAGGGCTCTATCAGTAGGATGGGGATGCTCATATTCGGCAACAGGTCCTGGAGCTTTACAGTGGCCGGGTTTGAGCCTGTTTTAATTTTGTACCCTTTGCAGAGGGCTTATGAGAAAGCTGGAGGTAAGGCGTAAGGTCGAGCTCCTTATCCACACCCTCTGAGGTACTCATTATTTCACTAAAGCTGGGAGCTTTTTGAAGCTAGAAAAAAGTTCTAACCCAGATTTTAGAGTCCTAACTAAAGTACGTTTTAAAAATGTTTAGAATGTTAAACTACAAGGACCTAACCAGGGCCCTAACAGTTACTTTGAAGAATTTGGAAAAAAAATACCCAATTAAAAAATGCAATGTATCTAAAGGCAACTTTTGAATTAACTCATGTAGTCACTTATTGACCAAGTGGTATCAGCAAATGCTAAGTCGCAGACCCCACCGCTGTTCCACCAATGTAGAAAGCTGGCTCTGCTATGGTGCACTAAAAAGAATTACACAGTGTAGTGAGTCCAGCAGATCCCCAATTGGTTTGCAGAGGCAAAAGTAGAAATGCTCTATTTTGTGGTAGGGTGGGCGAGCAGTTAGGCTTATCAGAGGGTAGTGCCACGCACTGGTTGTACTCGCAGAGGTAAAATAAATAGACACACACTCAAATAATAATTCCAAGACCAATTTAGAAAAATAACCTCTTTGTATATATACTTTGAACCCAAGAACTTTGTTATAAAGTAAGAATGTTTTAAGCATAAATATTTTTTAGTTCCAAAAATTGACACATGGTGCACTTTCAGAGTTCTTCAATGTTAACCTACAGAAGGAAAACACATTCACCAAACAAGCACTTACTGACAACTCATAGGACCAATCTTGTAGACTTAAGGTAAGTACTGGGCAAGGGTCAGGACCACACCAACAGGTCACTCCGGGCAGCACTGGGGTGGCTGGGTGCAGATGTGCAGTACGTATCTGGTGTCCAATGTATTTCAATGGGGATTGGTGGAGTGCTCGGGTATATAGGTGCACCTTTGGCCCTCTTCGCCAGGACCGAAGTGCGACGGATCCAGGGGCGTCCTTTGGCATCAGGTTTCCTTGTCCAGAAGCACTTGCAGTTGGTGAGTGCACTTGCACTGCACGACCAGTTGCAGTTGGTTGTGCAGTGGTAACTTCAGGTGTCAGGTCTTTGTGGTTCTGGAGGCTCAAAGTCCTTTCCTTGGAGTTGGTTGGAGAGCAAGCCTGCTGTTCATGGGAGACTTGAGTCTTTGTTGAAGGCAGGCAGTCTCCCTAGGTTTCTGGAGGTTCAGCTGAAGGACGAGACGTCTTTTGGTACAGAGACCATCGAGAAGTGCAGACAGACCAGCAGGGCTGGTAACAGGTCAGTTGCTCAGGATCATGTGGAATCCTGGAGGATCCTGCTCTATCCTCTTTTCTCTTTAATATGTGTCAAGGCCGGTTGGGTTGGTAACAGGTCAGTTGCTCCTTCTTCTCCTCTTCTGCGTCTCTTTTTTGTCCTTTTCTTCTTAGCGCTTCAGGATCTCAGTTCTAGGGCACAGCGGTGCCACCTAAATACTCAATTTAGGGGTGTTACAGGGAGTGTCAGGTGAGTATTTAGGTGGCATCCCTGAATTCTAGAACTCAAATACCCACGACCTAAGAAGAAACAGACAAAGAAGAGACACACTAGCAGAAGAGAAGGAGCAACTGACCTGTTACCAACCCATACGGCCTTGACATATATTAAGGAGAAAAGAGGATAGAGCAGGATCCTCCAGGACTCCACATGATCCTGAGAATTCTGCACACAGAAAGAGGCACAGAAGCAAACTGGGCCCACCTCTCAGAAAAGAGGAGAACCCGTCCATAAAAGAGCTTGGTAAACCCATCTCCCAAAAAAGTCACAATTGACTGCATCAGAAGTCGCTGAGAGATCTACTACCAGCAGGCCTTCTAGCAGCCCATCATCTCTTGTGACCCAAATTCATCTAGGAAGTTAGTAAGATGTCTGTACTGTCCCTCGTCCGGAACTAGCCTACAACCAGTTTGGCATCCCATAAGAGTCCAAACGATTGGAAAGTCCTGAGGCAAGACTGTACATAATGCAGCTTCAAACTATAAGCACATAAATGGGGAGTTTCTTCTGCAAGATATCAAGCTGGGATGTTCACACATCATGATTTTCTATGTATCTTGCAAATTTCTACACATAAAGTGATGCACATTCGTACATGGTGCAAACACAGGGCATTTCTGACCACGAAAACGTTAGCAAAACATTCTCTGCTCATACATATGTACGTAGGTACATTTCAGTAAAATGTGTAGTACCTGCAGAATTTATGCCTCCTTTTTTTTAAGATCTTCACACTTTTACGTCAATAATAAATTTTGCCTTGATTGCTGGATGTTTTGTAAAACCCTTTGCTGATGGAACATATGCACACCAGGATTAAATTATGATTTGTTTTGGTGGATTAACTCAGAAACTCAGCACTGTGTTTCTTGAATTAATTATAGTTCATTCTAATAGCGTTTTAGCCTGGCGAGCACCGAGCGAAGCATGGTGCGTTTTCTTCACGGGCTACTGAATTACTCCCTTTCACCCAACATTACACATTGCTGTTTATCAACCTGGGTTTTCTTACTCATCGGCAAGGTTTAGAAATCGGTGTTGAATCAGCATTTCAATGTTTACAGGTAAACACACCTGCCCTAGTAATAGACGGTACTCATGGTAGTAAGACATGCAGAAATACATAAGACTGCTCTGGCGATATGACTACCCAGTCCTCATTCTGATTTAGAACATTGGAATGTTGGGGTCTCCATTGCAGACAATGGAGTGCTCCTGGCTTTTACTCACTGGTAACAGCCTGGAGCGTCAACATTCCAATGATCTCTTTGTTCACAGCATGATCTGTGAACAAAGCCTCACAGAGCCTAAGGGGATTTTAATCCCCTCGGGCTTTGTGAGGAATTTGTTTTATTTGATAGAACATTCTTCCCTCTAGTGGCAGAATGTTCTAATAGCCTTAGAACCCGCTGCAGCAGGCTCTATCGGCCATTAAAGGCCCTTTAATGCGGGAGCGGGCCTTTAATGGCCGGTGGAGCCCGCTACGGCGGGTTATAAGGCTATAATAGCCATCACTACAATGCTTCGAAGGCCACTGTGAAATCACCATCTCGAGATGGCGAGGTGCCCAGCCCACACAAAGCAATAATAAGAGTGATAACTAGGAATAACGGTATGAAAAGTCTCTGTATGCACTACCACACCTCGCAAGGGGACATAGGAGAAGAATATTGCAAGAAAGTATCTTTCTAACCATTTATCAGTACGAGAGGTATATCTGTTCAGATAGTCTTCAAAATGGAGGGAGTGGAGGGGGTTGACATTGTAAGAGTTTGGCTTCACAGGCAAGGAGGTTGCTGAATGTCCATGTGAACGAAAACTAACTCCAAATTACAATGTACTACAGAATTATCTTTCACTTCTTTTCGTCAGACAGAATCTTTACTCAGTGAGGAAGACAATCCAGCAGGCTTGCGCGTTGGGCTGCAGTCAGGGTGCGGTTAAACATACTCTTAAATTGTGTGCGTTACCGGTATCTTGCGTGTGGTAATGCTAACCTTCCTCAAATGAGTCATAAAGGGCACCCTGCTCAAAGGAGCTGCTTTGAGACACTGAATGAGAAGAAAAGTTAAAAAAAAAATACCCCTGCAGGCCTGTTTTAATTGGCTGTCTAAATAGAGCGGACTAATGAGCCCCTGTGTAGAATGCAGCCATCTCTTCAAGACCTGCGCTGCCCACACCGGCCCACCTCTGCTCTCCCCGACACTATATGGAGCTTTTAACATGGCAAACTAGCTTCAACAAGGATCACAGACATGACTGCAGACTACCAATGTACAGGGGTGGGGGGCAGCCGATGGTTTACAAATATTTCCACATATAAGCTGAAAATACAGTTTGACATACCAGACAAAATAAACTTTCCAATTTAATGTGTCTATGCAATGCTCCACTGTTTTTTACTGACTTTGTACGGTGTTACCGTATTATTTTTCATTGTTTGCCATTTGTCTAACACTAATACTTCATTAGGGTGTGGGCAATACGGAAAATCATTAGGATGTAGGATGTGCATTAGGGGTAATGGCCCTCTGGGAAGGAGAGCGCAGAAAGACCATAAAAATAACAGGGAAGATCTGAGCAATATATGGTAATCCCACCTCCTCTAGGGAAAGAAAAGTTTACTTTTCCAGCAACGTCATTTATAGGTGAGATGAAAAATTAGCTAACATAGCAAAAGGTCGTTGAACCTAATAATTCAAAGAAAATACACCAAGTACTTCAAGAACTTAGGCAGGTTCAGGCTGAGGTTGTGGTTGTGACCAAATTTCTTCAGGAGCCATGATACCCAATCGCATTCAACTGGTCGCAAAAGGGCATTTCCCCAGATGTTGTAATGGAAAATCTCCATATGTTGCTTCAACTGGATCATGTCTCTATGACTAGGGACTTCAGTGGAGTATGGGACATTCAAGAAAAGCTATTTATATCCCTGCAAACTGTCCAATTTAGAAGTTTGTTTGTGAGTTTTATACAGCACATCAAACACCTGGAGGGCTTCTTGGTGCAGCATGCACTTAGGGGTTTCTTGGCTCTATAGTATTAGTGAACAAACTGAAGGTGGAGACTATCAAAACCTTATCTGGTGCCCTAAACATTTTCAAATAATCTTTTGAGATCATAGATTGATTTCTATGAGTGTGGGTTGCACCTACCTACATTTAGAACATTTCATTCAGCATGTTCAGGACTTTTGCTGGAATTAAGTTTCACTTTGATTATTTTCAAGGAATCATTTTTATCCTGTTTTTGTGTCTGAGTGCATGTATTTAGATCACCTAATCAGGTGTACGTCATAAAAGCTTTAGAAAGCTTGTGATGTCACGTAGATGGTAAGGCACGGCAAATTGTTTGAGGGTAGCATTTAAAAATGTGAGAATTTATAGGAGTTGCACAGATCTGCACCATTGTAAAGTATCCTCAGAGGTCTCACAACATGATGATGATCATAGAGTAGAGTTAGTTTAAAAACCTACCATAGAACTGCTCACGGCACTCCTGACAAAGGGCCCTGTGTTTCCATTTTCATGGCACTGAGTGGCTGTGTCTGCCTTTATTACTTCAGAAGGATTGTACAAGAGATGCACTCTGTGATTACAGATTCTCAGATGAACTATCAGGAAGCATATTATACAAAGTCTCCTGGGTGTCTGCCCATTTTATTCACTCCTCGGGCATTACAGGAAGGGCAGAAGACGCTTGTGTAACCCCTTCTGGTGCAAGGACCGCTCCGTTGCTAAATCTGCACCTGCGTAATCCCAAAGGAGTGAACCTTAATTTCACTAAATGTGCACAACACAGAAGTGGTGCACACTAAGTGTGTCCACCCACCCCACTGTACCCTGAGGAAGATTGCATAGGGTCCCATGGATTCTCTAGGTATTCCCCTGCTGGCAGGTGAAAGTCACTCACAGTTCTCGCCTGCAGGGGATCACTACCTCCCTCTAACAATGAGGCCGGGTCCCGTATGCTGTGAAAGGCAGACAGGCTAGCAGAATTAAACAGACAGTCCATTTTCAAATAATGCACAGTTCACAATGAAGGAGCACCTTTGTACCTGCACTGTGAACAGCGTACATGCTGCATTAGGGTGCACTGTCCTTGTCAGCGCCTAGCGCACACACTTAAGGATGCACCATGGTGTACAGTTGAACAGTGTCCTTTATCCGTATTGCGGTTCCAGGAGTCCTTATGGCACTGATTTAAGGCTGAATTAAGAAAGTCTGTAGGGTGAATGTCTGCATTTATATAGCGAGTAAGCAAGCAGGTGCACAACAGAGCGCTTAACATGGTCAGGAGCCCAGGATATATATATTCAAAATTATATACAATGAAGGAGGCTATTCATAGGTGGTCATTCTTATCATTTAGAGATTCAGCACTCTACGAGGAGGTGAGTATTTATATCTTATATGAACTCAAGTATTGTTGGGATACTTTTAATTTTGATGGGGATGTTGTTAAACATCTTGGGAATGTAAATGGAGAAGACTGATCTTTCCATTTTCACATTCCTCCATTTCTCCCTTCCCAGTCCGGCAATGCCTTGGATTTAATGTGATGCTGTCTGCCTAAAGAACAAGTTACTTACATTCAGTAACGCCTTATCTGGTAGAGACTCTATCTAGCAGCAGATTCCTTACCTTAGGTTATCTATACCCAGGCACTGGATTGTATCCAGAAGATTTTCAAGCAGTATCCCTGCATGCCAATAGGTGACGTAGTTCAGCTTTGCATCATCGGCTTTGCAGAGATTACAGAAAGATACCCTTTTGACAATGCCAATAGCAGAGCCCTGCTGGACCAGATAGGGCAAAAAAAGACTATTGGATAAAGGTGCAGGAAGGGGTTTAACATTGTGGGAAGCACACAGTGACACAAAATTATCCCAACAGCAGGTGTGTATCGACTTCGTGAGGGGACGCTTGGCTGCCAGAATAACATCACAGACTTTGGGCAGAAGGTCAAAAGTTGTCAACTTTCGCAGCTCAAAATCCACGCATGCAGGTGGTGGGAGCACAGGTTCGGTGGAGAACCCTGCCCTGTTGCTGCGACAGAAGATCCTCCCAAAGAGGGGGCCTGACTGGAGGACTGATGGTTATGCTCAACAAGCTTGGGATACTACGCTACCCATGCCCAATCCGGATTCAGAAGAATTACTTTGTCACGGTCGTTCTAATTCATCTTGAGAACTCTGGGCAGGAGTGGTATTGGCAGAAAGGCGTCCAGGAGGCCGAAACTCCACTCTAAACGAAAAGTGTCTCCGAGTGGGAGTCGTCTTGGAAACTCCAGCACGCAAAACTGCAGACATCACACGTTCTCAACAGTGGCGAACAGATGTAACCAATGCTCTAGCCATTGCTGAAAGAGATCTTGCACCACTTCCAGATGGAGACATCATTCGTGAACCACTAGGCGTCTGCAGCTGGGTGCCCTGATGTTCCAGCCATGTCTAGAGGTGCAGGGCCTTGTTACACAGAGTCCACAACCCCACCCCTCCCTGTTTGTCACAGTACCACATTCTTAGGTGTCTGAACACCTGCACCAGCCTTACCTTAATCAAAGGAAGAAATGCCTTTAATGCCAAGCGAATCACTCAAAGCTCCAACAGGTTGATATGGAGCCCGGACTTCACCTGAGACAAGAGTCCTCTGATCTCCCCCTCTCCCAGAAGGCCCCCCTCGCCCAGGAGTGACACATCTGTGGTTGGTAGAGGGGTCTTTCCACTGACTCAACAGCGGTTCGTTAGTAACCACTGCAGGTCTTTTGCAGTTCCCTCCAAGATATGGACCATGTCAGAGAGGTTCCCCAGATTCTGTGCTCACTAGGTCATTCTCACCGAATTCCAAAATAGAGACTGAAACAGCAAAATACTGAAACATCAAAAGCATAGCTTGAATATCCTGGACATGTGCTCGGAAGGATGGGCTCAAAACTGCACTGTGTCTAGAACTGCTCCGATAATTTTGATGGAGCAAAGAGAGATGGTCCTTCATCAGCCTATTATAAGTGGGTGGCATGGGTGGAGGGACTGTCACAAAGGGGAGGGAGGAGCACCTAGGGACCATCTGGAGTACCCAACTGTCTGAAGTTATCGACCACCAGTGGGGGAGGTGAAGGCATATCCTGCCTTCCACTGGATCCTCATGATGGTCTGAGGGTGGTCTAAAGAGGCTTGGAGGCAGTGGCTGCTGGGGAAGTGGGAGGGGAGAAATAGACTTACCTGACCGCTGGCCACCTGTCCCATGTGGTCTGTGGGACCTGTGCCATCGGCTACAATAAGGCTGGGAAGCCTGCTGGCTGTGGGGGCTGGGAGGATATGGGCGTAACTGGAGACCCCTTCCGTGGCCATAAAAGGGGCAGAAGGCAGATTGGGGTCGACGAGGGGCCATAGACAAGCCCAAGGACTTGGCCATAGCCCTTCTGACCTTGAAGTGTTCTAATGCAGAGTCCGCCTTCTCTCCCAAAAAAAAAGGCCATGTCCATGAATGAAGCCTAGTCATTACCTGAAAAGCCAGATGTTCTCAGCCAGGCGTGGCACTGAAAGACCACTGACGATTAAATTGCTCTAACCAGCAAGTCAGTTGTGTCAAGTCCACATTGGATGCTACACTTAGCCGCATCCCTCCCACTGGCAACAGCTGAGAGAGTATGGGCTGTGCCTCCTTTGGGGCCATAGGCAGAACTTGCACAACTGAATCATAAAGCATAAGGGAATAATGGCCCAATAGGCATGCAGTGTTCAGTGACCGCAGCACAGGCTGGTGGGAGAGAACATTCTCTTTAAAAAAGTGTCCAGCATCTTGGATTCCCTATCTGGTGGAGTGGTGGGGAATGCATCAGGGTGTATACAGGATGAAGAGGCTTAGACCAACCAAGCTCTCCAGGGTGTGGTGCTGGGTAAAGAAATTGGGGACCCCAGGAGCGGGGCAATGGCAGCAGGCCATCGACATATTCACAGGAGCCAGACTGCAGGGCTTGGATGAGGTCCCATGTAGGACGTCCATAAGGGCTTCATTGAATGGGAGTAACTGTTCTGAGGGGGTGACTCCTGGCTGAAGCACCTCTGTCAAAACATTAGTCTTAACGTCCACTGAGGGCAGGTTAAGGTCCAGACCTCAGCTGCCCTGTGCACCACCACAGCAAACGGATCCCTCCTTCATAGCCACAGTAACACAGGAAACTAGGCCAGTGTCAGGTGAGGTGTCCAACCCACTGGCCTCATCAAGTTCATCATATCAGTTGGCCTGTTCCTCAACTGGTTTATCTCCATAAGGGTCCATAGACACCTCCCAAACCTCTCCCTCACCAGGTCTATTAATCAATTAAGGCACATATCCAGATTGGGAAGAAAGTCCTCGGGTGGGGCTGGATGTGTTGTTAGATGACACCATCCGGCTCTGTCAGTGATACTGAAGGGGATGGCGCCAGCACCATAGCAGGCACCAAAGAAGGTCTTGGTATCACTGGCGGCTCTGCTTCTGATCCAGCACAGGATCCATGGGGGACAGCTGGCACCAAGGGCGAACCCACCAGCCTACATCCAGTAAGAGCCCCTCCGAGGCCCATGGAGCCCAAAGGCGCTGGGCCACCCAAAGATGAGGCACATGGCTTCATACAGTTCTTTTAGTTAGGCGGGGGATAGGTCTGGCTCTGGGAACATGAGAGAAGTGCGGAGCAGGCCCAAGATAAGGCCATCCTGACTAACAGGATCTGTGCCGACACTTCCTTGTCTTGTCAGAATGACTTTGACAGACACGGTGAAGTGGAAGAGAGCTTAGACTCCTTTGTTTTCTTGTGTTTGTGAGACTTGCCTGACTTCCCTAATGACTTTGAATGCAACGATGACCGGACCTCAAGTGTTGTGGAGTCAACCAACGTCGGGCTGCAAGGAGCTTGAGGAATTGCTTCCTCAGTGCCTTGGGGTGCATGGTGCAGTAGCCTGACTGGTGTCGTGTTCCAGCTCCAGGCACTACAAACATACCAAATGATGGTCTGTCACAGACAACTGTCTGTGACAGGCTCCACTTGGTTTGAAACCAGATGTTTTTTTGGTTAGATCCTCACACCGAGAGATGTAAAATCTCAAAAAGAGTTGACAAAAAGTCAAAAAAGACCAGTCAAAAAAGGAATGGGGGTAGCTCAAACCAGATCAGCACTATTTGGCACAGAAAGGAAACAACTGAAATCAACGCACTGAGGTAGCTCTTTTATAGGTAGTGCACATATAATTTCTGCTGCCAACACTACCGATGCAGAGCCAAATGATGCCCTATACCGGCACGCAGGCTCACTGCTCAAAATTCTTCAATAACCAGTCCGACGCCTGGGGATATTCCAAGGTAAGGAATCTGCAGCTAGGAAATTCTATCAGCTGTAGTTCTTGTATGTGAGGCAGTTGGGGAGCCAAGTAGTTCCTTCAGGGTTAGCGTAAAATGATTCAACTTCTCCATGCTTTTGATTGGACACGGTCAGCAGGTGGGATTTAATAGGTGGCTGTAGAGTGTGGTGTTGCCTCCAACCAGGTGTTGGGAGAACCAAAGAAAGTTTGTTTCCGGGAGGAAGGATTTTAATTTCTTCAGGGGAGTGCAGGTACCATGCTATCTTGGTTTCCTGGGCTGCAGCTGCTTTTACAGTGATGTTAGCGCAGAGGGATTCCGATGTTAGCTGGGGGTTAAAGCTGCTTAGGGAGTCAGGTTTCGATTTGGGGTTCTTTGTTGCTGTTGGTATGCAGCAGGGAATCTGTCTAGATTAGGCTGAATTTTAGGTAGGCTCCCACCATCTCATTCTGAATATGACTGAAGCAAGATGAGTTGCTGAATGTGGAGATCAATGAAAGTTTCATGTATGATGATTTTGCCTGGCTCCATAGTCTTTTTGAGAGTTTTTATTTTAAGCTTTAGACAAGCTGAGAGATATAAGGCACCTAAGAGTATTGGTATCCCTTTTTTATAAAAAAAAGATTTAATTTGATTTTAGGGTGATTTCATTGTTTATTTCACTCTGACTCAATCTCTTAAGAGTGGCACTACTGTGGGTAATTTCTATACGTCATCACAGCAATGGCCGGAAGGATGCAATTTATTACTCTTTTGGTGTTGAGGGGCCAAAAACGGCTAAATGAATGGGGAATTATTTAGAGGATTACAACCCAATTTAATGAAGACTACAGAATAAAACACACAATATTATACTTTACAACTCCTTTGTGAAGAAGAAAAGGCAGCATGGTTTTGTGCATGTAAGTGATGATACAGGAAATACTTTTGCTGGTTTCTATTTTAATAATAAAACAACAGAATGTTTATTTTGTTGGATTGCTATCCTTGTCTGGCCTTCATTATGGACACATCACTTATAAGTATCAACCAAGGGCCTGGTGTAAGTAAGGATGGAAATGAAAATCCCTCAATATCTGGAGGAAACCCTAAATATGGATAAAAATCCATTGGCTGAATTTCCTCCACAATCATATCCCTTAGTGGAGGAAATACAGTTGGTGATCTTCACTTCTTCAGTAGTGTTTCCACCAGACCTTGAAAGATTGTTTCAATTCCCCCAAAATCCCAAATGAGCCTTTAGTTTATTTTATTAAACATGCAGCTAGTGACTGGTACTTAAGGATTCTCCTTAGATGATCAGATATATTGGTATACATGAACTCAAATAGCTATCAGCCCTGACTCCATTCTCCTGTTTTATCATACAGCCTTGCAATGGGGAGTACAGTGTTAGGTAAGATATTTGGGTAGAATGATCTATTACTATAGTGCAGGTAGAACCAGCTTTGAATTTTATTCTAAACTACGGATTGTATTTAAAAAAAATACTCCAGACCGTTGCTACCTCAGCGGAAACCTTTTGTCCACTGAGGAAAACTTTATGTGGTTGGAGATATTATGTGCAATCATTCACAGGAGCAAAGCTGCTGAGTTGGGAGATACATAGTAAAAAACGACAATCCACTTGATAAAGTAGGGTTCCACTTTAATCCCTGCTGAACTGGTAGCTAATGCAAAGCTAGCAGTGCAGCGCTGATGTGATCGCTCTTCAATCTAAGTAAGGTATTCTGAAAGAATTCTACTCTTGAAAAGATAGACTTTGAACACCCCAAATAGATTTTCTTACAGTAGTCTAAATGTGAAAATACAAGCACATTAACTATTGACGCTTTGTGAGGAAACAAATAGGAATGCTGTCTTTGTATTGTGCAGATAAACTGAATTGATCTGTGGATGCATGAATAAGTCACACTGACACTGGAAGTGGAGCGGTTCCTAGAGAACATGGTCAGTAATTACCAGTTCATATAAGGCACAGATTAATGTTTTATTGTCATTCAGCTCATGTCAATTACGACACGTGCTGGCATACAAGGTTTGTAGATACACCTTTAGGTTCCACACAATGGCAACAACACTGGAACCTCAATTCAGAAGGATCATAAATTGCAGAGAAAGAAATTGACAGACAACTAAAATCATATCTAGAAATCAATAGTAGGTACAGTCTTTCTGCCACCCCTAATCTGCGTCTCCCTTGGGGGGGGAGGGGGGTAAAAACCTCACCAGACACCAAGAGAGCTTGGCTAACTCCTAACATTGTCTCGCTTGCAGTGGTGAGCGGCTGTACTTTTTGGACTTGGGTACCCTGCCACCTGGAAAAACCTACCAGACCCAGACACTTATGAAAACTGAAAATCTAGGGGAATCCAGGGAAGTGGTCTTCACAAGCACCACACACAGTTTTCTTACCCACAATGCCCTCCTAACCTACAACTTTGCCTGAAATCACACATTTTCCTGACATTTCTGTGATGGAAACTTCAGCAATCCTAAGGAATCCACAAAATTTCTACCACCCAGCATTGCCCCATCTGTACTGATTAAAATTCTGCCCACTTGTGTGGGTGCCCAAAGCAGAGTCAACCTAAAAACGCATGAATACAAACTGCCCTTGTGGACCCTCCTTGGCTCCCCCCCTCAATTTCTACACATTTTTGGCCCACCCACACAAGTGAGACATCAATTTTATTGGGAAATTTAGGAGAACATAGACTAGTATAACAAGTGTTATTAACAATTGTCTTTCTCTGCCTTTCAAATATAAGACAGTATGTAAGAAAGAAGTCATTTTGAGAAATGCTCTTTAATTCACATGCTAGTATGGGCTTTTCCCAAATTCAGAGATGTGCAAATAATCACTGCTTCTAAACTCCACACCTTGTGCCCATTCTAGAAACACATAAGTATCCTTGCTATCTATTTTTCACTCTTGATATTTTACCAAATGAATCGCTGTACACCTGGTACACAATGAAACACCATTATAAGGGGCAGCTCAGTTATTGGCTCTGGGTAGCTTGGGTTCTTGGAGAACCTACGAGCCCTATATATCCCTGCAATTAGAAGTGTCCAGCAGATGTAACAGTTTATTGCTTTAGAAAATCTGCCATAATTAGAAAAAGTTACAGATGAAAACTTAGACACAAATGGTTGTTTTCTCCAGCTCAATTTCAATACTTTTTTTTATTTCAAGTGTTACCTTCTATAGGAAAACCTTGATCTATGCATATGACCCCTTGCTGAATTCAGAATTTTGCCTCCTTTTCAGAAATGTATAGTTTCCGTTTACATTGTTTTACACCCATTTCTACCACTAACTAGAAAGGAGGTTGAAAGCACAAAAAATATGAAAAAAGGCCATGTCCCAGCAAAATGCCAAAACTGTGCTGAAAAATGTGTTTTTCTTACTCAAGTCTGTCTGTCCTGAAAGCTGGGAAGATGGTAGTTTTAACACCGCATACCCATCACTGATGTCATATGCAGGGAAAAAAGACACTTTCTTCTGCAGCGCTTTTTCCCAAAAAACTCCTCCAGGGGAATCCAAAAACCCTCGGTACCTTTAGCATCCTCAGGATGTTGGAAAAAAAGGACATTTGGCGTGGATACCTAATGTGGACAAAAAGTTATGGAAGCCTATGTGTGAACTAACCCAAATAGCCAAAAAAGGCTTAGCACAGGGGGAAAAGGCCTAGCAGTGAAGGGGTTCATATATTGTGTCCTGCAGTTGATTCAAGCATATTGTACAAGAGTAGGTGCAGGAGGAATGTTTCCAGTTAAGACACCAACACATGTGGTAGATTCTCACAGTACTGTTTACACTTAGAGCCAAATAAAGACCAAGGTTTAGATTCAGTAGTTGACATGTCAACTAGAGGGGGTAATGTTACTGGGAATGTAGAATATGTATGTGAAAATATTGTGCAACAAAAAACATTGGGAGAAAGCATTACAAGATATGAAATAAAAGAACACTGCAGGCCCAAATCCAATGCTGACCAAAATAAGGTGAAGAGTTTACTCGAGGACACGATTGGAGCTAAAAGCGAACTCCTGTTTAACAAACATTTAGGAATTTATGGCCCAAAAACACATGGGTTCACTGGCACATATTTTGTGTGTCCAGATTGTAAATCTGATTAAACAATGGGTGTAGAAAATGTAATTAGCTCGGACTACACAGAGTGCTTAGGGTTACAATGATATACACACTTGGTATTAAAATTGAATTTGATGAAGAAATGTATGAATTCTAGCGTGAAGAATGGATAGTTTGTCTAGCATTGTTAAAGCCACAAGTAAAGAATGTGTAGAAGATTAGTTAAGAGTTTAGGGGCTACCGGGTCACAGGTGTTCAAATGTTTATCTGTTTCAATCTATGACTGACCAGTGAATCATTATTTATTGTTTTGTAATAAATCACTGTGTGATTTTGTATATAAAAGGCTGTCTGTGCTATAGCAATTTAAGATTGGCTGCCTGCCTGTCTGAGGAGTGTTGATCTCCCTATCACAACAGTTTAGAACTGTCTTTTCATTACCATAGGAGAGTTTGTCTTTTTTCCAGTGTTTACGCTTTTTTTATTTGCCCTGCAACACTGTACTGAAAATAATCACAAGTCAGTTGCCCAGGCCTCTATTCTATATTGCCTGGACTACTATAATGCTGCAATGCACTACACTTGGGACAACCAGCTAATCCTATCATGAGATTGTAACAAGTCCAAAATTGGGCAGCCAGGCTTCTACCAGGAACATGCCATTATAATGCAGTGTGTCCAGCCTTAAAATCTTTACATTGGCTGAAGGCAGAGAAAAGGATTATATTTAAAACTAGTTGTTTAGCTCATAGGGCATTCTATAAGAAGGGACCTATGTGATTAGGTGAGAACCTTTTAGCTTATATGCCTGCACATTCCTGCATTTGGCTGAGGTTTACCTTCTTAGTCTTACCCACATAAAATCTGCACATAAAGGAGGGACGGTTTTATCCTGTCTTGCCCATTTGATTTTGAATGGCCTCCCCATATGCTTAAGAGCTGGAGCTAACCAGCTCAGTTTACAACAGAGTCTCAGAACATGGTTATTCAAACAATCTTGGTAAGAGTAGACAGTAGACTTTAGTTTTAACTACACACTTTTGGGGTAGTGTCTTGATGTGTGAAGCAGAGAAGATCTGAGGGCAGCTATGTATGGAATAATGGCTTGAACTAGTGTACAAAGATCTAGAGGACACAGATAGAATACTATTGTGTTTATTAATTCACCAATGTGTTTTTCCACATAAAGATGAAACCCCCCCCTAACTTTTTCCATGTGATTTCCCTTGTCAGGTTGGTGGCACGGTAATATCGGGATTCAGGATGGACATAGGAGTCTTCAATTCTGGAAGCATCAAATGAGGCAAGTATCTCGCACAACACTAGTCAAGATCATGGCCCTTACAGAAGACTGCTCACTGGTCTCTGACTGGATGTTACTCTCATGCACAACTCATGGGAAGATGCCTGCTTCCTTCCCTCTATACTTCATGTTAAATGGACTTTAACCTATCAGCATGCCCAGTGAGACTGAGTACTCCCCTTTTTAAGACAAACTGAAGTAAAATAAATGCTCCCTACCTAAGTCTTCGATTACTTCACTCTTGAAAAAAATTGAGATTTTACCTGTAGAGATGATGTTGTCCAATATTATAGAACTCATCACCTGAAGCCCCCTAAAGTGATCACATTCTTCTTAGATTCCAAATACACCTCAAGACAAACCTGATGCATTAAAAATTATTTTGTTGAACTTACCTCAATTCCTTTAATTCCACTTTGCAATGTCCAGCCCTTTTGCCTTTTTTCTGCCCTAACTGTAGGAGCTATCCATAGTTACTGAGCCCACTATTTCTGACAGCATTCAACACAAGTGAAACAACTCAGTCGATGTTAATGAAAAGTGTGCTCAAACATTGAAACGTTTACTTGCTCCTTAAATAGTTTCATATTAAATTAACCGAACTAAACATTATTTGACAAAGAAGTATTGCGTGTACTAGAATTTCTGCCTCACTTCTTACCCACTTAAAAACAGTCGGAAGCCTAACCAGAGTTGTTTAGGATGCATGAGTTTAGTCTCAAATGTATGACTTGTAATGAGATGCTAGTTAGCATATCAAAAAAAAAATTCTACTTCAGGCTGTAATGGAAACATCTTGAAAGTTAACACCCTAGAATGCAAAATAAATGTCATCTTGCCACAATGAAGGTAGACTGTGTGCTAAACAAGTGGCAAACAACAATACCAATATGTGTTAACATAAAGTGTACGGTAGAAAAAGAAAGAGTATGTATGTAAGTATGTGATATTTGTCTATCACAAACCTAGCCAAAAAGCTGTACAGCACTGTACAAGGTGACACACAATGATACAGTCAAAAGGTCACTGGAGGGAAAGGTTGGTTCTGAGAGTTGACATGAACTATTACTTTGATATAATGGGGTGTTCTTAAAAAAAATGTGTATTCACTCTTTCCTAAACAGGAGCATGGTTGGAGTGATACTGATACAGGTCTGCTGTTTCAAATGCAGGGTGAATAAATAAAGGAGACCTTTTGGCGTGTTTTTAATTTAACTTCTTTGTCTTCAGCCTGATGGCTTTCTGGCTGCAGGGGTGCTGAGAATCACAAGAGGTGGTAAGCTTGCCAGCCAGACAGGCAGAGTTGCCATTGATGATGGCTCTGAAGATAGTGTAAATGTTTTTTGAAGCTGTGTGGGACAACAAGGGAAGCCAGTAGGGTTCCTTCAGGGGCAGTGGGTGATAAGGTCATATTTAGTCAGGTCTTTGATGAGATGAACTGCAACATATAGGATGGCCTTAAAGGGGGCCAATGTGGAGCATGGGAGCCATGGAGCACGACTTTACCACGATCCATATGTGATAATTCTTCAATAGCAGTTCTGAAGCTGCTTTATAGGATGAATGGTAGATACTGATGATCGGTGTGTGGTTCTTTCAACCTGAAAGTAGACATAGTGGAATCCCACAGGCTTTTACTTCATCCACCTGAAGCATAATGTCGAGAACTCTACTTTTTATTAAACTGTGGGGGTTTGTCCATATAACATCTCATGTCATTCTTGTCTATAAGTGATGAAGGATATCTGGACTGACAGACATGCCACCAATGAGGTTGATTGCAGGGCATATATTGACAGCATTGGATTTAACCTCCAACATCAATGTGACAGACTTCCAAAATTGGTTTAAATCCCACAGACATCCTGTGGGAGAGAATCATCAGACAATATAATTTAATTTTCCTTGAATCCTTACTGTTGGTGATTGTTGGTTATGTAAAAAAGAGAAAAGAGAAATAGATGCTTTCTTTCCACTGGAAAGACCACTGAACAAAAAAAAAAAAAGCCTATGTCTGGTTAAGGAAAGGTACCTATGTGCGTAAGGGATGACGATAGCTGGAAGAACAAAGGGGTGGATGCGGACTAAAGAGGGTCCTACATAGCAAACTGCAGTGCACCTTATTACTGATTGAGTTACAAGATAGACCCCTTTAAAGAACACTACTTTACAGTGCATTAACACTAATCCCTCCTATCACTTGTTGACCTAATGCTTGTCTTTGGCCCTGTACAGTGCTCCGCCTCCTTTTGGCTATGTTTGCGCTACAGAATTATCCAGTACATACATACATACAAGATGGCGGATTTGCGGTCAAGATGATAAAGCACTTGCTGCTGACATCAGCGTGTAACCTGCAGTTCTCAAGTTTGAACACCAGTACGCATTGATGTTTTGTCAGCGGCTTCAAGGTGTCGCCCTGCCTCCTGTGAGGAACCACT
This sequence comes from Pleurodeles waltl, assembly GCF_031143425.1. Lineage (NCBI taxonomy): Eukaryota > Metazoa > Chordata > Amphibia > Caudata > Salamandridae > Pleurodeles > Pleurodeles waltl. The sequence continues at coordinate 1,192,480,575 of NC_090444.1, forward strand.
TACCTCCCCTTGCCTCTGCTTCTAATGAGTGAACTGAGCAGTGTGAAAACATGACTCATGTTTTCATGAACAATGCCAGTGTGCAGGTCATCCCTCTCTGCATTGTCTCTATGGCGTCTGATGACAGGAGGAGGGGGACAGAGGGGCTGAGGCATGATACATCTACAGAGTGTAGTTTAAAAACAGTACTCTGTAGGCTGATGCCTGGATTGCACATTCTGAGGGGTGTATTCACTTATGATCACCTCCCGCAGGCACAATGTATTTATTTGGCAGACATGCTGCGCAAGCCTCAGCCAACTCAGTATATATCTGATAAAATGTGGCTGCTAGGGTGCACATCAGTGCATCCTTGAGGCCAATGAGAAGTCACAAAGAACAGCGGGTCCCGGAACCCAGCACTGTCCCAGCTTCTGATGGGGCTGTGGTTTCAGTCCTATCAAGATCATGGGAGTAGGACTGAGGTGGGCATTTCCCTTTTCAAACCTAGCCTTGCTGCTCTCTCTGGCACCTCCGTAGAAACAATGTCTTAATGGTTCTAATATCCGGAGGCAGATTCCTGCTCTGCTGCTGCCCTGGAGCCTCTGGAATGCCAGCAAAGGAATCAAGGTAAGTAAAACATGTTGTTTTTCTGTGCATGTTTGTGAGTGATTGAGTGATGTGGTGAATGTGTCTGAGGGTGTCAATGGGAGTGAAAGTGAGTGGAATCTGAGTTTCAGAGAGTATGAATATGTGTGGGTAAAGGAGGTGAGTGAAGGACTGCGGGTTTAGCATCAACCACCTATCTCTAGCAAAGAAAGCAAGGTAAGTAAAAATGTTGCTTCTCTGTGCATGTTTGTGAGTGATTGAGTGATGTGAGTGAATGTGTCAATGAGAGTGATAGTGAATGGGAATCTGAGTTTAAGAGAGTATGAGTATGTGTAATAAGTACACAGGGGTGAATGAGTGACTGGGAGTTTTGCATCAACTACCAATCTCTACCCATTCAAAATCGCTCTAAATCAATCAATAAATCAATCAATCATTAAATGTATAAAGCGCACTACGTACCCGTGAGGGTTTCAAGGCACTAGGGGGGGGGAGGGGGGTGCTGTTTACTGATCGAAGAGCCAGGTTTTGTGGAGTCTTCTGAAAGCGAGGAGGTCTTGGGTGTGGCGTAGGTTGGTCGGGAGGGAGTTCCAGGTCTTGGCAGCGAGGTAGGAGAAGGATCTGCCACCGGAGGTCTTTAGCTGGAAGCGGGGACGGCAGCCAGGGCGAGGTTCATGGAGCGGAGCTGGCAGGCAGGGGTGTAGAAGTTGAGTCTGCTGTTAAGGTAGGCAGGTCCGGTGTTGTGGAGGGCCTTGTGTGCCTAGGTGAGTAGTTTAAAAGTGATCCTCTTGTCTACAGGGAGCCAGTGGAGGTCTCTCAGATGGTGAGAGATGTGGTTGTGGCAGGTACATTGAGGATCAATCGGGCGGAGGCATTTTGGATGCGCTGAAGGCGTCGTAGGTGTTTGGCAGGGATGCCTGTGTAGAGTGTGTTGCCGTAGTCTAGCTTGCTGCTGACGAGGGCTTGTCTCACGGTTCTTCTTGTTTCAGTCGGGATCCACTTGTAGATCCTGCGGCGCATACGGAGGGTGTTGTAGCAGGAGGAGGAGACTGCGCTGACCTGTTTGGCCATGGAGAGGGAGGAGTCGAGGAGGAATCCTAGATTTCGTGCATGGTTGGTGGGAGCTGGAGGGGTTCTCAGGGTGGTCGGCCACCATGAGTTGCCCCAGACTGAGGGGGTTGGTCTGAGAATGAGGACCTCTGTCTTGTCCGAGTTCAGCTTCAGCCGGCTGTTCCTCATCCATTCGGCGATGTCCTTCAAGCCCTCGTGGAGGTTGGTTTTGGCAGTGTGCGGGTCTTTGGTGAGGGAGAGGATGAGCTGTGTGTCATTGGTGTAGGAGATGATGTTGAGGTCGTATTGGCGGGCCGTTTGTGCGAGGGGGGCCATGTAGATATTGAACAGAGTAGGGCTGAGGGAGGAACCCTAGGGAACGACACAGATGATGGCAGTAGCTGTGGATCGGAAGGATGGGAGGCGTACACTTTGGGTTCAGCCGTGGAGGAAGGAGGCGATCCAGTCAAGGGCTTTGTCTTGCATTCCGGCCTTGAAGAGGCGGGCTATCAGGGTGCGGTGGCAGACTGTGTCGAATGCGGCAGGAAGGTCCAGGAGGATGAGGGCTGATGTTTCTCCGTTGTCCAGTTGGCGTCTGTGGCAGCTAGAAGGGCGGTCTCGGTGCTGTGGTTCCATCTGAACCCTGACTGGGAGAGATCCAGGATGTTGTTCTCTTCGAAGTGGCGAGTCAGTTGCGTGTTGGCGATTTTTTCGATGACCTTTGCCGGGAAGGGTAGCAGGGAGATGGGGCGGAAGTTCTTGAGATCAAGGGTGTCAGCTTTGGGCGTCTTCAGGAGGGCGTGGATTTCTGCTCTAATAAGAAAGACTTGAACAACTAATCCTTCATCACAATATCACATTTCATCTCCCACTGAGCTGTGTTCCACATAAACAGATAAACTGTCAAATATATTAATGCATGTAATGTCTTGAATGCAATGTTCTCTATCAACACTCACTTGGTACCAATATCAACACTTTCTAGTTTCTATCATCCAACAAACTGTTTATCTTCATGCTAGTTACCACAAAACATGTTGAAATATATAACATTTGTTGCAGAAAAACTCATGATACTGATCAACAAAAACAATAGAAGAGACAAAAAGGTTACAGGTCGACTTACTATGTCTCTTGCATTGGCTAAGTTCAGCTACTATGCACAGATAACCTTTTTACAAGCCACATTCATGATTCATAACATGTTTTCACACTCATACAAAATTGTGGGCACAGGTAGTGTGAACAAATCGTCTTAAGGAGCGGTGTGTCTAAGAGTTCCATTACAGGAATGCCATTACAAAGTATGCACAACTACAAATCTGCACGTTAGTGGGTATTCACAAACTTCCTCTTTGAGCCCATTACCCTGGACAAAGTCACAAATGTAGTCCTGTCAAGGGATCAGTAAATACGCTTCTAGCACGGCAATGGGAAGGGAACAGCAAGAGGTTTTCCAACAGAGAAAATATTTTATGCATGGAAAATAACTGTAAGTGCTTTGGCACTTGCTCAGGAATTTTCACATGGGCATATTATACTTGTGTATATTTTCTTATGAGACAATGGAACTCACAAAAGGGTTTCTTACAACAAGTAGTCCTGGAAATATTTGTGAATTAAAATAAATTCATAAATCTATCTTAAGCCTAGATACACACCTAAGGGATTAAATGCACATTTTTTGTATGTCTGGTTCCTGTGTCTAATAGGCAACATTTAGTGCCTGATTACTACCTAGGGGGATGGGATACTCTGTCACGAACGAAATGGATATCCTGTCCGCCATATTACAAGTTCCATTATATCCCATGGAACTTGTAAAACCGCAGGCGGGATATCCGTCACGTTAGTGACTGAGTATCACATCCTCCAAGGTCGTAATCAAGCCCTTAGTCTTACATTTTAAAGAGTAACATTACTATTATTATTAAACAGCATACCGTTTTTTGAAAAAAATGTCCGCCACATCTTCCAGAACTATAATATGTGGTGTTATTGGGAAATATTCAGTGCCAAAATAAACACACAAATATGCAACTAGTAATCTTTCAAAAACATAGTAAAAGCAGTTTAGACACTTTATAATGCATGGTAACAGGCTAACACATTCCTTGCTTTCCTGTAATCAACTCTAGAACAGCAATTAATAAACTTGCTACAATAGAAAAGTGAAGGAATGCGAGTGTGCTAGAAGAAATAAGCGATTAGAGATTGTGAGAGGTTGTAGAAGTGAGCCAGGGGTGTAGCTATCAATCATGCAGCAGGTGCATTTGCACCAGGCCCCAGAGTCAGTGAGAGTGAAAGGGAACTGTGTGTAAGTGTGTTTGTAAGTGAAAGTAAGTAACAGTGACTAGGAGTAAGTTTGTCAACAAAAACAGTGAGGAAGAATGAGTGAAAGATGTTAATCTGGAATGAGTGAAAGGGAAGACTGAATGTGAAAGCAAGTGAGTATAAATGAGAGTTAAGTGAGCGAGTGTGGGTAAGAGTGTATTTGTTTGCTTGTTTTATGATTGTGACTCTGCCACTAACCATGTCATACTCAACATAATTCCCAGCTTACAGCAGCACCCAAGGTAACATGCTGAAGCTGGACTACTGGAGATAACTCTTGGCATGATGAAGAGCACCAATGGCAAAAGACAGGCCCTGACATACTAGACTTAATTCTTAGCATGGGGCTGCTGGAGGGGGGGAAGGGACTCTGTGGAAAAATGCTGGTGCTGGCATACGCAAGGTAATTTTTTGCCTCAGTGAGGGCAGCCATGGCATATTGGGGCTGAGGGGTAGGTTGAGGAAAGCAAACCATGATAAAATGCTGGCTCTGAAATACTGGAGGTAATTTCTGACATATGTGCCACCCATAGTATCTGAGCAATATCAATGGCAAAATTCTGGTACTGGAATACTGGATGTAATTCTTGGTATGAGGGGAGACCCATTAACAAAATGCTGGAATTGGCACAATGAAGGTAGTTCTTGACATGTGGGTTACTCTCAAGGCAAATTTTGAAAAGAAATGAGAAGAATTTCTAGTAAGTATTACTCGCCACCACTTTCAAAGATCACCAGCAGACACTGAGTAAAGATAAATGTATGTTTCGGTTTTACTGGATCACCCCTTAACCCCTAGGGTGCCTTGGACGAGGTCACCTCGTCCTACACCAGGGAACTGGGGGTAGCGCTAGCGCTCCCCCCATGTGCACCACACCCACTCCCCCAAGGCAGGGATGGAAGGGGAAGCCCTTCCCCTTCCACCCCCTGACCCCCCGTGACGGATTTGTCACAGGGCCTCCTCCCATCGCGTGATCGGAAGAGAAATGCTTTGCATTTCTCTTCCGATCACGTGGGGGAGGCCGAGAGAGGCTTCAAAGGGAAGGAAAGTTATTTCCTTCCCTTTGAAGTCTCTCTCTGCGTTTCAAAAGCCGGATTGCAAAGCAATCCGGCTTTTGAAACGCCCACCAGACACCAGTGATTTATTTTTTATTTTTGAAAGTGGCATAAGGGAGCGACCCCTTGGGCAAGGGTCCCTCCCAGGTAGGGCATTTTTTTGGAAGGCCTTTTCTGCCCCCCCACCCCCGCCCCCGCAACAAGGGATCATTTTTTTTTTTTTTTCCTTTTTGTTTTGTTCTGTTTTTTAGGAGGTGGGGAGCGACCCCATAGGCAAGGGTCGCTCCCCTAGGGGGCCAATTATATTTAGGCCATTTCTGGGTTCAGAGGCCTATTTTTATGAGGCCAATCTGCCCCCAGGGGGACAGAAACCACTAGACACCAGGGAGTTTCTTTTTTTTACGTGAATTTCACGCAAGGGGAGCAACCCCTTAGGCAAGGGTCGTTCCCCTGGGGGGCAAATTTATTTTAGGCCATTTCTGCCCCCCTGGGGGGAAGATCAGCCTATTTTGATTAGGCCGATCTGCCCCCAAGGGGGGCAGAAACCACTAGGCACCGGGGATTTTTTTTTGTTGTTTTACAGATGGGGAGCGACCCCTTGGACAAGAGTCGCTCCCCTGGAGGGGAAAATAGTATTTAGGCCATTTCTGCCCCATCGGCCGATTTTTGCTACGCCAATCTGCCCCCAAGGGTGGCAGAAACCACTAGGCACCTGGGATTTTTTTGTTTGCGCCAATGTCACGCAGAGGGAGCGACCCCGTAAGCAAGGGTCGGGGGGGAGGGGAGAGGGTTGGGGGGCAAATTTATTTTAGGCCATTGCTGCCCCCCTGGGGGCAGAAACCTCTAGGCGCCAGGGTAATTTTTTTGGGGGGGTGTTTTTTGTTTTTTTAGAGGTGGGGAGCGACCCATTAGGCAAGGGTCGCTCCCCTTAGGGGCAAATTGTATTTAGACCATTTCTGCCCCCCTTGTTTGTTTGTTTTTTTAGAGATGGGGAGCGACCCATTAGGCAAGGGTCGTTCCCCTGGGGGGCAAATTGTATTTAGACCGATTTTAGGTCAATCTGCCCCCAAGGGGGCAGAAACCACTAGGCACCGGGGATTTTTTTTGGGGCGCCAATGTCACGCAGGGGGGGCGACCCCGTAGGCAGGGTCGCTCCCGGGGAGGGTTGGGGGAGCAATTTTATTTTAGGCCATTTCTGCCCCCAGGGGGGAGCAGAAACCTCTAGGAGCCAAGGCAAAAATAAAATTGTGGTTTTTTTTTGTTTGTTTGTTTTTTTAGAGATGGGGAGCGACCCATTAGCCAGGGGTCGCTCCCCTGGGGGGCAAATTGTATTTAGACCATTTCTGCCCCCCTTGGGGGCAGATCGGCCGATTTTAGGTCAATCTGCCCCCAATGGGGCAGAAACCACTAGGCACCAGGGATTTTTTTTTTGCGCCAATGTCACGCAAGGGGAGTGACCCCGTAGGCAAGGGTCGCTCCCGGGGAGGGGGGTGGGCAAATTTATTTTAGGCCATTTATGCCCCCTGGGGCCGGCTGAGCTAGAGGCCAAAATCCACAGGTATGCACTTTGCAAAAAAACACCTCTGTTTTCTGTGAAAAAATGTGATGTGTCCACGTTGTCTTTTAGGTCATTTCCTTTCGTGGGCGCTAGGCCTACCCACACAAGTGAGGTATAATTTTTATCGGGAGACTTGGGGGAACACTGTGTGGAAGGAAATGTGTGGCTCCTCTCAGATTCCAGAACTTTCTGTCACCGAAATGTGAGGAAAACGTGTTTTTTTAGCCAAAGTTTGAGGTTTGCAAAGGATTCTGGGTAACAGAACCTGGTCAGAGCCCCACAAGTCACCCCATCTTGGATTCCCCTAGGTCTCTAGTTTTCAAAAATGCACAGGTTTGGTAGGTTTCCCTAGGTGCCGGCTGAGCTAGAGGCCAAAATCTACAGGTAGGCACTTTGCAAAAAACACCTCTGTTTTCTGTCAAACAATGTGATGTGTCCACATTGTGTTTTGGGGCATTTCCTGTCGCGGGCGCTAGGCCTACCCACACAAGTGAGGTATCATTTTTATCGGGACACTTGGGGGAACATAGAATAGCAAAACAAGTGCGATTGCCCCTTGTCTTTCTCTACATTTTTTCCTTCCAAATATAAGAGAGTGTGTACAAAAGACGTCTATTTGAGAAATGCCCTGTAATTCACATGCTAGTATGGTCACCCCGGAATTCAGAGATGGGCAAATAACCACTGCTCCTCAACACCTTATCTTGTGCCCATTTTGGAAATACAAAGGTTTTCTTGATAGCTATTTTTCACTCTTTATATTTCAGCAAATTATTTGCTGTATACCCGGTATAGAATAAAAACGCACTGCAGGGTGCAGCTCATTTATTGGTTCTGGGTACCTAGGGTTCTTGATGAACCTACAAGCTCTATATATCCCGGCAACCAGAAGAGTCCAGCAGACGTAACGGTATATTGCTTTCAAAAATCTGACATTGCAGGAAAAAGTACAGAGTAAAACGTAGAGAAAAATTGCTTTTTTTTCACCCAAATTTCAATATTTTTCTTTTTCAGTTATTTCCTGTAGGAAACCCTTGTAGGGTCTACAGAAATTACCCCTTGCTGAATTCAGAATTTCGTCTACTTTTCAGAAATGTTTAGGTTACTGGGATCCAGCATTGGTTTCACGCCCATTTCTGTCACTGACTGGAAGGAGGCTGAAAGCACAAAAAAATCGTAAAAATAGGGTATGTCCCAGTAAAATGCCATATTTGTGTTGAAAATTGGGTTTTCTGATTCAAGTCTGCCTGTTCCTGAAAGCTGGGAAGCTGGTGATTTTAGCACCGCAAACCATTTGTTGATGCCATTTTCAGGGAAAAAACCACAAGCCTTCTTCTGCAGCCACTTTTTCCCATTTTTTTGAAAAAAATGAAATTTTCACTGTATTTTGGCTAATTTCTTGGCCTCCTTCAGGGGAACCCACAAAGTCTGGGTACCTCTGGAAACCCTAGGATGTTGGAAAAGAAGGACACAAATTTGGCGTGGCTAGCTCATGTGGACAAAAAGTTATGAGGGCCTAAGCGCGAACTGCCCCAAATAGCCAAAAAAAGGCCTGGCACAGGAGGGGGGAAAAGGCCTGGCAGCGAAGAGGTTAAAGAAAAAATGCGGCCTCGGACGGGTAAACAACAGGGAACTATATGAGCAAGGCTTAATGACGACTATAAAAATGATTAGTACAATCGGCACATTCTACCATCTGCCTGATCTTTAGGCGCTCACAGCGGGCGTAAATTATTATCTACCTGGATTGTAATCTTTTTATTGACCCAGGAATGATAGGTGTCCTTCTTTCCACAAAGACTATATTTAAGTGCCTCATCCGTACATCATTACTGATTTTCATTTGGCCAATGCAACACACTTGCAAACGCAAAGTGAACTATGTCAACCCCTATTTTTGCCCAGAGGCGTACCCGTTTGACCAGCACCAGAAATTGTAAAATCCTGATGGAAGGCTCATTTTGGGCTTCATGAATCTACATCTGGATCTTAGTAGAAGTCATCTTATGTTTCTGTGACAGAAATGTGCTTGCATCACCTGCACAAAGTAGTGCTACAACAAAAGTTCCCACTAAACGCACAATGATTTATAATGCTATCCCCACCACAGTACAGTCTTTTTCAGGAATTCGAACCACTCCACATTTAATAAAACGAGTTGCACATTTCATACTACATAAAATATATATATTTCCATGAATGTGGATTGTGCTGGAAGATGCAATGTAATCATCTGTTCTGGTGTGATGCTTTATAGACTGAATTATGGGGGACGGTGGAATGAAAGGATCCCTTTCTTTAAACACTTCTAATGAGCGGATAGTTAATATAGACTTTATACAGATGATGAATTAAATGACTCATTTATTCCATGCCCGTGCTCACGCTTTGTTTCACAACATGGGTCGATCTGAATGAATTTGATCTTCATATGAATAAAATGTGGAACAACTGCTTTCCATTTATATTAGCAGGTAATGCCTGTGAATGAACTGCTGCAATTAATGTGCTTGATTGGATGATAAGACATTCTAAATTAAAAGAAACGCTTTAATTGTAAGGCTTCACAGGGAGAATCTCTTTCCATATAGCCTTTTTTGTAATATTTAATTGGTTTTTCAGAAACATTTTCCATCACTGAAGTTTGATCTCATTATGTCACTTGATATAAAGAATGGTCTTTTTGAAACTCATCGAAAGCAGAAAATCAGATGTGCAACAAACGAGAGGATGTGCAACAAACGAGAGGCGGTTAGCAACTGTCTTCTCGTTTAATATATTGAGCTTCATTTTTTATCACAACATTTTATTGAAAATTACAGCAAAAACGGAATTGGAGAAGAGAGAGCAAATACAAAAAATAAACAATAATGGTCACTAACAGAATCAATGTATTCATCTTCTTCCCTCTCCTCTATAACTGCAACATCAAAGAGGGAGAACCATTGTTATTTCATGTAATAAAGTCTGAATTTCTCATGTACTCAGTACGAGGGAAGAAAAAGCTGTGTATACAGTACAGCGGAAGTCAGGCTCCCCTCCAGGGCGAACAAAGGGTCCTATGCTGACTCAGTGCGGGTAGCATTCTCGGGCAAGGTACTCACCCCTTCAAGTAGGCCCAGGGAGCTCCCAGTCCACAAAAGAGTACTCTTAAAACTTCTCACGCACACCTACAAAGCCCTGCAAAACATTAGCCCTCCTTACCTCAACAACCGCATAAAGCTCCACAAACCTACCAGCACCGCAGCCTGGCCACACAGAGTCCCCGAATATCGCAGAACCAAATCTGGCGGTGGTGCCTTCCTACCTCACGCTCAAAGCCTGGTAGGACTTACCACTCCATTTCACAGCCGCCTCTTTAATTCTTGTATTCCATAAGAAACTGAAGACCTGTCTCTTTACCTAATCTTACCCCTGGCCTATGTTGATCCTGCTTAAAGTGCAAGACACCCTCCCGAGTGAGTCATGCGCACTACAAACACACTTAAAATATTGTCCTGAATTTTTTCTACTCTCCCATGACAGAGTAGGAGAGCATTTCCATAGCCACAATGTTCCATGACGGAGTAGGTGAGCATTTACGTAGCCACACAATTACCCACTGTAGGCCGAGTGGTCTATTTTTCCAGTGTCCTACAATTCCTGTTTCACTGTAAGTAACATGGGTGAGTAATACCCTATCATTGCTGGGCATGTTTTCTAAATCTACTGTCCTCAGTCCCAAAACTGTCATCTGAAATTCCGCAGGGATCGGGTGGCCTACCACCTTTTGAAATACTGATGTCCAATAAATCTACAGTGCAGAGAAGCCCATCTTTGTACTTTGTCCGACTTGTGACCACATCCTTTCCAGCACAGCTCCACATCAAAACTCTGTACTGCTACAGGTAGGTGAGTCGGCAACTGCTGACGGTGTACCATTTTGAGGAGCAGTGGTCTGACAGGACCCAGCCTTTACATTACACCTGCATTTTGCCTGCTAACCCAGTGTGTGTATTAGCAGTCACTCCTCAATATGTTCTTGGTGGGTTGTTGGCACAAGGAGGCATTTCCGCTAATAAAGAAAATCTAGGAGGAGGAAAGGTCGGCAGAGGAGAGAAGCCATGGAGGAAGCCTCCATGTCACCCTCCTCCCGCGATTCACAACCAGGAGGCCCTTCTATAGAGCTCACATCCAAAATGGGCATACTAGAAGCCAATACAACCTAGGACACTTGGAACGAGGAACGTTTTTTTCCTGTCACACACTCAAAAAGAGCATAAACAACAAAGGAGGTATGTTTTCGATATTTTTTGTGCATCTAAGAGTTACATATTTAATTCTAAATTGAAAGTAACCAGAGACTGGAGACTTGCTAAGCTTTCCTGTTCCCAGACATAGCTTGACTTACAGAAAACAGAATGTAAAACTCCAAAGAGACTGAAGAGACTCACAGTATTATACTTTATGGAAAAACTGAATCGTTACTTTAGATATGACAATGTTTGTATTTTACTGTATATATTTTGTATTAATAAAAAGTATTTTGAATAGCAATATTCTAGAGTTGTGTGGTTCATGAGAGGCATGTTACATGTGTACATGCATGTGTGCAAGGGTTAGAGATGGGTGCACACTGGCTAATCTAATTTAGTTCTAAAACTAGGCAAACATGTTAGTGTAGAAAGAGAAGGGCAAAATTGGCAAGAGGGAAAGACCATAAGACAACAGGTTAGCAGAAAGGGGGGAGGGGGGGAATGTACTCTACGTTGACGCAGTGATCTGCACTCAGTGACTGCCTGACCCAATGGAGACAGGACACAACTATGAACCCTTTACATGAACACTCTGCCAAATCTGTCCACTACGCAGAAGTACAAGAGGATCCACACAGAACTGCACTGAGTTGGCCTCTTGTAATGAGGGCTAAGTCAGCCTCAATGGGGATGTGATTTACAGATGAAGTAGCATGATCATACTTTTACCTCATTCATGACGCCCTAGTAGACATGACTTGGGCAGTATGATCTCTTTTACAAATGTATAATATCCCAGGGGCAATGGATCTGCCATTCAGGGAGACAGATACCACCATGTGGGTGACTGGAAGGAGACCAAAGTCACAGTAGAGGCAGTTACAACTGCCACCCTAAACACTTCTACAGGAAGTACGGATAACAGGATATTTATGAATAAAGTGAAATCAATACACTAAACAGGGAGGGAGGTACGATCTGATACTGGTGAAGAAATACCCCAATCACAGGGCTATTATGATACTAGACAGACAGACTTGCATAGCATATGGTCCCTTTAGTTCTCCCACAATCTTTGGAAAGATGGTAACTCCAACACCTTACACCATACTTCTGCATATATTGGAGTGAAATAAAATGGCAGTTCCTTTGACAGCATCCTTGGCCATATTATATCATGGTAAGACATCAGACTAGAGAACTTCCTAGGTTGTTACATATACCTACATTAATGAATAAATACGTTTTGTAAGATGCTTGTGAGCCAGGAATGTTTCATGCTGATGGGGATCTACTCTAGACAGAAGACTTTACTGGAGAATTCTGGCTTCCACTGGTCAACTGAGCCTGTGTTGTGCAATGCACATGAAAGGCAAGCCTTTTAACTCAGCAGACACAGCTGAGCTTAGTGATTGTATTAACACCTAGCCTTCAACTCACAAGCAGTTGCCAACCAACCTTTTGATGCCTTGCATGAGCAGTATGACTAGCAGCATGTTGTAATCAAAGATCCTTTCTTTGGAAGTAGGAGTCAGATAGCCAGTCCACGTAGGGTAGAGGTTGTAGATTTATTTAAAAGGTTACAGAATAAGTGTTAGATCTGACAGCCTTAGGGTGGTCTTCCCTCAACATTTTGCCTGCCTGCTCCATTTTTCTGATCTTGTTTTTGCTGATTTTAAGACTCTGTGCACTTTACCACTGCTGAGCAGTGCAAAAGTGCTTGTGCTCTCTCCTCTACATATGGTAACATTGGGTTCTACCCAATTTGAATATTTACTTTACTTATAAGTCCCTAGTAAAGTGCACTAGATGTACCCAGAGTTTGTACATTAAATGCTACTTGTGGGCCTGCAGCACTGGCCTGCAGCACTGACTGTGCCACCCATAGAGCAAGCCCCTTAACTGTGTCTCAGGCTTGCCACTGCAAGGCTTGTGTGTGCAGTTTCACTGCCACTTGGACTTGGCATTTAAAACTACTTGCCAAGCCTTAAACGCCCCTTTTATTACATATAAGTCACCCCTAAGGTACCCCTAAGGTAGGCTCTAGGTAGCCCATACAGCAGGGTGCTATGTAAGTAAAAGGCAGGATATGTGTTTGTAAGTTTTACATGTTCTGGTAGTGAAAAACTCCCAAAATTGTTTTTCACTATTGTGAAGCCTGCTCTACTCATAGGCCAGCACTGGGAATTCCCTATATTTAAGTGGTAGTTTCCGATTGGAAAGGAGTGGCATTGTCATGTTTGGTATGGTTGGAATGGTAGTGAGAAATCCTGCCTACTGTTGAAGTTGGATTTAACATTACTATTTTAGAAATGCCACTCTTAGAAAGTAGGCATTTCTCAGCCTTTCTGCTCTCTGTGCCTCACAGCCTGTCTCCAATCCACGTCTGGTCTGCGCTGGTTGACAGCTCAATTTGTGCATTCCACCCACACAGCCATAAACATGAGACACTCAGATGGATCTGCATACTGATAGGTCTTCTGGGGCAGGAAGGGTGGAGGGGCTCTCACTTACACTTCAAAGGCTAGTGGCCTGACCCAACACAAAGGAGTGATAACCTCCACATATTTCCAGGCAGACAGAACTGGGTTGAAAGGGGAACTTGTGCATTTCAAAACTAATCTTTGAAGTCCCCTTAACTCCAGAGGCACATTTGGGTATATATACTGGGTCTGTGACCCCCTAAAATCCGACACTTCTGGACCTACAACTGGCTCTGTAAGAAAGACTGTTGTGTTGCCCAAAGGACTCTTCTGGACTGTTTTTCTGGAAGAACTTCTCTCTTACTTGTTGCCCTGCTGTCTGCTGCTCCCTGGCTGTGCTGGAAGGACTTTGCTTCCCCCCACAAGTGATCTCTACCCCCCAACACAAGTGATCTCTAAGGGCTTGTCAACTTGCTTCCTGTTCAAAAGTCTCAGGTCCATCAAAGACTTCATCTAAAGGAAAAAATCCACTGCAATGGAAAAATCAACGCAATGCCTGTCTCGCAGCTGAAAAATGTATTGCCTACAGAATCAATGCAGTGCCTGTTTCATCATCATAGTGTGTTTAGATTTTCCATGCATCGTCCCTTGGCCTCAATTTATCATCAAACTCTGCACGGCAGTAAGGAACCATGGCTATGTGCCTTTAATTTGACGCATCACCTTGCCTGCGAGCAAAGAATTAACACATCACCTCCCTCGCACTGGAAAAATCAAGGCATCTCTGTTCTTTCTGACGCCTCACCTCCTTCGCGGCTCCCAGCATGGGTATTTTTGATGCATCCCAGGTACTCTGTGCTAAAGAGATACATAGATTGATTCCTATGGATTAAGACTTACTTAACCCTCTAAAAAGTGATATCTTGACTTGTGCATATTGGATTTTTGTCATTTTGGTTTTGCTTTATTCAGATAAATAATATATATTTTCCTAAACTGATGTGCAGTACTTTTTGTGGTGTTTTCACTGTGTTACTGTATGAGTTATTGCACAAATGCTTTACACATTGCCTTCTAAGTAAAGCCTGCCTGCTCTGTGCCAAACTACCAGAGGGTGAGCACAGGATAATTTAGGTTGAGTTGTGACCTACCCTGATTAGGACTGAGGTCCCTACTTGGACAAGGTGCATACCTCTGCCAACTAGAGACACAATTTCTAACAATAGGTTACAAGTTACTTAGTAAGGAAACCCCACCATGAGCAGCATCCTCTATGCTCAGCCCACTCTCTCTCTCTCACACTCCTCCAATCCCTTACCAACATTCCATGACATCACACACTGGCTGAGCAGAGAACAATGGAGGAGTGCACAGAATGCATCACAAGCATAGAAGATTATACCACAACTCCTTTCTTTAGAAAACAATAAAAATGCAAACAGGAAACGCAAGATAGAAAATAATTAAATACAAACAGAAAACATAAGAGACTCTAGCTTTGATTAGGCCTATACACTATTCAAACCCTATAAAATATTCACACAGTGGTCGCATGCAACCCCATTCATACACAACCAAAAGCACACCCATATACAGGTCTCACTGAACCTTTAACACACCACCCATTACTTAACCAGGCAGAAACAATCAAATGAAACACAAAAACACAAAATGGGTATTGTAAAACCCTCACTCACCCTGGAGCAGGGAAAATTATGCATAACATAATGGGTGTCTTTCAACCCTTGCTATAACGGTAGACAAAGGTGTCTTTCAAACCCCATTCTAGAAATTCGCAATGGGTATCTTTCAACCCTCATCCAATCTGTGGCAACAGAGAACCTCATGAATTTAGCAAATTGGTCTCTTTCAACCCACACTCAAACCCAGAACTTTGGGTATCTTGTGAATTTAGCAACTTGTCTTTTTCAACCCACACTCATCCTAAAACAACGCAACATCTTGTGAATTTAGCAATGGGTCTCTTTCAATCCACACTCATCCCAAAACAACAGGATATATTGTGAATTTAGCAACAGGTCTCTCTCAACCCACACTTATCTGAAAACAACAGGGCATCTTGTGAATTTAGCAATAGGACTAGCACTACAAGTTCAACCTCCACTGCTTACTCTTGCAGGCTTAGGAACACTCACTCTCTACTGCATGCTTTCACAGGACCAGGGACTCAAATGACACAATGCATGTATCATACAAATGCAAAATATGGACATCTTCTATTGTACACTTTTTCAGGACCAAGGATTCAAATGACACAATACCTTATATACAACAAAGATAAACACATTTTCCTGACTACTCTACTCAGAAATGGAACGGAATGAGCAAACATGTACAATGCAATTTGACATCAAATATAAACATTCAGCGTAGCATTAACATGTTCTCTAGCAGCAAACCTAAAATCCTTCTCTCTGGTGAGCAGTGTCACCTGACCCTTCACATAGTGCACGGACTGATAGTACACTGACTGTATACAGATTCCTGTGTCTAGCTGAATGCTTCAAAACAGCTACATTTACTATTCGTCACATTAAAATGAATGCTACTAATTTATCCTTCTGCAGAAACTTGGCATTCTAGCCTTCACTGTACTTGCCCTGTTCTCCTTTGTCAGGATGGTGCACTATTGTTTTCCCCAGACTCCTTCCCGGCACATATCAGCTATCCAATGGCTTTTCTTGTAGAAAAAAGGGGCGGAACAAAGTGGAGCCATAATGGATTAATTAGGGAATGATATGAGGCTTTCTATTGTTTGTAAGGGAATACTGGTATGCATTTCATTGTTTTTAGTGTCTGTAACTTCCCTCTCCTCAGCTGGACACACACAGCTGTATCGACACACGCTCTGTTGACAAAGTTTCCCTTAATAACGTCCTTGGCATGTACACTTTTGGATTCATGATGCTTTAATGCTGAATGAGTACAACATGCTCGGGTCAGACAATACAGTCTTGTGCACATAGTACTTGGCATTCAACGCAACTTCAATGGTTCAGTAGGTCCCACTAGTTTTTTCAGACTGCCAGTGACAGGTCTTTTCATGCTCCTTTAAATCGTCAACGCTCTTTCCTGATACTTGCTTCAGGCTGCCGATGACAGGCGCTCATGCGCACTATTTAAATCATAACACTGAGGCAACACCTGTCTCCACTGCACAACACCAGCACTCTATTACCGCTGCAAAATTTAGGGTGACCCACCCTTTAGCCCCAGATGTAATTTCCTACAGGCAAAGGTTGAGTCAAGGTAAAGTTGCTGACAATGCCCGCATTTCAGGCAGTGCCAGTTCACTCACCACAGGTGTGCCTTCACCCACTGCTGGTTCACTCACCCACCTGTACATCTTGCAAAAGTGACAAAATGCTATATCAAAGTCAACTCCACACAATGCTGACACTGGTTACACAATCATCTCCGTACACCTGCATACATTCAGAGTTCATCCAGTCCAGCGCCCTTACACTTTCATTTTCCGCAGGCTGTCTGATGGAAAAGACACTGGTAGGGTTACAGGGCGTTTCTTATTTCTTTTTAAGCCTTCAATCTTCAATTTACCTTCACTTCTTTGTTTACACTGGTTCTCCTCACGCGTAAGTTCGGTTTTCAGTTGTAATCAAAGATCCTTTCTTTGTAAGTAGGAGTCAGGTAGCCAGTTCACGTAGGATAGAGGTTGTAGATTTATTTAAAAGATTACAGAATAAGTTCCAACGTACTTAACATGAAAACCTCACCAGCAGCAGCATCCTCTCTGCTCAGCCCACTCTCTCTCTAAATGTCACACTCCTCCAAGCACTCAGCGGCATTTCATGACATCACACATTGGCTGAGCAGACCAGAGAACAATGGAGGTGTGCACAGAATGCATCACAAGCATAGCAGATTATAACACAGCAGAAGCTTTTAATGAGACATTAATGAGGAAGCCATTTACTTCACACTCGTTTAGCACTGGCAGTGCTAAAGAAATAGAAGTAACTGCATGACAGGGTAGAGATCAACCAGTGCTTATATTGTATTCTAACCCTTTCAGGGTGCGGAGGGCTTTGATAGGCTCACTTTATATATGGCTCCATTGTCACTGACAAGCAGGGGAAGAAAGTGAGAGAGTGAATGGACCCAGGGGTAAATGGGCAATGCAACCACTGTGCTTCTCCTAACTAATCATCCATGTAGCAGTTTCTTGATGTCAGTTATACATGTAACAAGAAAGCAGGCTCGTGTCCATCTTTCATCACATGGGAACTTGAATTATTCCACTTGAAGCTTCATCCACCAACATACTGTATTGCTGAACCTCTGAAGAAAATAGTGCCTGCATGCATCTTGTACTTGGATGGGACTTTGATTGTTGTGCTCCAAAGGTAACCTCTAATACTTTACATTCAAAATGATTACATTGTGTGCTTCTTCATCTTCTGTATGCTGTCAGTGGGCAGTGCACTGTGTTGCAACACTGGGTCACCGACCTTGCTCACTCTAAGAAAATAAATGTGGGGATTCCCATCATTGCAAAATCCAGTCAACTTGATGATACCTCTGCACAAGATGTAGCAATAATGCTTTTTGGCAGAACTTCCAGACTACCAAAGTCAATAGTGATTGATATCTTGCCACAAAAGATAGAGATACAATGGCGGTCTAGGCATACAAAGTCTTAAGAGAGGTCAGATGGACAAAGCCTGCAAAGGAAGCATAAGTGTATATGTAGGCATAGGTACATGATTCACTAACATACCCCCTACTTCATTTAGATTACTAAAAGTGGTCAACGTATTAAATCGTCTAGAGTCAAACACACATGTAGACGGTGCAGGGAAGTCATTGAGATAACAGAATGCCACATCAGAAACTGGGAGACATTTGGAAAATGGAATTTTAGAACAAGCATTTGCAATGCAATAGGTCTCACAATTTCATGAGCTAGAGCTATTGGCACTGTAAATTCATAACTGGACTTTTCTTGCCACATAAATTGGTCAACCCTGCCTCATAATTTTGTCTTTTCCTGCCATGTAATTCCAGTGGCCCTGCATATAACTAAATCAATTCCATTTAATGTCTTCTATCTGCAGCAAAAAATGAAAATGTTGCCATTTAGCATCCTAATTTAAATCTGCCATGGAAAGGCTGGAAGATTTTGTACATGTGTGAGAGAGATAAATAGTGCATGTGTGTGTGTTGGGGGGGAAGGGTGATTTAACCGAGAGGCATTATTTTAGAGCTTCATGTTTTAAAAAATAAATAAAACTAGTTGTTTTCAGTTGAATGCAATATGACTAATTTGGCTAAATGTTGATGTTTTAAGAATAGTATAGAAAACAAAATGGCTCAAATTGGCGTTCTCTTTATTTAATGTGTTTTTCTCATGCAAAAATATGTTACAAATGTATTCCAGGGATCCTGTATGTATGCTGAGATATTCTACTGGTAATGGATATAAGATAGCATCCCATGTATGAGAAATGGCTTATTACCTACCTGATACACATCTAAGTTTTAATCTCTGTCAAACTGCCTTACTTGTATGTTGGGCATGGAGCTTGGGAAGAAATCATACAGGAGGTCTTCTTTCTTCAACATCTGGAACTCATCCATTTCTGTTAGAGGGGTTGTTCAGGTGAGTCAGAAAAGCCACATCAAACTTTCTTAGTTACCTCACAATCGGGCTAGTGAAGACTCTGCCAGAGGCCTGCTTTTGAACGGACGATAGAGCAAATTCTTCTAAAGCATGAAATAATTTTGTGATGATACCAGGAATAGGGTTAAGGTTTTTTATTAAAGCCTCTACATGGCTCTCAAGATGTCCAGAGAAATGTGGTTGATTTAGCACATGAAGAGGACAAACAAATCTGTCAAGACCTTCAAAGCTGAAGTGCAGACATTACAAAGGTAAATCCTGTTTGTCATTCTGAAAATTCCTGTGCACAAAGAACAAATAAGATACATACCACCACATGGGCATCTACCTGTTGGGAGATATATTAAAGTACCACCTGATCCTACACCAATCCATACTTCCCCTAAACTCTGAGCCGACACTAGAAGACAACTGGAAAACACCTTATTTTCCCAAGGTCTCAGGGGGAGGGGCTCGCGGAGAGAGAAGCACTAGACAAGTTGGATAGTACTCGCTTGTGAACTCTGGAGTCTCAAGATTAAAATCTTCAAAGGTGCAGAGACAGCACCTCTATAGGAAAAGATAATCACACAGTGACCTTAAAAAAGCACTAATGTTAAATCAAGATATTAAGATTTGCAGGACTTAATTTGTAGTACACCTCGTCTGCCTCCAATAAATTAAATGTTATAACGAGCCCAGAAAAGGCTAGGAACCAACCTTGAACCAGGAACAGAAGTGAGTCTGAAACAAAGCACTGTGAAGGTGGGAAAAGAAGAGGCATGTGAGAGAGGAACCAGATGGAATGAAAATATTGTAATGGGAGAGAAACAGCCAGGCGAGAAATGAAGCAACTAGCGGAAGACAAATAAAAATACAAAATGTTGCCAGACACAGACCCAAATATTCGCCCTCTCATATAATATTACTGCCCCAGGCAGCCCTCTGAGCACCCATATGCCCAGGGTCAGGGAGTAGGGGTGCGCATATCAACAGCAGGAGGCTTAAGCCCATTGGCCCATGCTAGCCCTGGGAAGAGTGCGAATCTGAACAGTAAGAACTCTGCCAGAATAGAGAGCGGCTTTTTGTGAAACCTGATGTTAAGTTTGATCTCACAAGCGAGGTTCCATAACACACGCTGTCAGAGCTACAGGTAGCAGGGTTTAACAGGACTGGGTTCTTGGGAAGCGGCAGTGGAGGGCAAAAAAAATAGAGATAACTAAGGGGAGGAGCAAAGCAATGAAAAAATCTTACAGAAAAACACAGGGGGTGGAGAAGGCGGATAGGGACTAGAGATAAAGAAGACAGTGAATACAAAGTGAAACGAAATATGAGCTGTTTGCTATGTGCTGCTGTTAATAACCAGCAGGGTCACAGAGCTTCAACTGAATGATAGGCGGGATAGATAAAAACAGGATCGAGTTCACGCTACATAAAACTGCCAACCAAAAAAAAAAAAAAGTTGTGACCTCCTGTAGGCTTGCAACTAAAATAACAAGCCATATATTTTATTATTTTAAATAAGGGCATTTTAACAGAAGCATGAGGTGAAAAATAAACCCAAATACTGCACTAAAACAAGACAAAGAGCAAGGGTGAGCTGGCCATTGAAACAACCCCCTCTGCTGTTGGTTTTATGTGTGCAGAGGGAGCTGGGGGGGGGAAGGGAGTCCTGCTGAGGACTTGCCCAAAGAAGAGTGTCTGCTATGGAACACACACCCAACAGTGCAAGACGAGCAGGCAAAAACAAAAAAACGTCCCCTACATAAGAGATAAAAAGGACAAAGCGTAATTATACAGTAGTTGGTCCCTGCTCCCAAAGAGAAAAAGGCAGGACAAAGAGGCATGTTGACTACTAGCAAGCAAGGATTTGTAAATGACACAAACTATCAAATAAAATAGCTGGAAGACCACAGAAGAAGTATACTTAAAAGTATACAAGAAGTCGTATACTTACGCTCGACCTAAAAATGAGGCAAAATGGTGTACTGTGAATCTTGTATCAGTGGAGACAGGGAAGGGGAGAAGCAACTAATAAAAGGAAGTAGCATTAATACTTATAGTAAAAGTAGGATCAAAATATTCTTGCAGGTAGAGGTTAATATTTACGCAGACAACATTAGTGAAGGCATTACTTTGGAAGAACTAGGCCAGAAGCTATTGTTTGGTTGGGCCAGAGACAGAGAAGTACACCGGAGACAAGATATAGGTTGTATCATCTAAAGGAATGAAAACTTAAAGTGAGATGAAAACTCACAATTGAGATAAGAGTTAATGTTGTGTCAGAACCACAGAAACAATGGACTGGCACTGGTGGTCTCTAGGAAATGGGAGACTGAATAGGTGCTTTCAAAGTGGGTGTAAAAGTATAAATCCTGAGAAGGGCAGGGCTATTGCAGCTCCACTAAACCTTTGCCTAGTAAAAAGCTGTTTTACTTTGTACAAATAGTAACTCCTTATGGGGTTTAGTATGGCAATGCATGAGCGAGGATTGCACATTATGCGTAGATAACCATCAGAACTAAGCATATGATTTCAAGGGAGCGTGAAAGAACTGGGGCTCAAGTCTAAGTAGGAGAAAGCTCTAAGAGGGTACTGAAAAACAAAAAAAAACAGCCCAGGATGTTCCTAATTCTACTGCTCTCTATTCCATGATGTAGTCTACAAGCTCTCTATTCACTTCCATGATGGCACACATTTGTTTCAGCCTGTGTATTCATTGAGGGTGCCACTTAGAGTTTATTATCAACCATTCTGTCCTCTAATGCATCACAATTCCCCTTTAGGTTGGTCAGTTTCTCAGTGTCCTACATGGATAACTGAATGTATATTGACGTGTGTTTTTTTGCATTGCTCTATTTGGTCTTATATTTCTTATATTATTATACATTTTTGCATTTCACAGTGAACAGATTTCATATGTTCTTACCTCTGATAAATTAGAGTTTTCATAATATATGCCTTGCACCAAATCACCTATTGCGCTCGATACAAGCTCCACAACCTGAAATATAAAGGAAAAGGAATTAAACCCCTGCACACCCAATTGTGTGTATGCAACATAATGCTCAATAACTTGAATTGCATTTAGCTGATCAGTGGTTTCCTGAAAGACTAGGTGGGCAGTGGATGATTATGTGTATATTACCAAGACTACACATATTATTGCGTGTATAAATGAATCAACACGTACCCATTAAACTTCTTAGCAATTTATTTAGTCATGAGTTTCATACAGCACCACACATCATCTCACATCTACTTCAGAACTTGGTACCTCAAAATTAAATATGGGGGGAGTAGGAGTCTGCCTAACAGTGACTAAAAGCCTATCAAGTATTTAAAGGCCAGTTTCAATAACTCAGGGTCCTATTTATAGTTTGGCAGAGAGGGTACTCCATCACAGTGGCAATAGAGTACACTCTCTGCCAAACTAAAGGACCACCTGTCTCATTTAGAGTCAGGTTGACCTTTGGTATGTCCACAGAGCTTTGGGAGGTTTAACCATTTGACTGCCCAGCCTACTCCGAGTAGGCCGACCAATGGCCAGATGTCACTGTCCGTCACCGTCAGGAACAAAGACAACTGTAAAATGACCCCCACACCATGGCAGAAAACTCCCATGGCAAAGAGGTCAATGTATTTTTACGTTTCAAAAAGAAAATCCTGCTTTGGGATTTTCCTTTTTAAAATAAACCAAAAAAATCACTGAAAGTATGCTGCACGGCTCCACCATGTTGACCGAGCCGCCGTCAAACTTTCCATGCATTTACAGAAACTGCCACAACTGTGGTTCCTGTAAATGGAAGTGATGCTCGCTGGGCCGGCGGACATCTTAAAATTTGTCGAGGGTGTACTCCCTCAGGCTGACACCGTTGCCCTGACAGAGTAAATACTAGTCTGCCAAACTCTAAATGAGGCCCTTAGTTTTTAACATTTTTCTGAAGCACAGATAGTTCGGGTCTTGTCCTCAAGTTGGCTTGGAGTACTCCAAAGTTCTGGGTCTGCAACTCCTAGAGTTCTGGGTTATGGAGAAAAGAAATTGGAAAAGGGTGTTGAGCTACATAACCCTATAACTTTATTTTGTTCTGCCAAACCACATGGAACCCTTTCCCCTTTGGCTCAGGTGCTCCAAAACTATACTCTGTTTCATCCTCTGTAGATATCTTAGCCCCAAATAAGTTGATTCCGCAGAAAGCATTTCCATCTAATGGCTCGTATGCACTTGAGCTAAAAGCTCTGTTAGCTTTGTCTCAGCGAACGACACTGGTGTTGGGACTACAATCCTAGTACCAAGGGTGAGTGGAGTAAACTGATTACAAACAAGCTATCCAGAAAGCTAAGTATGTTTTCTATTCTAACACAATTTAAAAATCAGCTTATTCAGCTAAAACTATTTTTTTAACAAAAGCCTCCATAAATCACCCATACATTCTAACCTAAAACAAATTTGATTACAGAAATTTTCTTTCAGAAAATGAATGTTATTCAGTCCTCCCTGAATGTCTCTTCCAACTAGCCACAGATTTTTATACCCCCCTCTAATCAAACCACTTTATGTGAATTTTCACTATGAATGACAAGGAATTTAGCCTACTGGCAGCTCAAAGTAAACTGCCTGGTTCTCCTCAGAACTAGTTCCCAGCTCTCCTGCATAAGGAGTACCTCTTGCTAGTCTCCCTCGTTGAAGGCTGAATTCAGGACTTTTTTTTTAAAAAGGGCATTTGTAACCCCTCCCCCATTAGAAAACATTCTTTGAACCCTCAAGAACTATATAATTATAGGCCCATCTTTAAATTGCTTTTTCTCAGTACATTATGTGAGAAAGTGATAAAACAACAACTTTCTAGTTTTTTTACTAATAATAGACTTTCACATTTCTCTCAGATGAGGGTTCATACAGGTTATAGCACTAAACTCACCATTGTCTCAGTGCCTGAATACGATATACTGCTGATGAAGGCATTCTTACTGTATTGTTCTTTTTGGATCTAATAGCAGATTCTGACATAGTCAAGCCACAATGTGTTATTTTCTAAGCATACCTAAACTAGCCAGCATGTCTGAATTGCGAAATGAGTGGGGGGGGGTTCCCAGAAAGCGCCTTTTGGTTTTTTAAGTTATAAAAAAGACCCAGTGCGACAGTGAGTGAGTCAGTGGCCTCAATCAGGATTCTAGACGTCAGATGCCTGATGTCTTTCCCGTGAGGGTAGAGATCTCTTTCTCAGTCGAACGGGGTCATCGTCTTGCTGGCATGAGAAAGATGAAGAACCTGGCAGGCCCTATGGTGATGCATTTTTAATTCATTATTTGCTTTGCATTACATAGATTTGCTGTGTATATAGCAGTGGAGAATCATTTTGGTATGTTTTCCTTTCTTTGCTGTGACTATTTTTAAATGTGTGCTTTAAACATGCTAATCTCCTTTTAGGAACCTTGAGGTGAAATAATAAATGTTTTCTTTGAACTAAGAAGTGCATTCCAGAGATTTGGGTCAGCTCGGTCATTAGTGCAAAACAAAACATCACGTTTTACAGCTGCTTCAAAGTTTCTTGCATTTGTGGTTGTTAGTGTGGGAATACCGTGTTTATGCAGCCATTCAAAGTAGATAAATGTGAGGTTTGCTTGGTAAACAGAAGGATTTAAGTTTAACAGCTATTCACATCAAGGACATTTTACTGAATTTGATGGTACAATGGTTACTACAGTCTGTGGCTTTTCTGAGTGACTGCAAATTGAATGTGCATTTGGGTGTTATCAGCATCTCTGTGACAGGATACATATAAATTGACTTACCAGAGGATTAGACATCTGATAGCTCATTACCTTTGCAATGAGTACCCTGACAGTATATTAATTTGCATGACTTGGAAACATGCATTGGGCAACGCATATACACCTGTACTGGATGAAGTACAATCTTGTTCTTTTAGGGTTTGGGCTTTAAGGGAAAAACGTGGTTGAAAAGGGGTGTATGTGAGAAATCTTTGGAAACGTGAATGCAACAGTAATTGCAATAGGTTTTCAGCATAACACTTTAATTTCATCCATCAGTTTGAAGAAGAGGCACTAGTTCATATCTTTACATGTAAACAATGACATGCACCTACTGCTTCTTCTAACTTTGTAAAGGTAGTTGCAATGTTATAGTTTGTGGTTGTGTATGTAGTATTTTAACCCGACATTGTCTTGACCACAATTACCCATGCCAGGGGTCACAATTGCTCAGAGTGGCCAGCAGGCAAACAGATCAGAATGCTCTGTTGGTTCACTGAGAAGGATACCTAGCAAGTTCACTGGACAAGGTGGAAACATGCAACACTGTGCTCAACCCCAAACGTAGGTTAATAAGGCAGTTCATACATTATTACTGAATTTCACACTAGACGTTACTCTCTAAGAGAAAACAAAAACAATGGGTAACCAAAACCCATAACTGTAATCACTATCAAAGACCTATTAAATCTGTCTATTGATCTATCTATCGATCTATTTACATATCTATCTATTTATCTATCTCTCTATCTATATTCACTGAAAAAAACAAAGGCTACAATAACGTTATAGTCAGGAAATATAATTTAAAAAAACAGAGAAATTCATTTAAAAGACCAAAGATTACTGGGATATTATAGTTAGGATCTGAATTTACTCGCACAAAACCATACAAATTCATCAGTTTTAGTTATGGTTAGCTCAAGTAACTATAACTCGTGACCTAAGGTAACTATAACTCGCGCCCCCGCCATGCACAGTTTTCTACTAAATAATTTTACTGCAAATGTTACAGTAATATTATCAATGATGTAATCGAAGGTGTCATGAGTGATATAATATTGGGGGTAATTAGCAGTGCATGGTGAGGGTGCAAGGTATAGTTACCCAAGGGCACAAGTTATAGTTACTTCAACTAACCATAACTATAATTTCTGAATTTCTATGGTTTTGTGCAAATAAATTCAGATCCTAACTATAACATCCTTTTGGTTTTTAAGTGAAATTCTGTGTTTTTTTAGTTCTACTTCCCAACTATAACTTCCCTGTAACAATTGTTTTTTTCAGTGAATTTCTATGTTTTTTTTTTTTTTACATAAAGTAATTTTAATTACTATACGTTACTGCAACCACAGCCGTGCAAAGCCTTTGGCTGCATGGTCTGGCTTGTGGCTAACCCGCTATAATTACTCAACTATGCCACACGCAAGGCCTTTGGCTGAGCACAGCGTGGGTTAGCTGAAGGGCCTGGCTTGCGGCCAACCCGCTATAACTACTCAACCCTTCCCATGCACGGCCTTTGGCTGTGCGTACTGGGAGTTGGCCGCAGGGCCAGGCCCTGAGGCCAACCCACTATAACCTCCCAAACTTGCATTATTAAGCCTCTGGATAGGTCTGTGAGTGTGTGCATGAGTACCTCAGTGGGTCTCTCAGTGGGTGTATGGGTCTCTGAGTGAATGTGGAAGTGGATGTATCACCCTGAGTGGGTCCGTAAGTGGATACATTTCTGTCTGAGTGGGACTGTGAGTAGGTGTGTGAGTGTCTGAGTGGGTCTGTGAGTGCATCAGTGTCTGAATGCCTGAGTGGGTCTGTGAATGGCTGTGTGAGGGTCTGAGTGGGTGTGTGAGGGTCTGAGTGGATCTGTGGGTGCGTGAGTGTTTTAGTGGGTCCGTGAGAGGTGCGTGAGTGTTTGAGTCGGTCTGTGAGAGGGTGCATGAGTTTCTGAGTGGGTCTGTGAATGGGTGTGTGAGTGTGTGAGTGGGTCTGAGGGTGCATGAGTGCCTTAGTGAGTCTATGAGTTGGTGAATGAGTGTCTGAGTTGGTGTGAGAGTGGGCAGAGTCTGAGTGGGTGTGTGAGTGGGTGCATGAGTCACTGAGAGGGTGTGTGAGTTCGGGCATGAGTCACTGAGTACATAAATGAGTGAATGAATTAGTGTCTGAAAGAGTGTGATTTTTTTTCAATTTTTGCAGTATTAATTACAAATTTGTTGCAACGTTATATGGGGCTGCTGCGCTGATGGTCACAACAACTTCGCAAATATCGCACTTGAGGGATAAAACCTTTTTCTCAACATATTCTACGCATCGGAGGTCACTCACAGACACCTATATTACAGATATGGGGTCAGGCTATATCCATCCTGACCCCTTAAGCAACTTTCTGCCATTTCATTTGAGTCCCGAGGACTGCCCAATCAACTAAAATGGTGGCTGCAACTCTCTGCTCAGGTTGCAGCCAGCCAATCACAGCATTCGTATTGTCATGCATATTCACAAATTCTCTGCAATAATCATGAATTTGTCACCAAAGATCCACGGCCTTAAAAATAAAAAATATAATTTCCTTTAGTGTCCCAACAATTACTGAACTAATTTACACCAAATAACAAAAACACAATGTGAGGAACAAAATCTTGCTTTCTGACAAATTTGGTGTAATTCCATCCAGCGATTCGGGCTGTAGTCGTGTCCAAACCTCCTATGGGAATAAACATGGGAAACACTTTTTTTGACCCCAAGCCCTTTTTCTCGGCTCCCGCTTGACAGATCACCCCAAAACTTTCCATGTGCATCACAATCACACTTTTTTGGAAAATTGCATGAAGATTCGTCAAACGAGGCCAAAGATATAGGCACGTCAAAAAATGCTTTTCCAATGGAAACATCATCCTAACTATAACTACCTACTGGTGATATATATATATATATATATATATATATTTATATCCTAGGAGTGGTCGCCATCAGTTAGTTGAAGTTAGGACCTAGTTTTTATAGAAAAAAGTGTTTTTTTGTTTTGCTAATACCTTTGGTGCCGTTTAATGAATCTTCACGAAATTTAAAAAAAAAAAAACAACGCTCACTTCAGAGTCTGTCTGGAATGTTTTGGGGTGATCCTACAAGCGGGGGCAGAGAAAAAAGGTGGCATCCCAAAACGTTTTTTCCCCCATGCATTTTTCCATAGGAATTTTTAACAGGAATAGCACCCGAACCACTGGATGGAATTACACCAAGTTTGGCAGAAAGGTAGCTCTTGGTCCAGAAAGCGCTTTTTTTATTATTTGGTGTAAAACCGTACAGTAGTTTTTGAGAAATTAAAGAAAATCTAAATTTGTATATATAGGGACACAAAGGCTCCGTGAACCCTCCCGATCCCATGCTGAGATCTGATTGGCTGCCAACACTTCAGCAAGGAAGTGTTGGCAGCCACGTTGGGACTAAAAAGAGATTTTAAAAAATAAGAAAAGGGGCCAAAGTAGGGACACCTTGACCCCTTAGCTCTGGTGCTGGGGTCCCAGCAAGACTCCCTAGAGGAAAAAAGCATTTATTTTTTTAATTTTCAGTGGGAGTCACGGCGGATCTGCTCAAAATGAAGAAAAAAAATAAGAGCAGGGCTACATTTAAATAAGATAGGGGGTTCATTTCAGACCCCTGGCCCAGGAGGCCACCTCCCTTGGGCTGTATAAGTTGGAAGGGGGCTGCAAGGCCCTCCTCAAGGAGTCAATGATGGCCCTGGAGACTGCCACCCACCCACCTCCCCCCTCCAAGGGTTGGCTCCTGCTATGTCCCAGGGTGCCCACTCCCAGGACGTAGCTGTTTGCTCTGACTTTAGTCGCATTAGTGGCTCCCGGCAAGTCAGAGCAAACACTCCGGTTCAATGGTTGCTGGAAGTGGAACTTTCTTCAGTTTTGCTGCCGCTAGAGATGCAGGGAGGAAAACAGTTGCTCCCACAGACAGGGAGCTGCATGTTTAGAAGCTCCCTGTCTGTGACAGCAATGCTGGCTCCTGCAGGAGGAGGGGAGCCGACTGGGACTGTGTCAGCCTTCAGGCTCCCCCCACTGTCTACAACAGTGGTGACTGGGTAGCCTGGGGGGCACACAGGTGACATGGCTGGACCATGGGGCAAGGGATCCCTGGGTCTCAGATCGGCCTGGAGAGGGGCCGCGCATTCCCACTCCTCCGAGTAAAATATAAAACATTTAACTGGGCCCCCGGGGATGGGGTCCCTGAGGCAAAGATCGGCCTGGGAAGGGGGGATACGCGGCACTCCTGCCCCACAAAAACAGGGGCAAGGGATCCCTGGGGTGGAAACTGGCCAGGGGAGGAGGGCCACATGTCCCCCCTCTTACTCCCACAAAAAACAATTTTAGAAGGCAGGGCCCCAGTGGATGGGGTCCTCGGGCCAAAATAGGCTGGAGAAAGGGGCCACACGTACCTGTGGCCAACTTTCACTGAGCGAGGCCAAAGGCTGTGCGCAGCATGGGGTTGGGTGGTTAGGGGGGTTGGCCGCAGGGACTGGCCACAGGCCAGGAATTTTGGTGCATTAAATACAATTATATGCATGTTATTCCCTAAAAATTCAGAATGCATACCACAGGGTATCAATATTTCTCAGGTGCAATAAAGAGAACCTGTTCGTCTGATGCACTTCAGACGAATCAGGCATCAGGGCTTAGGTGTCAATGGACCTCCAACTGTTCAACTGAGCAGTGCCCTGCAGACCACAGCAAGACAGCTTTCAATGGAAGCTATCAGACAGCCAAAGGGTAAATGGGACATTGAGGTAGAAGCCTTGCAAATCTGATTACTTGATTTTCTCAATTTTGGTCTAATAATGGAATTGCATCATGGCAGGGAAGTTGTATTTCACTGCCCCTGAACTGGATGGTGTTGGACTTTTTTGCTTATGCAGGGACATCCCCAATCTTTTTGCCTCCTGCCTCCTATTTTTTCTTACCTGCTGCTGTTGGTTTTTGAACTCTGAGCACTTCACCACTGCTAACCAGTGCTAAAGTACATATGCTCTCTGTGTAAATTGTATTGTTGATTGGTTTATCCATGATTGGCATATTTGATTTACTAGTAAGTCCCTAGTAAAGTGCACTGGAGGTGCCAGGGCCTGTAAATCAAATTCTACTAGTGGGCCTGCAGCACTAGTGGTGCCACCCACATAAGTAGCTCTGTAATCATGTCTCAGACCTGCCACTGCAGTGTCTGTGTGTGCAGTCGTTAACTGTAAATTCGACTTGGCAAGTGTACCCACTTGCTAGGCCTAAACCTTCCCTTTTCTTACATGTCAGGCACCCCTAAGGTAGGCCCTAGGTAGCCCCAAGGGCAGGGTGCAGTGTATGGTTAAGGTAGGGCATATAGTAATAATGTGTTTTACATGTCCTGACAGTGAAATATTGCTAAATTCGTTTTTCACTGTTGCAAGGCCTGTCCCTCTCATAGGTTACCATGGGGCTACCTTTAAATCTGATTAAAGTGCAGATTCCCTTTGGGAGCGGATGGACATGTGGAGTTTGGGGTCTCTGAGCTCACAATTTAAAAATACATCTTTTGGTAAAGTTGATTTTAAGATTGTGTGTTTGAAAATGCCACTTTTAGAAAGTGAGCATTCTCTTGCTTATACCATTTCTGTGACTCTGCCTGTTTGTGGATTCCCTGTCTGGGTCAGTTTGACAGTTGGGCTGGTGGCACCCCACACTAGACAGTGACACAAAAGGAGCTGGGGTGTAGTCTGCATTTCCTGATGAGCCATCTGTGCTAGGAAGGAGGGGAGGAGTGGTCACTCACACCTGAAAGGACTGTGCCTGCCCTCACACAATGCAGTCTCCAACCCCCTGGTGAGTGTCTGGGGCCTGGCCAAGGCAGGATTTCACATTCAAAAGAGATTTTACTTTGAAGTAGGCCTACTTCAAAGGAGAAATTGGGTAAAAGAAGGGCACCCAAAACCACAGACTTTAGAAACACTTCTGGAACCAAGAGGAACCTCTGCCTGGAGAAGAGCTGAATAGCTGAGGAAGAATACCTGCCCTGCCTGTGACTGTGCTTTGTGGAGCTATCCTGCAGTTGCTGCTTCTGCCAGAGTAAGAGGGCCAAGACTGGACTTTGTGTGCCTTCCATCTTGAGAAGAAATCACCAAGGGCTTGATCTAGAGCTTGCCTCCTGTTGTTTGAAGTCTCAGGGACAGCAAGTCTTCTCTCTGCCAGCACCTGGAGTCTCTGGAGAGAATCCTACTCTGCCCTGTGGTGCCCATCCAGTTCCTGGGACCCTGAAAGGAGAAGCTGGCAGCATAAAGACAAGAAAATCCATGCACAGAGCGCCGTGCGGGGAAAAGATTCACGCGACTCCGATCTGCGCCTGAAAAAACAACGCGCCACCGGCTTCGCAGCTGAGAAAATGACGCTCGCAGGAAACGCAACCGAAGAATCGACGCACGGAGCAGGAGAAACGATGCGCAGCTTCGCTGACGGAGGCTGGGAGGTCACAACCTGCGCTGCGGGGATTTCAGATCATCGTATGGCTGGATTTCCGACTCACGTACCGCCGTGCGGAGTTATTTTTGATGCACACCCACCCGTGTGGGGTTATTTTTGATGCACACCAGGTACATTTTCACGCTAGCAGTGCTAGTGTGTGTTTAAAACTACTTAAAGACTCTTTTTGTATTTTTATTGATAACTTGACTTGTGTATGATGGATTTTTGTCGTTTTGGTCTTGTTTTGTTTAGATAAATATTTCCTATTTTTCTAAACTGGTGATGTGTCATTTTGTAGTGTTTTCATTAAGTTACTGTGTGTGTTGATACAAATACTTTACACCTAGCACTCTGAAGTTAAGCCTACTGCTCTGCCAAGCTACCAGGAAGGGTAAGCAGGGGTTAGCTGAGGGTGATTCTCTTTTACCCTGACTAGAGTGAGGGTCCTTGCTTGAACATGGGGTAACCTGACTGTCAACCAAAGACCCCATTTCTAACAGTTGGGAATAGGCGTATTCTCCTTTTCAAACATTTTTTTTGCAAATTAATGGGTTGTTTCAGGCAGCAAGACGTGTGCACTGGGCTATCTGCTTTTAAATGCAACAGAAAGGTATGGCTATCAGCAAATAGTACACGCTCTGTGTAGTCCAGCTTGTACTTTTCTCCTAATCCGGAATATCATGAATGGAGTGTTGTGGATTTAGAAATCAAAGTGTTCTTATTGCCTGCCTGTCCTACACCTCATAATATATAAACTAAACTGACCTGTTTTCTGGATGACGGAAAAGCAAATTTCTCATTAGTCAAAAACTCTGCCTGCATCATTGTTGTCAGTGCGACTTTCTGCCTCCCTGCTTGTGTATTTACTTTCAGGATACCCTAAGTGGAAGACAACAAAATAATCAGTACGTTTCTTAAATAAAAGAGCCATATATATTTTCAATTCTGATATCTAATGATATTAAAAAATAATTATTATATGTACTTTCAAAGTAGGAACTTCTAACTCAAATAATTACCTACACTGGGGAAAACATTTTGTAAGGACAAGCTGTGCCATCCCTGATGTTCTTCTGTTTTTTGCTTTTCTGTAACACTGCATAGGACTTCGGTTCCTAAAGGACCGCTCAAAATGCAAACTGGTGCTCCTAGGATCACAAGAGAAGAGCCCAAATGGTACTTTCAAAGGGGTAGCTCCTACACTGCATCTGCAAAAGCAATTGGAGATTGATGATGTATCCTTTTATTTGTGAACAATATGTGCATAAGGTTTTCAGTAACCTATTGCAATCACTGGAAGATGTCCTCAAAGTAAGTGGTTCGCACATACTACAGGTACACTAGCTGTTAGAGGTACCTGTAGTTGGTGGCAACCACTTATTTGTGTAAGAACATACACTGCAAGATGGAGAATGGATGCTGCACACTGACAGTACCCCCATTCCTACATCTTCTTTCACTGTTCTTTGCTCCAGAAGGCTGTTGGGAGGGTAATTCCAAGATTTCCTGTGAGGGCAGGCCCAAGGATGGTGTATGGAGGCTTTTTCACATAGGCAGAGGCCACCTGGATAGAGGAACTTCCTAAAAATCCTCTTTGAGGATGGAATCTGTAATCTAGTTTGATTGACTGGAACCTTTCAATGTGAAGGATGCACTGACTGGGATTGTCAATAACACTTTTCCAGCTACCTAACATTTACAATTTGAGCTAGAATGTCCCTCCAGATGGATGGTCACTTTTTGGACCTTGATCTGAATGGAACCTGATGCTGTTCGCCACTGCAGAATGTGGAGCTGGGTGCTGCACACTACTTCTTGGCTGAAAACAAGCCTGAGGGCCCTGCAGAAGCTCTGTAGGCCAGTCCCACTACTGCTTGGAAGTTCACAGCCAATGCAAGGAGTAAAACATCACGGGCACCGCATCAAGAACCTTCGCTACCCTTAGTCTGATAGCAGAGGACCACTACCTTGAGAAACTGCAACTACAAGTGGTGACCATACTGTGGTCATTAATATAACCTCAAGAAGCAGCATTTATGTCCTGTAAATGCATCAAGTATCACAAATGCATTTTATAATATGCTACAGCTGCAGCTCTTTTTGCATGATAATAAAAAGACCTAACTGAGTAACATCTCTCAAAGGAAAACCACTTGATCTTCAAGAAAGATCAGTCAACGTTTCAGCTGTATTATTTTGAAAAAAAGATACCAGATTTTCCAGCATTCTGAAGGTATGTCTTGCATACATTAAACAATAACCTATTTGATGCACTCAGTTAAGAATCATTTCCTTCACATTTAGCCTGATTTGGTCATGTGGCTGTGCTGGATTTCTGCCTTTGCAGGTTTATTCACGTCAAGCAGTTGTGTCACATACTAAAACATATATTTCTATAGAAATATCTGCACAATGTATTTCTCACAGTCTTCCCTTAGCTGGGCCAAGACAGGATACCTTATTTCTTCAACATTAAGGGTCTGATGTACTAATGGATCTTGTTGTCACAAAGCCAACAATTCACAAAGCCTGCGATTCACAAAACCACAGACTTTGAGACCACAAAATCCAAAGTTGTAAAAACAGATAGAGATGAACACATGCCTTTATGAGCAGCAATGGATGCTTTGCAACCCACTACAAATCTTTAAAAAAGAACATTTGAAATGTTTGTTCCCATTTGCTAATGACTCGCCATTGAAAATAACAATCATTTGTAACCACTAATTTGATACCCACACCCAAAACTGAAAGCTGTCCATGAGGGATAACTTTCTCCTTGTGAAGCTGGGCTGTGGCCACTCAGATGGACATACAGGGTCCAGGGGACAGCTGTATGCTGCCCCAATAAGTCCTTTACATCATGCCAATACTTTTTTTATTTATCGTAGGCACTGTCTTTTAAGGGAAAGAGACAGCAATACAAAATAACACTTTGTAATCTGGAATGCAAGGATATAGGTTTTCTGTCCCTGACATGCCTCCATCACTGCATTCCCATCTCTATAAGGAGGATTAGCAAACAGAACTCTGTTGCATTCATATTAGTAGGGCAGGTTTCTGCAAATCTTATTGAAAGACCATGTTGCACCGCAAAGGAGAAGCTCATCTATTGATACAAAAAGTAGGCTCATGGTCACCAGGTAGAGGTTTTAGCGTGCAGATTCATAAATCAGGACATTTAACATTGGTAAAGAGATCATTCTACAGAACAGGAAGGCGGAGGACAATGAGGAATCTGCTGTTAAAAAGAGTATATACCTGCAAGAGCATTAGCAAAGGTAAATGACTTGTTCTCCTGATGGATACTTCTAACCGCACATTCCTCCTCTTTAGAATAGATATCAAAGCAACACCTCCCAAGGTGGTGGGTATGTGTAATAGCTCAGATGAAAAAAGTCCTGCAGAACTAAGCAAGCAAAATGCACTTCCCTGGGAATGTGATTGCCAAGGTAGTAGTGCTTTGTGAATGTGTGTAATGATGCCCACATCGCTGCCTGATAGATGTCAAGGTCGGGTATTCTGAATGCCAGCACACTGGTAAAAGCCTTGGCATTGGTGGAATGGGCTCTCAACCCCTCCAGAGGCTGTTTCTTGGTCAGTGCGTAGCAGATTTTGATATAGAGGACTAGCCACCTGACAAAGTCCTTTTCTTCACTGCCTTGCCTTTCTTTGCCCAGAGAACCCTACAAAAAGCTGATTGTCCACTTGATGGTCTTTAGTGCAATTGATGTAGAAATTCAAAGCCTGTCCACCTGATGGTCTTTGAAGCGATCAATGCAGAAATTCAAAGCTCTTTTAGGGTTTAGTCGATGACTTCTGTCCTCTCTTTCGAGGGGAGAAGCATGGCATAGAATATTGGAAGAGTGATGGATTGTCCAACTTGAAGAGCAGTGACAGCTTTTGGCAGAAAGGCTGTCTTGGTCCACAGTATCACTTTGTCTGGGATAAAAGGTGGTATAAGATGCCTGCACAGAGAAAGCTTAAAGTTTGTTTACGCACTAAGCCAAGGTCCCCACAACTAGAAACACAGCATTCAGAGTCAGGAGACGTAATGGACAGCTGGGCCCGAGTTTGAATGGCATTCCCATACGGAAATGAGAATCAAATCAGGATCCCACGGTGGCATCACAAAGGGTTTGGGAGAAACAAATAGGTCAAAACTGTTAGGAACCTCATCACAACAGGTGATTGAAACAAGGACAACTCATCCAGTAAACATAAAAAGCTGAAAGGGCTCAAAAATATTCTTTAAGCGTGCCCACAAAAAGTCCTTGCTGGGCCATGGATAAAACAAAGAGCAAAACATTCAATGGCTTGCCCTGTAACCGGTCAATATTGTGCATGCTACACCAGGCTTCAAACTTGTCCCGGCAACCAATGTTGACAGACTTTGTAGAGAGGCTCAGCGCAGCAAGGATGGCATCCACGACCTTGGGAGGAAGATCTAGTGCACTGAACTGCCGCTGCCCAAACTCCACACATGAAAGTGCAGACTGAGTATGCTCGGGTGCAGGACCCTGCCATGCTGCAGCACCAGAAGATCCTCCTGAAGTAGTAGCCTGATCAGAGGACAGATGCTTGAGGCTAGAAGTTCCAAGCACCACACTCTACTTGTCTAGTCCGGGGCCACTAAGATGGCTTGGGGCACTTCTTTCCTGATTCTCTTTAGAAAATGGGGCAGGACAAGCAGAGGTGTCCAGGAGCCCTTGTGTCAATCTATTCGAAATTCATCTCTATGAGACAGCCTTCTTGGAAACTTCAGCATAAAAAGGTTTTGCCACTGCACATCCTCAGCAGAGGAGAAAATATATACCCAGAGTTCTCCCAATTGCTGGATAATGCCTGGCACCAATTTGGAGTGCAAAAGCCCCTCATGATCTGCTAGGTGTTGCAGCTACCCTGCCCGGGCATGTAACAATTCTGTTGGGTGGTTCATGACCAGGGAAATGCCTTGGCGCTCCAAAGTGCCTCCTGGCACATGACCTAGAACCACACCCCTCACTGCTTCTTGAAGTATCATATGGCTGTGGTGTTGTTCGTGAGCACCGGAACATGTCTCCTTTTGATGGATGGGGAAAATCATTCAGAGTCAGTCAAATGGCCCACACAACCATCAGGTTGATGTGGAGGCAGGTCTCCCACAGAGACCAGAGTCTTCTGATCTCCATCTCTCCAAGATGACTTTCGCATCTCAGCAGCAATGCATCTGCCACTACCCTCAGCTCTAGGTGGGATGGGGAAAAGGGTTAGCTACTGGTTCAACTGCAGTTGAACCACAACTGCAGGTCTTTTTTTAAGTTCTTCCTCCCATGGTCGTGGAGGCCATCCTTGCTGCATTGCACCCATCTATGTAGCCTGAGACATCGTTGGAATCCCATAGATTCCCCTGGTGCTGGGCCCACTGAGACTTCAGGTTCCACTGCAGAACCCACATGTGCCACCTGTCGACAAGCAGGATACAGGATGGCAAGAGGCCTAAAAGCCTCATCAGCCACTCTCACTAAGACCCATTACTGAGACCGAAATTCTGGGATAGGAGACAACATTTCTTACGCTTGTTATGGTGGAGGGAGGGCTCTAAACTGCATCATATCCGCAATGACTCCAATGAAAGGGATTCTCTGCGAAGGAGTCAGTTATGATTTCAGCATGAGGATTGTGAACCCTCAACGATATCAAGGTTTGTCATAGTCTAGAGGTGGTCTACAACAGACTGTGGCAAGTCCGCCTTCAACAATCAGTCGTCGAGGTAGGATCTAACTGGGATCCCCAACCAATGAAGATGTGCTGCAACCCCCACCACCATCACCTTTTTGAACACCCAAGGCACTGGTGAGGCCGAAGGGGCACACAACAAACTGAAAGTGCTCCTGGTACATCTTGAACTGCAAGTAGCGTCTATGGGTCTCCAGGATGGGTACATGAAAGTAAGTGTCCTACAGGTCCAAAGCCACCATCCAGTCTCCTGGATCGACGGCAGACATAACCTGAGCCAGCATGACATCTTGAATTTGTCCTTCCACAAGAAGGTATTCAGGGCAGGGATGTAAAATAGGACAATGTTCTCTGTCCTTCTTCGGCGAAATAGCAAAAACAGAAGGTAATACCCATTTCCTGGGCTGGGACCCTCCCTAGGTCTTGTTTTGCCAAAACAGCCTGCACTTCTTGACCCAGATGGACAAGTGCTCTTCTGAGAGATGCCCCAAAGTGGGTGTAAGGTGTGACAGGTCAAAAAGGAATTGAAGGCCTTAGCCTTGTTGAACAATCTGCAGCACTCACCTGCCCAATGTGACCTTTTGCCACCCTCAAATGAAATATCTGAACTGCCTCCCAAAAGGGTGTTTGTGTGCCTGTAAGGACAAAATAAAGTAGTTTAGAGGTAGATGCCAGGGGGGTGGGGGTGTAAAGTTCACTTTCCTTAATGGCCTGGACATTGTCTACTTGATCTCCAACTAAGACCCCGAAAGGACTAGGGTGCCTGTTTCGGGGGTAGTGGGCCTTGGCAAGGGCAGTAGGTCAACCCTCTGGAGTAGCCTAAAAAATAGCAAAACTGGGAAGCATACTGTCTCGCAGGGGTAGAAAGGCAGTGGAAATGTGCCATGGCCCAGCTTTCTTTAATCGTTCCAATTAAATCTGTTTTCTTGCACAACAAGTGAAAGACGTTTAAAAGCGTTTAAAGAGGGTAGCATGTCCCCAGGGAACCCCGAGCGTTGCATCCAAGTATGCCGCCGAAGCATCATGCTAGTGCCAACTGCTCTGCCCAAGCAGTCTGTCATGTTGAGTCCAGAGTGGATGATATACTTTGCAATGTCTTGACCATCCTGGATGGTTTGAACCAAATGGGCCTGAAATTCCTCAGAGTCCACAGCAAGATCTTGCCATCCATGGCCCATAAAGAATAAGTATAGCTCCCTTGCAAATAGCTGGCATGATTCACCGGGGGCCAGGCTAGTCAAGGAAACCATCCGCTTTATGAATTTTGTTTTTTTTATAGTCAAATTGTATTGTTTTTTAAGTGAGCATGTACATCAAACATAATGCCACAAAATTGCATCCATCCCCGCACTCCACCTCACATCCGTTTGTGTACAGGACCACCACATTTCAATGTTCACAGCACAGCTAGTTTTTGGACACCCTTTGGCTGCGAAAATGGACTCTTCTTGCTTTGCACACCAGTCCATCACCTGCTCCCACTCAGTAAGGGTTGGTGGATCCAAAGAAGCCCATGTGCGTGCAATGTCTCGCTTGGCTGCAACCGTGACCATCCTGACTAGCCCACTCAGGCATCTCCCACATCCTGCAGGAGGGCCATTGTAGGAAAAGGCCACTGTTGGCATGGTTACGCCCTAACTTTTTGCCTTTTGTTGATGCTAGTTATGATTGAAAGTGCTAAACAGGCCCCAGCACCAGTGTTCTTTCCCTAAAACTGTACCTTTGTCTCCACAATTGGTACAGCCCTGGCACACAAAAAAGTCCCTTGTAAATGGGACCCCTGATACCAAGGGCCCTGTGGCCAGGGAAGGTCTCTAAGGGTTGCAGCATGTACTATGCCACCCTGGGGACCCCTCACGCAGTACATGCACACTGCCTCACAGCTTGTGTGTGCTGGTGGGGAGAACAAGCGTAGTCGACATAGAACTCCCCTCAGGGTGCCAAGCACACAACCCACTGCCTGTGGCATAGTAAGTCACCCCTCTAGAAGGCTTACAGCCCTAAGGCAGTGTGCACTATACCACAGGTGATGGCATAGCTGCATGAGCCAATTCATAGACATTGCAAGTGCAGGGTAGCCATAAAGAGTACATGGTCTGGGAGTTTGTCAAACACGAACTCCACAGTTCCATAATGAACTGAATACTGGGAAGTTTGGTATCAAACTTCTCAGCACAATAAATCCACACTGATGCCAGTGTGGGATTTATTGAGAAATGCACACAGAGGACATCTTAGAGATGCCCCCTGTATAACAGCCCAACTACTAGTGCTAGGCTGACCAGTTTCGGCCAGCCTGCCACATCCAGACGGACTTCTGGCCACACAAGGTGAGTGCCTTTGTGCACTCTGTGACCAGGAACAAAGCCGGTACTGGGTGGAGGTGCTTCACACCTCACCCTGCAGGAACTGTAACACCTGACGGTGAGCTTCAAAGGCTCAAGCCTGGTGTTACAGCGCCCAAGGGCACTCCAGCTACTGGAGATGCCCGCCCCCGGACAAAGGAGGAGTCACCCTCCAGCTAGGACAGCCCCTAAGGAGTCCTGAGCTGAGGTGACCCTTGCCTTAGAAAATCCTCCATCTTGCTTTGGAGGATTTCCCCCAATAGGATTAGGGATGTTCCCCCGTCCCCACAGGGAGGAGGCACAAGGAGGGTGTAGCCACCCTCAGGGACAGTAGCCATCGGCTACTGCCCTCCAGCCCCAAACACACCCCTAAATTGAGTATTCAGGGGCGACACTGAACCCAGGAAAACATATTCCTGACAACCTGAAACAAGAAGAACTTCTGACCTGAAATCCCCCAGAGATGACAGAGACAACAACTGGCTTGGCCCCAGCCCTACTGGTCTGTCTCCAGACTCAAAAACCAGAAACAGCGACGCATCCAGCAGGACCAGCAACCTCTGCCGACTCAGAGGACTGTCCTGCAACCCAAAGGACCAAGAAACTTTGAGGACAGCACCTCTGTCTGAACATCCAAGAAGAAACCATCTTTAAAGGGACTCCAGCCTCACTCCGGAAGCGTGAATCCCCAACACTCTGCACCCGACGCCCCTGGCTCATGTCCAGAGAAACCAACACTGCAGCGAGGACCCCCAGGTAACTCCCACAATGTGGACACCCTGAGATTACCTCCCTGCACCCCCACAGCGATGCCTGCAGAGAGAATCCAGAGGCTCCCCCTGACCACGACTGCCCGGTAACAAAGAACCCAACACCTGGAAGAAGCACTGCACCCGCAGCCCCCAGGCCCGAGAAAAAACAGCTACCAGTGCAGGAGTGAACAGCAGGCAGCCCTCATCTTTGCCCAGTTGGTGGCTGGCCCGAGAAGCCACCCTGTGCCCTGTTTGCATCGCCAGAGTGACCCCCAGATGTCTCCAATGATTTCTATCTAAAACCTGACACCTACTTTGCACACTGCACCCGGCAGGCCCTTTTGCCGCTGAGGGTGTATTTTGTGTGCCTGTTTGTGACCACCCTCCCCCCCCCCCCCAGTGCTCTACAAAACCCCCCTGGTCTGCTCCCAGAGGATTCAGGTACTTTCCTGCTAGCAGACTGGAACCGGAGCACCCCTAGGCTACATAGGTGCCTATGTTATTTGGGCCCTACTTTGACCTCTGCACCTGACCAGCCCTGTGTTGTTGGTGCTAGGTATTTGGGGTTGACTTGAACCCCCAACGGTGGGCTGCCAATGCCCAGGAGACTGAACTTTTAAGTGCTTTACTTACCTGCTAAACTAACTTGTACTTACCTCCCCCAGGAACTGCTGATTTTTGCAGTGTCCACTTTTAAAATAGCTTGTTGCCATTTTTGGCAAAACTGTGTACATTACTGTTTTAATTCAAAGTTCCATATTTACATATGCCAAGTACCTTACAATTTATGTACTTACTTGAATTCTGAATCTTGTGGTTCTAAAATAAATTAAGAAAATAACATTTTTCTATATAAAAACTTATTGGCCAGGAGTAGAGTCTTTGAGTGTGTGTTCTCATTTATTGTCTGTGTGTGTACAACAAATGCTTAACACTACCCTCTGGTAAGCCTACTGTTTGACCACACTACCACCAAAAAGAGCATTAGTATTATCTATTATTGCCACTATCAACCTCTAAGGGGAACCCTTGTACACCATCTCTCACTTTGAGATAGTATATACAGAACCAACTTCCTACAGCCATCTTAGGTGACAACTCAAATGGTCTTTGCGTTAAGGTATGGGAGATGTGCTTCCAGTACTAAACTGTACATTCCCACACCATTTGGAAGAAGTCTGCTTCGGGGTGCATGCAGGGGGTGCATGTGGAGTCGGTAAGTAATCCAGCTCTCCCGAGCAGCTGCAGTGTGAAGTAGGTCATGTGTATCTAATGTAGGTGAATCACCTGGAGGCATGCACATACTGCAATCTCTCAGGGAGCCATAAAGGCTTCTCGCCAGTCCATGTTGTTGAAGGTACCCACTCACTGCTCCCATCTGTGGCAGAGGTTTTTGAGTGTATTGGGGACGCTGCAGATCAACGAATGGTGAATCTGGGTTATTGCGCAACAACCCAAGAAAACCCATAAGAAGTTTGGCCTTCAACAGGCTGAAGTCTGATACATCAATGAGTTCTGTGGATTAATTTGATACTGCATGGCGAAATTAGAAGTATTTATGAAATTAGGTATGTGAGAGTTTGAATTCCATCTGTAGCTCTTGGAAGGACATCCTGTGAATCCTTTTCCAGACAATCCCTTGGGTGGTGATCCCTATTTTATCTTATTTCGAAAGCCTTTTAGGTGGGCAGGTTGGTGTACCAATCAGTGACTCCATAATGGAGTCAGCTGTTTCAGCCTCTTGTCCCGTCTGGTGAATCTATTAGTGGCTCATCGGATTAATAGCACAACCCTTGTAATCTCTAGGGCATGAGACGGGAGGGGCAGCCATATAACATGTCCATCAGATTATCGAGTTCTAAAAGAGCAAACTCCAGCAGGTATGCCGGGTCACTCCTCCCTTAAAGCCCGCTGCCCTGACCCCCTCAGTGTAGACTGGCAACCAGCATTTGTCAAGTGCGATGCGCTGCCCCTCCAGAGAAAGGAATAAATTAAGGCCGACAAGTCAGTGATCCACCCATTTGGAACAGGGAGTGGGAAATTCTGTAACAAACACAGAAAGAGCTGGAGGACCAGCATTTTGACAAGGGCTACTTTACCCATGACATTGAGTGGAAATTTAAACCAGCTATGGAGGTTCTCTTTAATCCTACTTAGGAGGGGGTTCAGGTTGAGATTACAGGTAAACTCCAGTATTACAGATATGTGCACCCCCAGGTATCTGAAACTGAGATGCTGAGCGGGGTTACCGGATTGCCAGGTGAAAGTAGCATTGCCTCCCTGGAGGGGGACCAGGAGGGATTTACTCCAATTGTTTTGGAGTCCAGAGGCCTCTTCGCATAACTTCCGGAGCTCTAGGGTTCTAAGACTTCCTGAAAATGTAAAGACTTTTCAACCCTCTGTCAGGAGGTGTAGTGGGAAAAGAATGGGGGTTCCCCTACTAGTTGAAGCTTGAACCAACAAACTGTCTGATGAAGGGTACTGCGTCAAAAAATCTGGGTCGCCTGGCACCAGCCTATGGTGTCTGACAACCAGTCTATTCAGTGGAGGACAGGAGCAGGGCTTAGACTGGGTGCCCATAAGGGTGTCAGTCAAGGATTTCTTGACTGGGTCGGAAGAAGTTTGTCCTGGTTTTAAAACCTCTTTTAGGACATTGGTTTTGAATTCTATAGTTGGCAGTTGTAAGTCTCTCTTCTGTTGGTAGTCCAGGGAGAGAACACAACACAGTATCCAAGGAAGTCTCTAACCAACTGGCAATGTGCAAATTCTGATATAAATTGTCATGATCAAAACACTGGAGAAAAAACTCCTCTTTAACACCTTTGGCATCCCCACAATCTGTCTGGCTCCGATCAGAGTCTTAACCAAAAAGCTGCTAGAAGGCTGGCTTGAGTCTACGAGACAAAGGAATGGTTCTGTCTAAGTCAAAATGAACTGTGGCTAGGTGCGTGGGTACGATGTCAAAGCATGACTTTGGTCAAGCTGGGTTGGATTTATCTCAGAGTGGACTATAGAAATGGAGGTGCCTTCTAGCAACTTCGGTGCTGGCATCAATGTTGCAGGGGCCGGCATGGATTTCCGTGCCAAAATCGAATTCGTCTCATACATCGTAGTGGAACCTGAAGTGGCTTCTGGATGCACAGAAGGGACCAAGGGTGAACCCACTATTGCAACTTAACTGGAGGGCCCGCATATCCATGGGGCCCAAAGGCGAGCCCGAGGAAAGGTGCAGAGAATTTGCAATATGGCTTTTCCGAAGGCTTCAATCTGTTGTGATGTTGCTAAGGGATTTGGAAACACAGGGTGTATCAGTATCAGTTGTAGAATTGGCTCTTTAGCAGGGGCCTCAGAGCAGGACCGCGAGGCATCCTACAGTCCCTGCTGATTTTCAGGCTGGAATTGGTGGGACTGGGACAAATCCCATTTGCTCTTCTTGTACTCTGGTTCAATTTTCACTTACCAGAAGGCTTTACCTCCACGAGGACCTGTTGTGGGAATATACTTGGCATCGGGAATGGGTTTGAGCACTCAACTTCGAGTGGAATGGGACTGTCGAGACTTCTTTCAATGTTCAGCATTGGACAGCTTTTCCATGCATTCCTGGATCGTCTTTGGGTTCATAAGGGCGCACTCCTTGCAGGACTAGGAGTTGTGCACAAACCCAAAAGCTGAACTCACAGGGATCTGTCACAGACATCTGTTTGCAACAGATTCTAACAGGCTTAAACACTGTAATTTTAGGAGGGGGCAAAGTTTCTTTGCACAATAGGAAAAAAATATATTTGAGCAAAAAACTCAACTGAAAAGGGAAAAAGTTGGGAGCGAGCTCCAGCTCCACATACGAGGGTGTGGAAAGATAGCAACTGACATCAGCTGCAGGCGTTACATGAGGCGCTGGTTGTAACTTTTGGGGAGGAACTAAGGTGGTGTGGAGCTGCATGATGCCACGTATTGGCACACAGGAGCAATGCTGTTTAAATCTTGTAGATCCAGTCTGGTGCCTGGAAATATTTTTTAGGTGAGGAGTCTGTGGTCAGAAGTATCCATCAGAATGTTCCATAGCTTATTGTATGCTTCCCCCATTTAACCAATGCACTACCTCAGTAAAGATTTTTTTTATCTTCATTGTCCTGTCACCTGTTGTGGGCATATTATTTCATTTTGCACTTGTAAGGAGCAGGATTTACCATTAGAAGGCACTTCAGCATTTTGGTAATGCGGGGATGTCCTACGTCATCCACTAGTCAGAAATAGTAACAGGCTCTAAACTATTTCGGACCTAACGTTTAGAAAATGATGGATCCGCTTTGCAGACATTTTCCGTAACTGCAGAGTGTTCCTATCTTACAATTTCCATTAAATTCAATAGGTTTAAAGAGATGAAGATACGTAACTACAGCACAAAACATTTGCATAT
The DNA here is from genome assembly GCF_031143425.1 of Pleurodeles waltl. Classification (NCBI taxonomy): domain Eukaryota; kingdom Metazoa; phylum Chordata; class Amphibia; order Caudata; family Salamandridae; genus Pleurodeles; species Pleurodeles waltl. Next base: position 1,192,524,949 of record NC_090444.1, read on the forward strand.
TCTTCCTTGTAGTAAAAAGTAAATAGGGAGGGTGGCAACTTAAAGCAGGATGGAGCTTGTTAAGAACTTTATTTAGCTAAATGTTACATCTACTAATCTATACATTAAAACTACTAAACTGTATTTAAAGGTACTTTAACGCATCAAGGATAATATATCGCTGTGTGATGTGACATAAACAACTAAATGGGCCATGCAATGTACAGAACAAAATGTTCTTTTTATCACGTTCTGCATCTCTAACAATCACCAGCAATCAGTGTTCTAAGATGTTGCCGTGTTTTATGATGTCAGCTGGGTTTTTGAGATGTACTGTGACAGGATGTCTCCTTTATAATAAGAAGGGATCATGCTTCCTAAAACTGGGGAGAGGTAGCTTATATACGAAGCAACCAAACAGCTAGTCACTATTTTTGTTGTAATCGTGGCTGTCTCACTGAGTATTACAGTGCTTAATTTGAGCTGGTGGTTGCAGTTGGGGCCCACCGGCATTCATTTTTGGGGGCCAAAACTTATTTTTCCACATCAAACTTTGACCCAGAATGAGAGAGTGAAAGCATACAAGAAAGAAAGAAATGATAGAAAGACTGAAAACCGTGAGAAAGGAAGAAAACAGACCCCTACAAGAGTAAAATAAAGGGGGTAGGTCCCTGGTAGTGGATTCAAGAGGCACAGGGTGGAATCAAAAGTACTCAGCCTAGGTATCTGGCACGCCGACATCCATCACTGGCCAGGGGCTTCCAAGCTAAATATTGTGACCTGGCACTAATTCTTTTATAAATTCAACACTAGAGTCTTCAATATATAAGCGGTCAGGACATTACTCAATATTGTGAGCATCTCAGATACAGGAGTCTGTATAGAAGACCACACACAGACAAGGTACATAGTGGTGAATAGAGGATTTTATGCGACAGAACAGAAAGTTAAAGAGATCTGCTTTATTGTAGTAGAACTACATTTGCTGCCAGTGTCTTTTAGTATTAGAATATGAGTGTGTGGATGGAAATTGTGTGATCTTTTTAGCACAACCTTTGTGAGATTCTATAGAACACTTTGCACCTAGAACATGTAATAGCTAAGTTTTAGGCATTTTAAAATATGCGTTAAAAAAATCATGAATTTATATCACAAAAAGTAAGTTTGCAGACAAAAATTCTATACATTTGCTACATTACAGGTAGAAAATCTCTGTTTAGGGAAAGCTCACAAAGAAAAAGCCTGCAAATATTTTACCCCTTGACTGGGTTTGATGACAGTAAAATTATCTGAAAATGCGCAAAAAATCTGTGCTCAGTTGAAGGCGAACTTGCATTGAGGATTTTTGCATATTGCATGAATTGTGAAAAACGGAAACTTCACAGAACGTCGGTGGCCTACAAAAAACTTCGCACAGCCTTATCAGAAAGACAATGTTCCAGGTACTGTCTCAGAAAGTTACCAAGAAAATTGTGTTTTTTAACTGCTCTGTTACTTAGCTCGTGCTTTTTTTGGTGTGATGTCTGCCCCTAATCATAACAGATGACTCGACAGCCATTCATCAGTGCTGCAGCCATGGAAGACGCCGACGCAGCCTGGCTGGACTTACTCTTTGAAAAAGCGCACTGAGTAACTTCCAGACACCTCCGTGCTCATTTTTTTGGGGACGGGAACATATGTGTTTTTTTATCCGACTTTAACCTAAACCAAGAGAAAGAAAGGAAAAAAATGAGAAAAGGGAACGAAAGAGAGGAAGACAGAGAAAGCTGAGGTGAAAAGGTACTTGAAAAGTGAGATAACGGGACAGGAAGAGTGGCGTAGAGGTAGAAAGAGGCGCGAGGTGGAAGCTCCACGAAGCAGCCTTGGCAATCTGCAAGCCTTGCATCCCGCAGCGCCTCTGGCAGGCACATAAGAAAACACTGGGCCCAGCACTTTTTTTTGTTTTATTTATTTAAAAAATAAGCACTGAAACGGCTTCTGAGGCAATAGTTTTCCAGCTGCAGCTACTGTATTTTCACTCTGGTGGGTACATGTTTACTTTACAAAAACGCAAACGTGGGTGGTGGGTCAAGGGAGATTTTGGGACCTTGCCGCAGTCACCTCCGACTGGAACGACATATCTGCCTATCTACTTTGGCAGGTTGCAAAGTTTTAGTTTCTCAAATGTTTAATTTCCTAACACTGCCCTTCCAGGGCCATCCGATCCCCTGTCTTCGTTTCCTATACTTTTGCCGCGCTCTGATTGAATTAAAGGATTGCATTTCAGTCTTTATCATAATTGTAACCCAAGCCCTGCTGCTGAAGGATACAGTCCTAAATCACATGATACGTCTCAATATCTCAGATGTTCTTCATTTCACAGCAGCACAGACATACTCCCCTCATTCGCTAGCGCTGATAATGCTCACTAATATTTTGGGGATTTTACTTTTATTTTAAACATTAAGCAAGTCTGCTTGTTGCCGTAGGATTGCTGTTGTGATTGAATTTAAGGTTTTATCTTGTAATGCAGTTCTGGTAATTTGTAAGATGTAAAATATATTCAATTTCCATTTCTTTATCGTGTTCCCGCCTGTGGTAACCGGATACACACGAAATATTGCAGCAATATGAGCTGAAAGGACAATGAGCCCACAGTCTACCAGATGTGTTGAGTTATTTAACTGGTAACAGAGAAAACCGAGGGCTTTTTTCAGAAGGTATCAGATAAGCTTGATTCCCAAATCCAGGAGTATTGAGTATCGCCAACAGGCCCATGAAGGACTGTAACTGAGCACGGGGCAGATCAAACTTCACTTTATAGAAATGACATCTCTGGATACTCCTGATGGGCGGACACCTAATACATATCAAGCACTCACTCGAACATCTTATGGTTTCTGAAACAGGTTGAGTCAAAAGAACGGTTCTGACAAGTGAGCAGAGGAATTTACAAAGACTCTGAGGCCTACTCGTGATGTACAAGCGGAGGGCTTATAAAAGTTCATTCTCATCCTTTGCACTCGTTAATAAAACCCTAAACACAACACAGAGAACCAATGGACTGGGTCCATTCTTCAATGCCCCGACTTTTCAAAGGTTGTTTTACCTTCCTATTGTGGATTCTAGCAACAAAATAGAACAGGCATCAAAGTAAAATGGATTTACTGCTCAAAGACCGCTTTGGAGAGAGATGTAGGACAACAGGCATAACCAGTCTGCCATTTCCATTCCCTCTATGTCTTGGCAGTCCTAACTTCGTCTCCATTTTTATGGGCGAGCGCAAAGCGCTCTGTCCATTCTGTAATCTCTCTTTGGGCTACAAACCACGCCCATGGCACATCAGTCACTCACATTGGCTCCTAGGCTTGCCTTTTTGAATCCGCTTGCTTTAATTTGTGAAAGGCATGCATAGGTTATGCCTTTTCCGGTGTTTAGCCCACCTACACAGCACCAGTAAAGTACTAAAAACATCCGAACCTCGATGTTTTCAGTCTGGGGTCCGGACTACTTTATCTGTTTATTTTTTCTTTAATCGGCTAGCTTATTTCAACTGCTTTACTTTTTATTTTCAGTTTGTGTGGCAAAACAAAGTCCAGTTAGTAATTTTCAACGCAAATAGCTCCAACTCGCGCGAACGTGAGAACCATTGCATTGCAAATGCTTGTTATCAGTGCTCTGGAAAGACTACTGCTACCTTTTGCTGGTCCTAAGCTTAATTTAACAGTTGCTATGAATGCCTCAAGCACTACTGCTGGAGTGATGGTTTGGTACCTTCACCACCGCCTCTTTCGCAACTTATTTCGATATTACACTCATGCCTCCATTCTTAATTCCCACAGAACCAGACCTCAATCTAGAATTGCTGACCCACTCCAAAATACTGCTTGGTGCAGGGGTATTTCATTGTGAGATTTCAATATACCCGCAGAGCCGCTCTCCATTCTGCCAGTTAATAAGAATCTAAATCTTTATGTGTTTCTTTGTGTTCCTAAATATAGTTCAAACCCTTCATCTCTCTGAAACCTTCAAAATGTGGCTTATTTAGAGAGGGGGAGGGACGTATTACTGCTAAATAAAAGGCTAATTCAACTTTTGTTTTCTGCTGGTTATATCGCTACAAATGCACCTCAACATCCTGCGCCATCTTGCCACTATTCCGTGCCTTTGGAAGCTTTGAAAGCAACCAATAACGTATGGTCGTTAGTAGGTGGTTCTTTTTAGGTCTGGCTTGACAACACAGCTTTCTTTATGACCCATTTTACCAATTACTTGAAATATGAATAAAGTGGGCTTTGGTTCCACCCAAATGCACAATTCTATCTCACGTTATGCCGTCTGGGGTATAATTCTGCCTCCCATGAAATGCTTGCATTGAAATTCTCGATGGATTATTACACATCCCAAAAGTAAGCTGAATCACCACACATTAAATTCTTTACCTGATGCATGCACTGTATACACATATTAATAATTATCTCTATTGTCCCTGCAACAGACTCTTTTTAACTAATGTCTTAGTCAGGACTCATCTGTGCTCCCTGTAATGTCCTCTGCATTGTTCTTACCCCTCTGTGTTTTTCCAACTGCTTCTCCATGTTTTCTCCCTGTCTCTTACTCATTGGTCTTCACTGGCTGTGCATTTCGGTAACAAGAGCATAGCCAAGGCCGAAAGGTTTGGTTTTAAACGAGTTAACACATGCAAGGCATGCCCAAATGCAATATTGAGTCGTTAGCACATTAAGGCTAGCCCTACTGGATTTGCCACTGTTTGTTTTCACCAGCCTTTAAAACCTCTTAGTCAGTCTTGGGGTTTATGCAGACAAAGCACATGAGGTTTTCTTTTGGCTTGTTTGGTTCACCAATATTCTAACATGGCATAACGTTTTCATGATTTCTGCATTTACATCGATGTTCAACAAATGATACTGAATCCAAGATCAAAACAAATTCCAGGTAGCAGAAGGACGAAGCACCAAGAGGTTATCTAAACTCTTTCTTCAAGAAAGAAAAGATCATTTTAACAAAATGTAGGTGAATCAACGCATAAGGAGGCGTGGGCCATTTCAGAGCAGTGGTTACTTCTTCATTTTACTTATCAATTGCACATCCTACAACGATGACATCCCTATATATTTTGGAATGTGATAATGTACTCATATTTACCATAAATGAACAGGGACCTTACTTATACCGAGGCTTCACTTCTGATTTGAATTCTCCTTAGTAAACTCGCTTCAATGCTTAGGGCTAGGTTTGAACACATCAAGTTTATTTTACTTTTTACATTTATTTCTGGATTTTTTTTAAATGGCACTGGATCAACTAGATTGAAGATGTTAATTACGGAATCATCGGCGACAGAAATACAAGAGGCAGTTGGGGATCAACTAGGAAACTTCATTATTAGGAAAGCATACTTTGTCTAGTAACATGCCCAAAGGAAGGTCAGATTCATTCTGTCAATACATTATTTTTCCAATATTGAAATGCTGTGTCATAATATTCGAATACATAAAACGCTCACATATATTTCCACAGTAGAACCGAACTATGTGCGAGACTAAAGCTTATTTATTCAAGCAAAGTTCAGCCCATGTAGAACAATTTATGTTTAATTAAACTGCTGCTTTCCTTGCACCTCTAATAAAAATACCAACTATCAAAAATAGTATTTATGGAAAACAATGAAGGTACCATCACTGTGTTACGTTATATAATTCCTTTGAATAGGTCTCAGACTACCCTTTAGCTGCCTCAGATTAATTTCAGGCAGGAGAGCTGGGAAAGCATGGGTAGAAGGGAGTGAAATGACTAAGGAATGGCACTCCATAGACCACAAACTAGTTTATTTCATGTGACGATAAGGCAAGGCAGAGTGTAAATTTGACGCTCTATCTGAGCGACCACCCTAGCAGCTTTACTGAGACCATGATTTGAGCAGCTCTTCTTGGTGAGAAATTGAGGCAAAGTTTACAGTTTTGCATTCTTTGAATATTGGCTTCATTATGGCTAACAGGTCTCTGTAATCACTAACCACCATTGCAGTATTCCTCATGAGAGAGGAGGGTATTTCCTTGAAGTGTCAAGGAAATACTCAAATTTTTGCTTTTGTGCTTTTGTCGTCGACGTTTTGAGAAAAGCTCTTTGACCTGATAGTGTGTGACAGGATCTTTTTGAGCCAGAGGTGGTTTCAGTGTTTTGTATTTCTCGTCATCTCTTCTGTAATATTCGTAACATTTCGTAACATTGCACAGTTTATTCCACTGCTTAGCTTAATTTTAGGCTTTTCTCTAACAAAGCCTTGTTTTATGACCACATGCTTTCAGGCTGAGGTTGATCTTCAGGGCCGGGTGGCTCAGGCCATCAGTGCCTGTTTTTAGCAGCTCACAACTCAGGGGGTTTCGTTATGAGGTCTCTGTTAATCCTGATTCAGCTTGTAACAGGAGGTGTCATCTGAACCGGGATTACAAGATCTTCAGTAACTGGGAATCTCTAGTGTTGCACCCAGAAACTCCACCTGCTGAAACAACGTGGAGTTATTGGGTGCAATATGAGTAAAATACCTTGGGAATCAAGATCGGAATTATTAACTCCCCCATAAATCTTTTTTTTTTAACCTTTTTTTGTGTAATCAGGTAGAAAGGGTTAATTGAAAATTTCCATCATGATTCGATGTCTTCATGTCAATTAATGCACAAAACAAATTATCTGTATCTCCAACAGAAATGCACAAAAAGGAAGATAACATCCCACAAAAGGATAATCATATAACTTACAAAAAAGGCCACACACCCACACAACTGAAAAGGAAATTAAGACTTCACCAACCGAAACTGTTAAAAAAACTGGCATTATACAGCCTTAAGGAGAATGGGTAAAACCCATTCATTAAGACCCAATCTGACAAGATGTGCTAAATGTTCCTGAACTGTTTGCTAGCACCAACTCTTTTCACATAAAACTCTTCAAGCTGTTTAACCTGCTTCGTTTTAGATAGCTATTGATTAAGGGTGGGGATCTTGGTGGATCTCCATTTTTGCAGATGTAAAGATTTAGCAACTAGTGTGGTAATAAAAAGAAACTGTTGGTGTCAAAGAGTAATTTGTCTATGTGGAGCACACATGCCAAACAAGGCCCAAAAGGGGTCTGGACTGATGCGGACCTGCAGCTTATCACTAATAAACTGAAAGATCTTTTCCCAAAAGCGGCACAGAGCTGGACATATAAAACAAATGTGTAACCAGTCGCCCTTACCATGGCCACATTTGAAACATGCTGCTGATTAGTAGAGTACATTTTCTGTAATTGATAAGGAGTAAAGTACAGAATCCATTTCGGGTAAAAAAGCCATTCTTCTATAATTTGCTCGACAAATGGCTTTATGGGTCATTTGATTATACCAGGTGCATGATGCCAATCTTACATTCTGTGGAGGTCATTACTTTAAAAATGGGGGAACCACTACCTCAAGTAACTTCTGCTATATTTGGCGATACCGATGGCCAAATCCTGTGAGACAGGTCAAGAAATAGGCTTTTCTAATATACCTGGCAGGTTCACTGAGTGCCTGACAATTGTTTCACAAGAAATGACTGATTTTTCAGGAAAAGAAAGCAAGTGGGGGGTGGTGGTATCATTATTAATCAGCTGTTCCCAGGACATTACTACACAGTTCAACAAAAATCACCAAGCCTGTGAAATCCAGCGTTTTCCCAACTCCAAATGGCTGCGGTCTTTAATTGAACACCTAACCGAAAGCAATCACTTAAGAGCATGGAGGGATGACCTGGGGAAACTTGAATTCATATTTTAGTTTCTTATATATAAAAGTCAGAATGTAAGGTAGTCTGTATCTAGTACGATCAGGTAGTTTTGGTACTTTTAAAAAACAGAGAGCTGGATGTCAGCTTTGCTCAGCATATGCTGAAGATAAAAACAATCCCAGTGATAGTTTACATTTGCAGCACGGATGAGCCTATCGAGGAAGGCTGCTTGATAATACAATTTACTGAACAGAAGTGCCGGCACACCATCATCAACATTTAGCTGTAATGTCTTAAAGTTGGTGCATACCTTTTTCACCTGCCATAAAAAGTGGTGTAGCTTTTGACAGATTTCATTGAAAAAGATTGATGGATTTTAATCATAATGTTTCAAAAGATTAACATGAATAAAGGAAGGCTAGCCATCTTAACTAATGCTATAAAGTCCCATAATAGTAAGGGCAAAGGATGCCATTGAAGAAGTAGCCCTGCACTTTATTGCGGGGGTATAATATAATTGAACTAAATCTGCAAAGTTTGTTGAGACGTAGATCCCAAGATATCTGTTGAGGCGGGTATCAGAATTATGAAGTCTCATTGCAGCGGGTAAAACTGAGGAAGTACTATTAAATGAGAGAGCTTCAGACTTGGCATGAATAAGCTTGTACCCTCCCCCCCCCCTCCAATATCTGTAAATTCTTGAATTTTAGCAAGTGCGTTTTGATCCTCAGTGGCCAGATGTAATATTTCATCTGCAAAGAGTATAATCTTGGATCTGCCCCGACTAGGAACCCTGATTTCCAAATCTTGTCTGAAAACTGTGGCCAGAGACTTGATGAATAGGGCAAACAGAACAGGAACAGGTGAAATAGGGCACAATTGCCTTGTGCCTCTTTTGATTGTAGCACGCCCCATTGTTAGCAAATTGATTATGATTTTAGCCTTTGCCTTCTTATCCACGTCCTCCAATAAATAAACAAATTTCGAAGGGAGCGCAACAGTATAGTGAACATGACCTCTCATTGTACTAGATCGAAAGCTTTTTTGGCGTCAAACATGATAATGGACACCTTTGTGTTGTTAACTGAGTAATAGTCAATAGCCTGTACCAAAACATTGGTATTGGATGAGATCAACCTAGTAGGTAGGAATCCACTTTGGTCTAAGTCAGGGTTCTGCAAAGTTGGTCCTGGAGAGCCGGGTCCATGCCTGATTTTTAGCATATCCACATTTAGAAAAACGTAGATTTCTGAAACATCTTTTTCTAAATGTGGATATGCTAAAAACCTAGCATGGACCTGGCTCTCCAGGACTGACTTTGCAGAACCCTGGTCTAAGTGAACAAGAGTTTGTGCTAATGGGACTAGCCTGGTTGTGATCATTTTTGTAAATATTTTATAGTCACTGTTCAACAGGCTGAAGGATTACCCTTTTTAAGGAAGCTAATAATCATGGCTTCTGTGAATGAGCTCGGTATATTGCATCCTTCTAGAATTTCATTGATAAGGAAAACTAGAAATGTGTCCACTTGGGCTTCAAACAACTTATATACTTCGGCCATGAGGCCATCGCTTCCACAAGGTTTTGCGTTGGGAGATGATTATATTGCATCTCACTAAAGAGATGGGAACAGCAACAGTGGCTTGAAGGTTTCTAGTGAGAACAGGTAGCCGAATCAAATGCAAAAATTCATCACTATATTCGGGGATAGATTTATTGGATGGTGCCTAAAGCCCTGCATAGTGGTCACGAAGGACTTTGCTAGTTAGATCGGGTTGAGTGACAATGAGTGACCTCATTAAAAGTTGCTTTAGTAGTCTCATTATTCCTTTATTTCTCCACTGACCATGAGTAAAAAAGCCCTACTTGCTTGCTTTCCTCCCAACGTTTCTGGAAGCATGTATTTTGATTGACACTTTCTCTAGACATAAAGTGATATTTAAATTTTTGATGCACTTGTAATACATTGTCATAGTAATGGAAGTACAAAGTGTGTAGTATGTAAGCGTAGTCAGGTCACATACGCGCTGTTGGGGCAGAGGCCTGTTCCTGCCTTTGTTTATTAATATGTGCCCTAAATAAATTGCTTACCCCCCTAATAAAGGCCTTTAAAGCGCCCTAGACTGTGCAAGATGGAGCTGTGTCTTATATTTCTTTCATGAAATTAATCTATGGCAAGACGCATCACTATAACTCAATTATTGTCCACTAATAATGACCTATCAAAGCACCACCTAGGCTGCTTAGCCCTCTGATTCCTCAATGACACATCTAAGAATGGGGTTAAATGGTCCAAGAGGGAGTTTGCTAATATACCTGTTTTACTTCTGCATCACTTACGTGACACCATAAAGAAGTCAATCGTAGAAATGGAATTATATTGTTTTGAGAAACAGGTATATTCTCTCACCTGAGGAGGACCGCCAAGGGCCAATTTTGAGCAAAAATGCTTCCCAATTTAGCTAAAAAACATGCTGATCTCAGCTTATTTTGCTGCTTGTTGGTGCATGAGCTGTCCAGTCTGATGTCCTGGATGACACTGAAGTCCCACATAGAACCATGAGCCCCTTTAATTGCAACATTAGGTTATAAACTACACGAAGGTGGGAACTTCATCCTTGCTAGGACCATAAATAGCCAAAAAAGTGGATGAGCTGTTTGTGGATCCTAAGGCTCATCAAAATCCATCTTGCCCTGAGATCTCTTAACGTCTGATGCACAGCACATGGAAGATCTTGTGAGTTCAGCACTGCCGCCCGCCTAACTGCAGCACTAGCAGATGAATAATATGCATGCATGATAAATCCTGGGATACTTGGCTGTTTAGCTGAGGATGTGAGGTGAGTCTCCAAGAGGAGACTAACCTGCAGCTTGGATAATTTGAGCCACTCCAACACGGACCAAAATTTAGCCTGCTTATTGATCCAATTAACATTGCAGGCTGCAATCCTGAAGCATCTAGTATTCATAGTCGTTAAGCATAATGAGGCTTGGTCGAGCCTTCCCCTGCCTCCCAAGAAAATTCCAACCATAGTCCGAATTCTTTTGTACCTCACCTCCCTGTAACTTCAGAACTAAAAAATCTTGTAGCCTGCACTCATCTTTGGCAGTGGTTTCCCAACCTGTGGTCCGGGGACCCCTGGGGGTCCGCAAAACTTCCTCAGGGGGTCAGCGACAGCTTAGAAAATTAAATATTATTAACAGATTAGGTCCCCAGCTTTCAGTAATGAGTCAGTAGGGGGTCCCTGGGTTCCAATAATAATTCAGTGGGGGTCCCCGGGTTCTAGTAAAGATAAAGAGGGGGTCCACAGATGTCAAAAGGTTGGGAACCACTGATCTATGGCATTTCTCTGAAAGGTTAAATATTTCTGAAATTTTCTACCTGAATTTTTCTGCCCTCTAGTGACCCTATTCCCCCACCTAGATCCCCACTGACTCCTACCCCTTGAGCCCCACCTGTCACGGGAACTCAAAAGAGCAGCCACCAACCCACCCTTGAGTGCACACCCTCCCTTCCCTATTACCTTCCTTCCCATAGGAGAGTGCCCTGACAACCTCAACCTAAAACTGCAGATGGTCAGTGGCGGTCCAGACTGATACATGACCTTTAATAACATAAAATGAACAAAAGTGAGAAAATAAAGTGCTATTTAAGGGGCAGAGCATAATAGAGTGAATGAACATTAACAACATATTGAGACACTCCTGTCCATAACACTTACTCCTCCCCCCACCAATCAGAATTTTGAATAAATTGGAAAAAGATTTTGGCCTGGTCCACTGAAAGAAAGATCTGTGATTGCCATTTATAGAGGGCTTTCAATTTAGATTGCTGAACAATCCCTGCTTGTGCCCCTTGTCTCCTAAAGTTGTCAATCATTGCTTTGAACTCTTTGCACCACCATGCTGCGTACAGAGACATATCTGAAAAGATTTAGAAAAAGTAATTTTCTGAGGTTTGATATGTTTTATCCCTTACTGCCATGGACAAAATCTGCTTTGTGACAGGAAAATCTCCATACTCTACCAAGGTAGTTCTGAATAGTTTGAGTTGGGGGACAAAAAGGTCTGGACATTCTCTTGATCTTCTGGGATCCCTACAAAGCACAAATTGGAAATGTAGATCTGTTTTCTACATATTCAAGTTTTAACTGTAGCTCAACTAATTCCGATTGGAGCTCTAGAGTTATAGGGTAGAGTTTATTCTTAAAGTCTTCTAGATCAGAGACTCTTTGCTCCACTTGTATGACCTGTAAGCTGAGGAGCTGAATGTAAAACTGGCCCAGTTGGTCATTTGTCTCTTTGTGGGCCTTCTGCTGTGAGATTTTCATCTCCCTGATTTCACCTAATATTTGCTGCAGGATCTCTTCAACTGGAAGGGATCGGAATGGGCACAACAGGAGCAGTTGGTCGGCTACCGTTGGCTAGGCCTGAGATGGAGTTAGACCCAAGAGAGAGAGGCTTGGGTTGTCCCACAATAGATTACTGCTGCCTTTGTTGAGCCTGTTCCCTCTGGAGAGTTTAATGAGGCATCGTTAGTAGAACATAGCACGCTGGGCTGAACGCTGCCCCACAAAGGTTCCCCATCTTGCTCTGGACAGTTATTGAACTATCTCCTCCCTCACTGATCCTTTGAGGCCTGCGGAAAAGAACTTAGGGTAAGTTAACAGCTTTTTTTTTTATATATAACAGCAGTTCTAGGTGCAGGATCACAGGAAGCACTTTCCAAGTTAGAAGATATGCATTCGATAGATGGCTGGAAAATTAGGTTCTGAGATGGCGATGTTGCCACCTTTGAGAAATGCTCCTCCAGGTTAACTGTGGCCATCTCTTGCCTACCCCCTGTCAGGGCAAATATATCAGAAGATGAATCAGACATTAATGGACTAGTAAGACTGGTTTCACTGAGTCCTTACATGGAAGCTGCCAGGTGTCCTGGTGCCCCTATCCCTTTAAGATTCTCATATAGAGGCTGTCTATTTGGCCAAGTGACCTGCCTCTCCTCCTGAAATCTTGGCCCATGACATCAGAGTAGGTGGTATTTGGGTGTGGTGCTTGGCTCCTTTGGCAACTTTGCCCAGTACACAAGTTCTTACATAGATATCTCGAGAGAGTTGCTTCATTTGATTGCAAAGACAGTTAGACTTGCTTTAAGAATCAAGAGCATGCTGGGAATACCTCAGTGGGCTGCAAGGCACATCCGCTGCTACACGGACCGCCTCCACAACACAGGGGGTGGTTCCAGCTCCTGGGAAGGCACGTATTGCACTGCGCCCACACAGACGACTTAGGCTACTTAAGTCACCAAATCACCAATCGAAGTTCCCTGTAAACTCGCAATGTAAAGTGGTGCTAGAACTGCTGTACTGAATTGTGTGCATTGTGGGCCTTCCAGAGACACTTCCAGGGACACTTTAGTTTGCTTGCCTCCTGCTTGAATGCTTGTTGACCCTCTAGCTCCTTACCTGCCCCCCACTGCTCACCATTCACTGCTATTGCCCACTTGCTGCTGCTCTAAAATTGTACATGTGCCTGGCACTAAAATGTGTCCCGTAATGTCTGTCTAAGGGTGCAGGCAAAACACTTAGCCATCGTCTTTTATTGTAACATATGCCCCTTCCAGCAGTCACCACACAATCATTAGGAAGATATATCCTGGTACCTCAAGTAGCTGGGTTATGCTTGCTCCTCCAATTAGTATCATCCACTGCTTTGTGGGTAGCAGTGATGATGCGAGGACTGGTGTGCAATGAGGACTCGTCGATTAAAAGGGGCGGTGTTGATGACAATGTGCTTAAGGTTCTGTATGAGTGGGAGCAGTGGGCAAGTAAGGGTGCAAACCACAAGGGGCTTTCTTTCAGCCAGTGGTAGCACGTATGCAGTCACGGCTCGAAGTGTATGGAAGGGGCAGGGCGGCGCACAGGAGGGGGGAGTTTGGGAAATAAAAATTAAATTAAAAAAATAAAGAAATAAACACTTACAGTGCTTGCCGCCGCACCACACCGCTTCATCTGCTCCTCCATCCTCGAATGCAGGCACAGATTCCCAGCCTGCCCTGCGGCCAATCCTGATGCTGCTCAAAGGATTGCCTGGGAGCGCCCAGCCAGGACGCTCCCAGGCAGACCGGGAGCCTGTGCAGGCTAGGCTGGAGAGAGCCTACTGCGCATGTGTGTGTGGCAGGCCCGAGCTGGCCGGCCAAACACATATGCGCTCTGAGGCGGAGTGCACTCCCCCTCACTGCTCGTCAACCCCGTGGCCCTGCCCCTTTACAAGGAAACGATAATAAACCCGGTTTATTATTGTTTCCTTGGAAAGGTTTTGTGGCTGCAGCTGCTGGCAGGGAGAGGGGCGGCACTCCTCCGCCCTAATGGAGAAGCCTACCATGTACGGATGTAGAAGCCTTCATGTGCCTGATGGGAGTCAGGAGGATGAGGAGATGGAGAACAAGGTGCGGCGATGGCAGATCATGCTTGCGTCATCTTGGGACATGCCCTGATCACCTGGAAGCAGTTACTAGTGGAGCATGATGAGAGCTCCCACATTTCCCTCCCATTCCCTCATAATTCAAACTTTTGAAGAAGAACCTAGGCCCCCTACTTGTATTCTCTGATAACTCCGGAGGAGGCAAAGTTACCTTGGGAAGTGACAGGGTCCCTGTAAGGAAGCCCAATACATTTCTAGGCTGAAAAGTGGAGTCAGCCTTGCACTATTGACGTCTTGACAAGGATTAGTATTTTCAACAGGGCCGTAATGGAAACCAAAATCAGTGTTGGGAAGCATTTTCAAACGAGCCCCAAACAGCCACAGGCCTGCAGCCCAACAGGAAAATGACAAAGTGGTAATACCACCAGTCTGACCCCGCTATTCAAAGATTCTTTGCTAATCTCTGTGAGCTTGACATACAGATAGTAAATGATCGGACCAGTTAGAATAAAGTTATCAATGATCATGGCTTCTACCTCTAAAATAATTCTAGAATGTGTACTTTGTTGTGAATTAGAAATCAACTATCTGCTTTCACTAAAGACACACACACATTTTCCTGCTGTGTCTTTGGATTCCGCATGTTACGAATAAAATTAACATATACAGAAATCTAATCAAAGCAGTTGAGATTATTCAGACCACGTCAAATGTGCAAATGTTCAAAAATACTTGCGAGGAGAAAACATTCACAAGTTAGAGGTGTCAGTGACAGAACAAAATCACATTAGAAGCTAAAAGATGCACTTTTCTGTTCTCGGTTTGCTTGACAAGATTCAGTAAAGACTCTGTTGTGGCAGCTAATACATCACATCATCACCATGCTTACTTCCTGGAGCGCAGGGGTGTAACTCACGGCCACACAGTCCACGAGGTGTGGGGTGGGGTGGACTCCCCACCCAGAGTGGGGCGGGAGGACTCATCCTCCTCTGGACCTGCCACAAGCACTAAATAAACAGCTGCTGTCGCTGCGATAAAGCCAGCGAAATTGGAAGTGCGTGTTTACTTCCCCAATAATTCAACAAACACACTTTTTAAAAAATGGCTTCATTGTTGCATGTGCAAAGGAGGCCCTGTTGGAAAAGGAATCCTATCTGTTACCAAGTGTGCAGCAGGGGAAGACATGGTACATCACTTGAGGACATAAAGCAACAGGCCGTTAACAAACAGCCTAAACCCACTCCTTTGTTTAGAGCAGCGCTATTCATCTGGGCCAGGGCTCAATAGCAATTTAATATAACGTATAAAGTGATACTTCAAATAGGGACAGGACATAACTGAACCTGCAAAAGACAAGGTTAGGAGGGCCCTTCATTTTGCCTTTCTGTGGAAACTGTGGAGCTCCTGCGGCCAAAGGCACAACAAGAATATCAGGGTATGTAATGCTAGCACAGTAAATATTCTCCCCAAACTCTCTCTCTAAGCCTGGTGAGGTGAGGCCCACTGGTCTGTAGCTCCTACACAGACTTCCATCATGATTATGCAGCATCATGCTAAAAAAAAACATGGCTGAATCCTTTCGGTGGCGTCTCCTGCGCTAACTGTAATTTTCTTTTTAAATAACTTGAGTGAAACACGGACCTGGCTGGAAAGAGAGTAGAGGCCCTGGTACATTTTTTTCAGATTGACAGCCCAAGCACTCTCAGATGTGCATTGTAAAGTTCTAACCACATTTATATAAATGATTATTAAAATGCCTCTATTCCGCCATGCAGATGGGTGAAAAGCTTACATGTTCAAGCTCCGGGAATATATTACTTGGCTGAAATATTTAGGGCTTGATTAAAATATTTGGACGGTACTGAAGTAATGGTAAAGTAGCATGCAAATTCACACACACACACACACACACACACATACACACTTTAAAAAAAAAAAAAAAATTAAAAAGAAATCAGGGAATGGGACAGGGCTCCTGCTGCAGCCAAAGCCTCAAGAGATTTTTCATCTGGAATTCACTGCTAGAAACATTAGGTACGGTTTTCCAAACCCCCATCGCCAAACACCTACACTTTCAGATTCAGACCAATCCGAACATCACACTCCGTGGTGCCCTCATATACAGACCCCCTCCCCCCCAGTACCCCAATCACCTTTCAGTGAAGCCCTGGCCAACCTCATTGCTCCCCATGCCCTCACCTCAATGGGCTATAACCTCCTTGGTAACCTCAACTTTCACCTCGACAACCGCAGCGACCCGAACACCTCATCCCTCATCCCTCATGGAGAATCTCACCAACCTCGGGCTCAAACAACAGGTCAACCTCCTGACACTCTCAGCACGACACACCCTTGACCCTGTCTTCTCCGCCGGAAACAATATCTCCTTCTCACACACCTCCGAACTCCACTGGAACGACCACCACTGTGTCCATTTTTGATTCACCAAGACTCCCGAAAGTCACCACGCCCACTGCCCCTTGCAGAAACTGAAGCAAGGTCACTGAAGCCCAGCTCAGGAGCTACCACAGCACTGAAACCGCAATTCTAGCAGACACGGACGACAGCTGCACCATACTGGACCACTGCGAAACAGCTGCCCTCATCCTCCTTGACCTCTCCTCCGTGTTTGACACCATCTCCCACACCACCTTCTGCACCAGACTACACGACGCCAGCATCCACAGCAAAGCCTTGGAGTGCATCCGCTCCTTCCGCACCGGCCGAAATACAGAGTCAGGCTCCCACCTTTCACCTCGAAACTGACGGAAACCACCTGCAGAGTACCCCAGAGTTCCTCTCTAAGCCCCACCCTCTTCACTGTCTACACGACCCCACTCGCCGAGATCGTCAGACGCCACGGGCTCAACATCGTCTCATAAACCGACAACACATAGCTAATTCTTTCCCTCACCGATGAGCCATCAACAGCCGAAAGCAACTTTCACAATGGAATGAAGGCAGTCGCCGACTGAATGAAAGACAGCTGCCTCAATCTCAACTCGGATAAGACGGAGATCCTCTTCCTGGGCCCCACCCCTACCTCCTGGGACAGCACTGCCCTCAGACCTGCTTCATCTCCCACCGACCATGCACGCAACTTCGTCATCATTCGTGACTCCTCGCTGTCTATGGCCCGCCAAGTCATCGCCCTCTCACTCTCAAGCTTCCACACACTCCACCTGCTCTGGAACATTTTCAAGTGGATCCCCATCGACGCAAGAAGAACAGTCACCCATACACTCATCAGCAGCAAACTCGACTACAGCAATGCACTTTATACAGGCATTAACAAGAAACTCCAAACAAGACATCAGAGAATACAGAACACTGTCCACTGAGAGACCTACATTGTCTCTCCGTTACCAAATGCATCACTTTCAAACTCCTGACAAACACTTACAAGGCCCTACAAACATTCGACCTGCCTACTTCAACCACCGCCTCTCCTTTTACGCACCCCCAGGCAACTCCGCTCTGCCCAACTGGCCCTCGCCACCACCCTTAGGATCGAGAAGAACACAGCTGGAGGAAGCTCTTTCTCCTACCTTGCCGCGCAGACCTGGAACGCGCGGCTGATTCACCTCAGGCAGTTCCCCTCGCTGGCTCAGTTCTGGAAGGACCTCAAGACCTGGCTCTTCGACTGATCTGCATGCCCCTAACAGGGCCTTGAGGCCCCAGGGGTGATAAGCCGCACTATACAAATATCTGATTGATTGATTGATTGGTTTTCCCACACCAGAGAACTAAGGTGCGGAAATACCTACCCACGCTGACTCAGGTGGAACAAAATTCTATGTTAATTTTGCTCTACCTGATTCTGAATCAGATTCTTTGAAGATTAAACCTGTCACTGTGAGTGTAACTGTATTTCAGACTTTGTTCTCACAGTAACTGTGCTTGATACTACAACACACACTAGCAAATAGCAAGTTTTATTTATAATGCATGTTACACCCTGAGCTATGGCCATCACTAATAATACAATTTAAAACGTATGTGCAGACTTTGCAGCTATCTAACCGTTATATCTCTGCAGCCACCACTTTGCCTGCAGCATACCTGTCAGACAGTGAACGAAGAGATCATTATAAGAGTCTAAGGCCCTAATGAAGGTTGCATTACAGACGCCATTTTTGTGCGATCCGAGAACATGTTTGCACTTCGACGGATGTAGTAATCTAACATTCAGTACGAGTGGCAGAATCAGTGCCACATTTATATTTACAAATTGCAAGGATGGACGTCTGTCAAGTACAACAGATCCCCATATCTTTATTCGCATTCGCAAAATGGCAACATGATGGGCAGAATCCCCTTGAAGGCGTGACCTATTTACAAACTGCAAGCTCCCTGTTACAGACAGCCTACTTCTAGCAAATGCACAGGACCCCTACGAGCTGTTCAATCAATGGTCTGCAACGGCAACTCCAGTCGAACTTGCAGTTCACAATCAAGGCAGGAGTCCCTTTTGAACCCAAATTTCTTGAGGAGTCGGTACAGTTTGGCCCATCGAAGACAATATTTTGCCAGCTCTTATCTCTATGTCTGGGTGTGCCCTGTGAGTGGGTTAGCTCTAACACATAACCAAAGCGTTTTAGACAAAATTAAGTTCATCACTTAGTCCATAAAAATCCAGCACTCGCTAAAGGTGTCAGATATGGCACAGACATATGCTTCAGTAAGTTCCTGTTACTGTTAGATGCTGCTCGCCTGTACCAGTTTTGTAGGGAAAGCTTGCTCTGCTCATCCTTGTACTGCATCTATTTCAAGTGAATGAGGCTTGCAACTCTGCTATTCTTGTTTTTCTTGTTTGATGAACAGGATCCTTACAGAGCTCTTGCCATGCCTGTTTTGTGAGGAAGGCTTCTTCCCTTGCACTACAACTTTTGTGTCTAAACAGTTGTTTTCTGTACTATGCTCATTTTTTGATGGAAGCTTGCCTTGGTGTTCCTTATGCTGCCAATGTTTTGCGAACTGAAGGCCTGCAGATCTGCCTTCTGAGCGGTGCATGCTTCGTGAAGGAGCCTTGCACTATTACTTCTCATGCTGTACCTGTTCTGTGGTAGGGATGCCTACAGGTTTTCTTTCACCACTGCACATGGTTTATGTTAGAGCGGCTTGCACAGTTGCTTTCCGTGCAGTACATTGTTTTTGTAAGGGAGGCCTCCACAGCTGTTCAACCAGGCTTGCACTCCTAATTCACATGCTATTTCTGTTTTGAGCGAAATTGGGGTTTCACAGTTGCTACCCACGTTTTGTACTTTGTCTGTGTAAAGCATCCTTTGGCTGCTTTGTTATGAGGTGCCTTTCCCCTTATGCCCCGCCTGTAGTGTGAAGGGAATGTATGACTGCTGCTCTTTGACGCTGAATCTGTTCTGTTTGAAGGAATCTCTCTCCTACCTATGCAGTACCAGTTTTGATGTGTCCGATGCTCACCGTGTTATTGTATATGCAGTGCCTTCAGTATGTGTGAGCGAAGCTTGCTTTGCTGCTGCCTGTGCGCCCTTGTTGTGTGGAAGTAAAACCTCCTCACCTCCTCTGTTGCTTCCGTTTCTTACGTATATTACTTCAAGGGTTCAGGTGATCACTGGAATATTGTCTCAATTCCAGCACCTAGTTGAAAAGTCTTAGATAACCCGGGGAAGAGGCTAAACCAGCAGAACTTTAGTGTTCAGGGGCTGAAGTGGAGAAAAGGTCTCAGCATAGTGACGTAGAAAGATAAAAACGTGGAGAGAAAGGAAAACAAGTTAGGATGAAGTAAAGGAAGAGTACTGAGAATGAGGAACAATAAATGGGAGAGAAATTGAAGAATGGAGAAAGAAAAAGTAAAAGATAAGAAGTGGGTAAAGGAAGAAAAGTAAAAGGAGAAACACAAGAGAAGAATTCAAACATAATTGGAGGAAAAACCAAGCAAGGTAACAAGGGAACTCGCAGCAGAGGCAAGCATGTAAAGAACACACGATAAAGAGGTAAATAACTAAAGGGAAAAGAAAGAAAGAAGAGGAAAAGTGATAATGATGAAAGACAAGCATATAAGTATGAGGTGGAGAATTCAGGAAACGGGAAGAAAAAGGGGGAAGAAAGGATAGAAAAAGGAAGTGCAAGGTGGAGAATTGGAAAAAGATCACGAAAGGGGGAGCATGAGTGAGGTATCAAGAAAGGAAAGTCAGGAGAGAACAGGAAAAAACATTAAAGAAGTAGTGGTAATGACTTATTCAGTGAATGGAGCATAAGGGAGTGAGGGAGGATCCACACAGATGTAGCACGATGAGTAGAGAGGAAAGAGGTGACAAAATGATGGGGAAAGGTGTGAGCCATGCAAATAAAAAGGGAGGAAGAAACATGAACTTGAGTCTGCTGAACGGGCCATTGTGGGATAGGTACCCCATTGTGCAGATTCTACGCACTGTAAATAAAAAGCAATACTGTTACCCAGTTTAATGGTAGTCAATTACTTCGGAAGGATGGAAGGCTGTGTTGGTACTGGCCGAAATCAAAAAAGTGACCCACAGATCACCTCGAGCATCCACTCACTGAGCCATCATAATGCTTCTGAGTATTGTGGCAAACTCTGAGTTATTGGACTTCTCTGGTAGTGACCCTTCGGCACGACCTGTAAAATCTAGAGATTGCTATCTCATTATTTGTGAAACTGTGTTGAAAAAAATAAACAGCTTATGCTCAATGTTCTCCAATTTCCTTTAGTGGAAGGACCACCCTTAAAGCCAATCAGTCACTTTACAAGGGACTTAAGTATGAGAATGGGTGGCAATTATGCTTCAATTGCCTCAAGCACAACTGAAGCACACCCTTGGCATTCCCAGTATCAACAGCCACATATATTTCCATCCCAGGACTGCAGAGATTTGGTGAAAAGAGAGTTGGAATTTGTGTTCAGGTCTCAATGGCTACTAGCCACTAGCACATTTATCGTCCTCAGGGCTGGAATTCCCATTCCGCTGCTCTGACAGGCCCCTAATGGGCTGCAGGCAAGGGAGCTGCCTTCAGAGCCGGGTGGTCTATCATAACATATCCATGTCCCCATGGCTTCTAGTGAACTGGTGGGCTTCTGAAGTGAGAGTCGGGTTTGAACATTTTTGCCAGGGCTGATTTTGGTTTTCAGTCCAGCCACGTTTGTCCCAGTGTCCTTGTACATTAACAAGAGTCACCTAAGTAACACTTCACCCGATAACATTTCCTCTCTAAAAAGAACAAGCATTGGAAATGGCAACAGGCTTTACAAGAATGTTGTACGGCAATGTAAAGCACAACAAGTAAACAGAATGGACATTAATATGTATTTGTGTGGAAGCAAAGAACTGTGGAATAGAATTGGTGTAGGTTAAAGGGTCAGGTGACGGTTGCACTGTCAAACCAGACCTACAAATCCACCTAGTTTGATGACTGCCCTTCTCCCATCCGTGCTCATGCCAGAGAAAAGAAACAAACTATCTTGTTATCTAAGGCACATTCATAGCATTACAATGTCGTGTGTGCACTTGCAAGTTCAATCCCAGGCTGCTGGATAAATACAAAGCTGTGTGGAAGACGAGCACATTTTGTGGAAGCACACAACTTCTGCTCAATCAAAACATGTACTCCTGGCTCACAACATGTAGGCCCAGCCAAGGCCCCTCTCAAGTAATGCTCACATAATTGTCTGGCGATAGCTGCGTTGGCAAGCCAGACCATAAAAATTAACTAAGGGTGCAAGGCACCTCACAGAAAGGAAGTTCTGATTTTAACCACTGGATTAAGGTAAGAATTCTTGAATTTTAGTTTTCACTTCTTTGTGAATATAGTTAATTTGCATTTATATAACTCCGACAAAATGATTTACTCAACTCCTTTTCTTAAAGGCTGCACTGATTTAAGTTTTTGTGATGTGCTACTTAAAGTTTCCCAAAACTCCCATTCTGCAGATCAATCACACCAACGCCTGTTTTCAGTGTGACAACTGTCACTACAGCTGCAGAAAAGGTGTTTTACTTTCACTGTAACTGTACTGTTAAAAACGCATTGATATTGTGGGGGCAGGAAAAAGGAACTCGCACAGAACAGGTTGCAGGGTGAGGGCACAAGGCCCCCACAACATACCGCGCAGGGGGATTATGAGGGATATAGGATTGACGGTAGTCAATGTGGTTAGGACATGTGACATCAGGACACAAAACTGAGAGCTTTGCCTTTCTTGTGCTTGAGCCATCTACGTTAAAGTGCCGATGTTAACTAGGTGCACCCTGAGCTTACCAACAACGACAGGACTTCTCATTATGCAGACTATAATACTGTCTTTCGATGAGCAGCACGAGAAGGAAGATGAAGAGTTTCATCCTTGCAGCTGGCATCGATATGGATATGGTACAGCTGAAAATAAGATCACCGGGCAGAGTTCCTTTCTAGGCAGTTTTCGTCCCTTTTCTATTGCCATGGGTCAACCTATGAGGTGCCTACGTTGCAACTGGATCGCTGCAGTGCACTTCGACATGTTTTTGCTATTTTCTACTTTCCACTGACTTTCAATGCAATGCTGATTCTCGTCCTATTCCATTTTCCCAGCGGACATCAGTCTGGCAAATATCAGTGCGTATGTTTAATACCAGGATTCATTCTAGCACAATGCCAGGTTTATTTTCAATAGGACATTTTTCTTTTTCCCAGTGATTGAGCCCTTTATCAAATTTGTTTCCTTTTTTTTTTTAATCTTCTCTTTTTAAGTAAGATTGGCGTGGACTTTCATGTT
This sequence comes from Pleurodeles waltl, assembly GCF_031143425.1. Lineage (NCBI taxonomy): Eukaryota > Metazoa > Chordata > Amphibia > Caudata > Salamandridae > Pleurodeles > Pleurodeles waltl. The sequence goes on from NC_090444.1 coordinate 1,192,547,842, forward strand.
TTTATTTTTTCAGCTGTATTCTTGAATTTCTGCTTTGTCTGACTCTTGAGGATTGCTTTGTGGCCCAGGGCAGGCTACTCAGAGTGAGCGAACATTACTCCTGGTGAAACCTATTTGCCTTTGGTTAGAAATGGACAAGTAATGAATGGAAGACTACATCGAGAAATAGCTGCCTTAAGGCTGGACCGCTGCATACTAAGTACTAAGAGGTGGAGGCTTAATCTTTAGCCTCTTTGCAGAGCCAAACACATTCAAGAGATTGAAAGGAGCTCACTGTCAAAACCCATTCTGTCTTTGGCCTCTGTTATTACTTCTACTTCTTGACAGAATAATTAATTCTTCATGCCTATCAAACCCTTTGCCAGAATGGAATAATCACCGGAAGGTACAAGACACCGGGCATTATTTCATCGTTGGAGACTTTGGTGCAATCCTACAAATGCAGCGCTGTAATCCAATGCTTGCACCACCATAGTAGCAACATATGCCACACACTGTTGCCGGATCCCTCCACATACGTCAAAGAGGTGGTGTCCAGGCTAGGTCTTTCCTGCATCAAATGGATAATCAGGTGTGTTAGTCAATTGGTTCATTTCAAGTAATTAGACTACAGTAATGAAATGCATTGATTTGTTAATTGAAATCCGGAGACAAAACAAAACATCAGGGGCCAGATGTAGGTAGGTAGATTTTTGCGACTTGCAATTTGCGAGTCACAGCGACTTGCAAATTGCAACTCGCAAAACGAAATGCAGAAAGGTGTCTCAGACACCTTCTGCGACTCGCTATGGGGTCGCAAAGACCCACCTCATGAATATTAATGAGGTGGGTCGCAGTTTGCGACCCCATAGCGAGTCTAGCCACTCACAGGGATGGTGGCCTGCTGGAGACAGCAGACCACCATGTCCGTGACTGCTTTTTGAATAAAGCAGTTTTTTTTCTTTTTGCAGCCCGTTTTCCTTAAAGGAAAACGAGCTGCAAAAAGAAAAAATTCCGACACCATTTGGTTTCGTTTTTTTCAGAGCAGGCAGTGGTCCACAGGACCACTGCCTGCTCTGAAAAAATATTTTTATTGGCATTCACAAAGGGGAAGGGGTCCCCTGGGGACCCCTTCCCTTTTGCAAATGAGTTACCATCCACTTCAAGTGGATGGTAACTGCGAGTTGGTTTGCGACCGCTTTCGCGGTCCCAAAGCAACTCTGCACGGCGATGCGGTCGCAAAAAGGAAGGGGTCACCCCTTCCTATTTGCGAGTCGCAGCCTCAAATTGCGAGTCGGTACCGACTCGCAATTTGCGGTTGTACATCGCGTTAGGCCTTTTGCGCCTCCCAAACTGCGTTTTTCGCAGTTTGGGAGGCGCAAAAGGCTTGCTACATCTGGCCCAGGTTTGGCATTGACAGAGACACTTGACAACCTTAGTTACACTACAAGTTTGCATTCACTGTTCATGATGTCGACAGCGTCACTTCTTTGTTACCCCTTTGTAGGAAGCTGGCTCTGTATATACTATTTAAAATTAAGATATAGGATGCACAGAGTCCAGGGGTTCACCAGAGGCTTAACAGAGGCTAAAGTAGATAATACTAGTGCTCTTTAACATGTGCTCCTATGGAGACAGGGAGTACTCAGAATCAGGCCTGCCTGCAGGTAAGTACCCGCAGCTCAGAGGGCATACCACGGGGGATTAGAAGACCACTGAGGGGGCCACAAGTAGGCACTAAACACATACCATCAAGCAGCAAAAGGGGCGGCCGGGTGCAGGGGGAAAACAGGACATCAGGTTTTCAATGCTGGTCTATGAGGAGACTCCAGGCGGCAGGCGACTCCAGGCTGCAGGCGAGGTCCAGGGGGGTGTCTCAGGCACACCACTGGTTGGACAGGAAGGAGGGCCGCCTGCTGACCGTAGAGGCACCGAGGGTCAAGGCCTGGGGCTGCGGGTGCAGTGTGTTCTTATGTGTCGGATATCTTCGTCCGGAGTTTCGCGGTCAGGGGGTTCCTCGGGATTCCCTCTGCAGGCGTCGTTGTGGAGGGTTGGAGAGGTCAACCCAGAGTGGGCACTTGCTCACAATCGGCTGGGGACCTTCTTTTGCTGGGTGGACCACCTGGACATGTGCTGTGTTTCCTCAGACAGAGCCGCTGTCCTCGGGAGTTCTTGGTCCTTTTGGGTGCAGGGCAGTCCTCTGGAGTTGGGCAGATGTCGCTGGTCCTGCAGAACTAGTCACTGGTCTTCTTCAGGCTCTTTGAAGCAGAAGACAGGCAGGTAGAGCTGGGGCCAAAGCAGTTGTCGTCTTCCTTCTTCTCTTTGGGGGTTTCAGCTAAACAGCCTTCTTCTTCTTGTAGGTCACCAGGAATATGGTGAGCTGGGTTCAGGGAGGCCCTTAAATCCTAGATTTAGGGGCGTTTAAGGGGTCAGAGGCAGTAGCCAATGGCTACTGTTCCTGAGGGTGGCTACACCCTCCTTGTGCACACTCCCTTTGGGGAGGGGGGGCACAAACCTAATTATATTGATCCATGTCCTCCAAACCAAGATGGAGGATTCAGCAGGGAGGGGGTCACCTCAGCTCTGGAGACCTTAGGGGTGGTCCTGGCTCGGGTGGTCACTCCACCCCGTTTACCCTAATTATTCTACCGGACTTGCTGCCAATAGTGGGTCTTTGTCCAGGGGCGGGCATCTCCACTAGCTGGAGTACCATGGGGGCACTGTAATCCGAGGCCTGAGCCTTTGAGGCTCACCGCCAGGTGTTACACTTCCTGTAGGGGGGAGGTGTGAAGCATCTCCACACAGGACAGGCTTTGTTTCTGACCACAGAGTGCACAAAGGCACTCACCCCATGTGGTCAGAAACTTGTCTGAAAGTGGCCGGCTGCCACAGACCGGTCAGTCCTACACTAGCAGTTTGGCTAACATACAGGGGGGATCTCTAAGATGATCTCTGTGTGCATTTTTCAATAAATCCCACACTGGCATCAGTGTGGGTTTACTGTGCTGAGATGTTTGATATCAAACTTCCCAGTATTCAGTGAAGCCATTATGGAGTTCGTAATGGCAAACTCCCAGACCATATACTCAATATGGCTATACTGCACTTACAATGTCTTAAGAATGGACTTAGACATTGTAGGGGCATATTGCTCATGCAGCTGTAGTATAGCGCACCCTGCCTTAGGGCTGTAAGGCCTGATAGAGGGGTGACTTACTTATGCCACAGGCAGTGATTTGTGGGCATGGGACCCAGAGAGGGGTACCATGTCGACTTTGTCTTTTTCTCCTCACAAGCACACCCAAGCTGCAAGGCACTGTGTATGTGCTTGGTGAAGGGTCCCCCAGGGTGGCATAATACATACTAACGCCCTTAGAGACCTTCCCTGGCCACAGGGCCCTTGGTACCATGGGTAACCTTTACAAGGGACTTAACTGTGTGCCAGGGTTGTGCCAATTGTGGAAACAAAGGTACAATTTTAAGGAAAGAACACTAGTGCTGGGGCCTGCTTAGCCCACTTTCAATCAAAGTTGGCATCAACACTTAGGCAAAAAGTGGCAGGAGGTAACCATGCCACCAGTGGCACTTTCCTACACCCTTTTAAATAGGAAACACGATGTATCTAGGATGACATTCTGCAACACTAAACTCGCTGCAATACAAAATATTTTACTATGCTAGATCATGAAACTTTTTCATTATTATGTGTTTACATTTCACTGAATTGAAAAGGTGGGAACACCCTGTATAAGGCGAGACACTGGGGCATTTAACAAAAGCATAACTAGTTCTCCTGAAACAATTACTGACAGATACTTGAATCAAAAGTCAGCTGTGATAATGTGTATGGATGACAACCCACAGCAGATTAATCCTTCATACTGACTAGTTTCAGTGTCAATAAAAGACAGTCCATGATAGATTCTGAACATTAGATTCCAAAGCTGTGTGAATAATCTGTAGTTTACACTATTAATAGAAAACACAGTGAATCAAATCAAAGGAAATGTTAATTACATAAAATTGTAGCTGTTCAGTATTACCGTAATCTAAATAGGAGTCTTATGGTAAACATACAGAGTAGTGTAATGTTACAAACATAGGCAGAAAGCTTTGATATTGCAACACAACAGGCCTATTCACATTATTTTAAACAAGATTTGAAGTCCAGCCAATCAGTACATTCTTCACTCTTCCCTACCCAGTTCACCATGATCAGATTTCATAGCACAAGTGCTGAAGAACAGTATAACTTGGGAAGTGTGAGATGGTAAGGAGGAAAGGTCACATAAATCTATGAAAGAGACCAATACTTGACAACCTTTTCTTTCTCCAATATTGAATTTTTCAAAGATTCACATGCTTGAATCGGAGTAGCATGCAGTAAATATACAGTATATGTAGTTAAAAGTGGATTATGGAGAAGAATCTAAGGGGGAAAAGGGCTGATCTTGTTCCAAGTGATGACGCAGCACTACTTGAATCTATGCCACATCTGGTAACTGTTCAATCCAGAAAGTAAAGTTGTGTGAAAGTAGGTTTTTTCTTCCAGATTGTTGGCCTGCAAATGCCCTCCAGCATACATGGCAGTGGACATCGTTACACTTCTAACGGAGTGGGCTGAAACAAATTTCAGAAGGGATATCCCACTTTTTGACAAAATAACAATGGCTGCCAACACCCAGTGAGGAACTCCTTGTTTTAACAGAGATTGTCTTTTCTGTGGGTGATGGTGATCACAGGACACTAAGAGCTGATCAGTTTGTCAGAAAGATTTAGGGCCTTATTTAGATCTTGGCAGTCACACTGCCAATCCGCGTCGGCAGCAGACCCGAGAAGACCGTCAAGTTGACAGTGTTTTGCACGCAGTATTTGATGTTACAGAGTGGCAGGCGGTGGGCTGGAAGCGGTTCGCTGACGGAGGGAGGATATCACGGGACCCAATGGACAGCGGACAATGGAGTGGCTGTGGAATAGAGGTAAGTCTTGCACACACACACACACACACACACACACACACACACACACACACACACACACACACACACACACACACACACACACACACACACAGAGTACATCTGCCATATATGTCCCCCCGCATCACACACAACACACCACATACATTCCTGCATCAATTGCATTTCCACCACAACACGTACACCACTGACACTGCAACCACACACAACACAATTACATATTCAGCTATACAAACGCACAGCTACACACATCACGACAACGACCGTCACACAAAACTACCCACCTGAATGTTGCATGCAGCAACGCAATACAACAACATCAAACCCATATACAGGTGACACACATACTGACACAACCACAGCACCCACTCCAGCTCCCTCCTCCTCATCCAGCCAATCGCATTGCATACACACATAGACATACTGACTCACACACACAACTCGCAGCACAACATGACAGGTACAGGTCCCCTGGCAAAGTGTACACATAGACACAGTTGACAAGTATCAATGCAACATCTTTGTGGTGTCAGCATTCATTAGGCAATTAATAATTACACCACAATGACATCTGTGTATGTGTGCCATATGTGTTGCATACCAGTGTGTTCCAGTATGTCCCCATCCGTGTCTGACCCACTCAGGGCCCGAAATAAGTATGTCACAGTAACTTAAAAAAATTACTGCAACATGTGTATGTCTGCAGTGGTCTCGAATACATGTGCAGTAATGCCCACAACGTACACAGCAAATGCAGGTTCCCTACCTTTGTGTCCAGCGATAGGAGGGTGGTGTTTTCTCCGTGGTCCAGTGGCAGCAGCAATGGAGGGTATTGTCCAGTCAAAAACGAGAGTGAAATTGGAAAAAAGGTGAGTTCTCATCGCCTTCACCCCCCGCCAATCAGAAGTGGGGGCTGGCCCGCCCCTTTTTTCTTGGCGGTAAGACATATCCAAATCTGCACGGCAGGAGGGATGGCTGGGGTCCCGCCAGCATTCCCCTTTCCCTCTCCCGCCATTAACGCAGGCAGTATTTCTTGACGGGGATGGCAGTTTGAATGAGGGCTTTCCTCTATGAGACAACCAAGATCTAAATACAGCGGGTGGACCATCATGGTGGCGGACAGGTTTTCAGCCAAAAAGTCGACAGCAGGACCATTAGCACCACGATTTTAATCAGGCCCTTACTTCTGTTAACATAAACCTTTAAACATCTCTTTACATCTAAGGTATGAAGTGTTATTTCCACTGCATTGCTTGGATTTTGAAAGTATGTTTATAATGCTCCTGGTTTGTTCAAGTGTAAGTCAGTTGGTACTTTAGGAATAAAACATAGATTTGTTCACAGTATGATTTGATTCTATCATCCCTATATTAAAAAAGTTTCTTTGATCACGAAGTCTTAAATTTTTCTAACTCTCCTTGTGGAAATTAGCGCCAACAGATGTGACACCTTACAAGGAAGGATTTTTTATTCTGCCTTGTGAGTTGGTTTTAAAGGACTCCTGATAAATTGGTAAAGAACTATGTTTAATTGCATTAGACACCTTTTAGGAAATCATTAACACATTTTTTACACCAAGGGGATGGCTGGTTTAATGTTCTTCTAGAGCATGAAAAAGAAGCTAAACATACTTTGACTTATGCATGACTTAAGCCAGATCTTGCTAAATTAAAAGATGTGTTAATATTTGCCATGGAAAGGGGTGATATTGGGTGAAAACTGTGGTTGACACACCAGGAACAGAATTGTTTCCATTTTCCTCCATAAATCCTATTTGTGGAAGCTGCTCTTGTACTAGACAGTATTTTTCTGCAGCCTTCCGGAATATCTAGGTGGTAGAATTAATTGAATTAAGGAACCAGCCAATAAGCTCAAAAAGTTTGGATCGAGATGCAGGATCTAGTCACCAAGGAATTCTGGGTTGCTCTGGGAGAAGTAACTGTGAACCAGTACTGTCTGTGCCACCAGGGGGCTATCAGAATGAGGCGACACAGCTCTCTCCTCATCTTTGTCATGGCCCTCTGACTGATTGGAAGTTCTGGCAACACAGTATTTTGTGATTCCTTGGAAAGCAGGTGGGAATGTGTTCCTCCCTGATTGTTGACATAGTACATACTTGAATTACCTGTTCGGATCAATATGGAGGAGTTAATTTTTTTATTCTTGGGGAAAAAACAATGTAAACTTAGTGTTGTGGCTCTCAACTCCAGGACATTAATATGTAGCTGTGCTTTTTGCGCGAACCCTTGTGAGCCCTTGCTGCTAACTGCTGATTACTGCAAGTGTGCACCCCAACCATTTAAGGTGACCTTTGTGGTCATAACAAATTGAGGATTTTCTTGGAGAAAAGACAATCCCACATTGGTATTGTTGTGCTGTGTCCACTATAGTAAGGCTTCTCTCATTCTGTTCGTCATCCTTATGTGGTTGTCGTATGATCCCTCTCTTTTTAGCTAATGTTTGTTGAGTTCCTCTTGAAACAATCATGTGGGAAGGCGGCAATGTGGGATCAAAGGGATACCTAAAAAGGACAGGCTGAGTCTTGCTATTCTGTCAAAGAGCTGCAAGCAGTCTCTGGTTGATTCTCTTGTGGAATTGGGGGAGTTTCCTTCAACTAGTCAATCATCCACATGTGGGAAAGTTTGAAGACCTTGCTCTCTCACTAGGCCTCTACTGGAGCCATGCACTTCATGAATATCCTCGGGCCGACTTGAGTGCAAACCATGGACTTTAAGTTGATATATTGACCGCCAACTGCGAATCTCATGTATTTACCATGATCGGGATGGGTTAGTATATGCATGCTTTAGGTCCTGAGATGTCATGTAATCCTCTTGCTGCAGCAGCTGGACATTGTCTTGCAAAGTCACCATGAGAAAAGTTTGTTTTTTGAGAAACACGTTCAAATTTCATAGATCCAGAGTTGGCCTCCATTCTCCAGATTTTTTCTTTATAAGGAAAAAGCAATAATAAAGGCCTTAACTCACTGGGATTTGGGGACTTTTTCTATTCCACCTTTGTGTAACATAGTATGAATCTTGGCTTGCAACAGACAAAGAGGTTGATGGGGTGCACTACTCGGTGGTGTAGGTGGTGGTTTCTGAAAGAATTCTAGTGCATGGTCATATTGCATGAGGTCCAATGCCCAGCGATTCGAGGTTATATTGGCCCACTATCTGTAGTAAGATGAGATTCTTCCTCCTACAGGTATTCCTGGATTTACTGCGACTTTTGTTTCCATAGAATTAATGATGTGTTCATAGACTCATGACTGATTTCCAAACTATCTGGCGGGGGAGGGGGCGGTGCTTATGGTAGGCTGCTGGTTGTAGTGCACTATACTGTTGCAGAAAACCCTGGAAGTATGTTGGGTGGGCCGGTTGATACAGTAGGTCCCTATGCCTACCAGGTTGGTAACCCAATCTAAAAGAAAACTGTCCCTTTCAACAGACTTCCTGAAAGAGCTGAGGTTGTTTTTGTTGTAGTTCACCTTGAGATCCTGCCATACCCATGTATGTCCTAACAGACTGTAGAGCATCCAAGAGAGATTCTCTGTCATGCAGCATGTCTATAAATCCACTTTGTACCTTTGTCTAAAAGAGGTGGAAAACAGTTGCCCTTACCTGCATAGTCCGAATCTTGTTAATGCAATGCCCACTGCAATGTTGATGATCGGGGAAAATGTTTCCTCCCCCTATACGAGCATTGCTTTTGCTTTGGCCTTCTTATTGTCGGGCAAGTAGTTAAGATATGGACCTATAGGGGACCACGTATGGCAGTCACACTGTACAAGAATTGCCAGTGGGTTAGCTAGTGAAGATTTTCCTGATGTGCAGTTTTGGCTGAGAAATTATTTGTGCAAATTAGTAATTTGAATGAAGAGTATGACCATACCAATAAACTAATGATTTTGCACTTACAACGATATAATTATCTCATTTAGCACAGTGATAAATAATGTAGTATAGTTATGGCACATTTTGTGTGAAACACCAACTAATTAAAAAGGATGCAGTTTCTAGTGTGCTGCTCTTCTTGATCCTGCTCATTTCCACCACTCAAACAGCTACCCGGCTGTGAGTCTTCTCTCCCCACAGTTTCCGTGGAACACAGAAACCTAGGACGCAAATAGACTGTTGTATTAGAAAGCCTGTATTCTGAATGAAACTTTCCATTGTGTACCTGATGTGTGATTTTGAAGGATTTCCCCTACATTCCAGATGCAGGCATAAAGAAGAACATAAACCTATGAGCTATCGTTAAGAAATGTTTCATATTATGCTGTATATCTCCGTAGTGCAGTTACTAAGGAAAGAAATGAGTTAGTGCTAAAAAGCTTTTATAATTACGATAATGTTTTTGATTCATAAATGCAACCTAATCATCACATGAATGCTGAGTTTCGATTTTTATTATTTAATATGCATACTCTGTGTATTAAAATCCCTGGCTTTGGAGGATTGGAGTGACATTCCATTTCCTCTAAAGATTCTGTCTGATTTTTTTTCGATTTTTTTTTCTTCCTCGTTTAGGATGCTGTCAGTACTCTTTGGGCCAGATGTAGGAACATTCTGAATTGCGACCCGCAAATTGCGAGTCAGACCGTTGGATGGTGTCCCTGACAAAGTCTGTGATTCGCAGGGGGGTCGCAAAGGCCCACCTCGAATATTCATGAGGTGGGTCGCAATTTGCGACCCCCTTGCGAATGGCGGCCCTCACAGGGATGGTGGCCTGCTGCGGACAGCAGACCACCATGTCTGTGACTGCTTTTTAATAAAGCTGTTTTTTTTTTTTTTGTAATGCAGCCCGTTTTCCTTAAAGGAAAACAAGATGCATTACAAAAACGAAAAATGAAACGTTTTAGTTTCATTTTTTCAGAGCAGGCAGTGGTCCATAGGACCACTGCCTGCTCTGAAAAAATGTTTGCAGTGCCATCCTCAATGGGGAAGGGGTCCCATGGGGACCCCTTCCCTTTTGCGGATGGGCTACCACCCATTACAAAACGATGCAAACTGCGATTGGTTTGCGACCGCGTTCGCGGTCACAAAGCAATCCTGCATTGCACTGCAACTCGCAATTAGGAAGGGAACACCCCTTCCTAATTGCAACTCGCAAACCCGTTTTGCGATTCAGTAGCCAGGTTACCGAATCGCAAAACAAGGTCTGTGCATTGCAAAGTGCATTTTGCATGTCGCAAACAGCAAAATCAGATGTTTGCGACGTGCAAACTGCTTAGTACATCTGGCCCTTAATGAGTTTATAACACTTAAAATGTAAAGAGATTTTATTTCCTAATTAGGGTTTTCATTATGATTCTGTGTCGAGTCGGTTGGAAATGTCCCTTTTTGCAGGGTCATCCTTAAACTGTTTGCCTCCTTTCTCCTATTTTTTCTGACCAGTTTTTGTTGGCTTTAGGACTCTGGGAACTTTACCACTGCTAACTAGTGCTAAAATGCATATGCTTTGTGTGCAAAATGATTTGGTGATTGGTTTATCCATGACTGGCATATTTGATTTACTAGTATGTCCCTAGTAAAGTGCACTAGAGGTGCCTAGAGAGCCTGTATATCAAATGCTAATAGTGGGCCTGCAGCACTGATTGTGCCACCCACGTAAGTAGCCCTGTAAATATGGCTCAGATCTGCCACTGCAGTGTCTGTGTGTGCAGTTTTAAAATGCCAATTCGACCTGGCAAGTGTACCCACTTGCCAGGCCCAAACCGTCCCTTTTACTACATGGAAGGCACCCCTAGGGTAGACCTTAGGTATCCCCAAGGGCAGGGTGCAGTGTATTTTAAAGTTGGACACGTACTGGTGTGTTTTACATGTCTTAACGGACTGCCAAATTAGTTTTTCACTGTTGCAAGGCCTATCTCTCTTTTAGATTAACATGGGGGCAGCCTTTAAATATTCTTAAAGTGCACTTTCCCTTTGAGAGCAGATAGAAATAGAGAGTTTGAGGTCTCTGAACTCACAATTTAAAAATACATCTTTTAGTGAAGTTGGTTTTTAAATTGCTAGTTTGAAAATGCCACTTTTAGAAAGTAGGCATTTTCTTGCTTAAACCATTCTGTGCCTCTACCTGCTTGTGTGTTACACGTCTGGGTTGGACTGACAGGTGGGATGATGTGAATTCCCTCTAGACAGAGACACAAAGGGAGCTGGGGTGTAGCCTGCTTATCCTGATGAGCCATCTGGGCTGGAGTACAGTGAGGAGTGGTCACTTACACCTGAAAGGACTGTGCCTGCCCTCACATAATGCAGTCTCTGACCCCCTGGAGTTTGTCTGGGGCCAGGTCTGGGCAAGGCAGGATCTTGTGAAACACAGAGACTTTCCTTTGAAGTATGCCTACTCAAAAGGCAGAACTGGGAATAAGTAGCGGACCCAAAACCCCTGTCAGGAATAAGGCCAGGCGAGGTCAGGTCTCGCCCGAAAATCCACTGCGCGACTCTGCAGCGCTTTATGCGCACCACTTGTCATCCCCTCTTGTTCCAAAGGTGACCATCAGCGTTGTCTGCCCTGTTGCAAAGCTCATAGAGCTGCAGGTTCAGGACATTGGTGGACAAGATGCACTTATCAGTGCTATTCTATGAAGGGACTACAATTCCCATGTTTTTAGAGGCAGCAGCCATCTTGCGGTGTGGCAGGCCTATAAAGCCCAGCCACATCCAAGCACGTTGCTCACTATTTTAAAGACTTCGATGCAGCCAGACCTCGTGGGGGTTTCTCTGGAGAAGAACAGAGTTCCTGAATGGCAAAGGGTCGTCTAACCAAAGAATCCTTGTTTCCATGGTGCATTCAAAAACGAGTAGGTCGTACTCATAGCGGTAAGGCCTTGCTGAATCCAAGTTTGGAGGAAGTCATTACTTCCAAAAGGTAAAGCGCCCCTTAGCATAACGAGCAAGGCGTTTTCCAGTTTCTAGAGTACAGCAGCCTTGGCTCAACGATCAAAGGCATTTCAGAGCACAGATGTAAAGCGCTCTTTTGCACACAATTCAAAGCGTTTCAATTCACAGATGTAAATCGCTTTTGTGCACAGCAATTCAAAGCTTTTCCGTTCACAGATGTAAAGCGCTCTTTTGCACAACAATTCAAAGCGCTTCATTTCACAGATGTAAAGCACTCTTGGCATGACAATTCAGGCGCTTCAGTTCACAGATGTAAAGCACTCTTGGCACGACAATTCAGGCGCTTCAGTTCACAGATGTAAAGTGCTCTTGGCACAAAAATTCAAAGCGTTTCAGTTCACAGATGTAAAGCGCTCTTGCCATAGCAATTCAAGCGCTTCAGTCCTCAGGTTTAAAGCGCTCTTGGCACGACAATCAAAGCGCTTCAATTCACAGGAGTAAAAGGTTCTTGGCACAACAATCTAAGTGATTCAGGCTACTTGAGTGAAAGCGCTTCCTGGTATTATTGAGTAAAGCGCTTCAAGGTCAATGAGTAAAACGTTTTGCCGTTTATTGTTGTGAATGTGAAAGTATTTCTGGAGATAAGCAAATCATAGTTTTCATTGTTCTTTGAAAAGCTTAAGATGTGAAAAGCATATTTAATTCTTTGAGATTTTCTAAGTCATGATCAAAGGTTTATGTTGTAAATACATAGATGTTACAGGATTGATATTCTGTGTATAATCATAGTTCAAAATTCTTGCCATCTCTTGATTATGAGGTTGTAGTTTACTCTTGTTCCATGTATCAAAGAAGGGGCTTTGTCCTCATTTCAAAAGAGGTCTCCATCTGATATCTCGGAGACGCATTTAGTCAAGAGTTTATTGATGAGTTACATTTCTATGAATGAGTAAATGCATATTTGTTCTAACCTTTACTTTTCAGATCTCTCTCCCTGCTGTTCCCTACCCTAATTCCCTTCCCCCGACTGGCTTCATCATAACTCCGTGCTATAATAGCTTTCTGAGCTGGTGACGCCGGAATGTGGGCCTTTTGTTCAGCAACGTGCAGATCCCGGGGAAAGGACACAGTGACAGAATAGGGAGCCCACGAGTTTTATACTTTCCTCTTGGTCTGTATGGGAGCTGTGCAAAATGGCCACCCTAGATACCCTTATGCAAGTAGTCACTCAGATACAAAGGGATTTGACAGACTCAAAAAATGTTACAGCTGATTTAGTAAAAGGTAGATGGTTCTGAATATGAGTCTCGTCCTACACCTCCCGCATCTACTAACATAGCTGTGAATGTGCCGACACAGGTTCCTTTAGCTGCACCAGAGAGGTTTTCTGGGGACCCCAATAAGGTTAAAATTTTCTGACACAGGTGGAATTACATTTTACGTGTCGGCCTAGTGCTTTTCCGGGCGCACAATCTAGAATTGCATTCCTTATATCATATCTGAATGGTGAAGCAGCTACTTGGGCAGTGCCATTAGTCTGATTAGACAGTCCTCTTTTATATAAGTGGTGCCATTTTGTAGAAGAATTCGTAAAGGTTTTTGACAGACGCGCAATCATTATGACTGCAGACAAAGAGTTACTAGAATTACGTCAAGGAAATAAACACCTGATAACGTATTTGTCACACTTCAACTGGTTAGTGGTGGAAACCGCTTGGCCTGAGGAAAAAAGGTCAGCAGTATTTTATCAAGGGCTAAAAGACGAACTAAAAGATGTATTGGCCCAAGTTGAACCACTACTAGAAACTTGTACTGATTTAATTAATCTAACCCTACAGATAGATCACAGACTTTCTGAAAGAAAAAGAGCAAGGAAAAAATGGGAAAAAACAACCTGGCGAATGGAAAGATCCAGACACTTTCAATTGTCTTCAGATTCTATGATAGAACCGATGGATATCGGAACTGTTCGCCCACCACTGACTAAAGACGAGAAAGACATGCGACGAAAAAATGGTCAGTGTCTGTATTGAGGGAAAAAGGGTCATTTTGTAAAAGAGGGCCAAAAGAAACCCAAAGGCAAAATTGATCCAACAGTTGTGACAAAAAAAGATAGCGGTTGCTTTGGAAAATTCACAGGAAAACTAAAGTGCCCATGAAAAAACGAAGGGGACCTCTTGGGCAAATTGACAATCCCTTCAGTGTGCTCTTGCACAAATCGTTATGTCAAACATTTCCGAATCTTAGTACAAATGACTGTGCGGGGAAAAAGACATAGGCCCTCATTCTGACCTTGGGCGGCGGAGGCCGCCCGCCAAAGTCCCGCCATCAGGTTACCGTTCCGCGGTCGAAAGACCGCGGCGGTAATTCTGACTTTCCCGCTGGGCTGGCGGGCGGTCGCCTTCAGACCGCCCGCCAGCCCAGCGGGAAAGAGGCTTCCACGATGAAGCCGGCTCGGAATCGAGCCGGCGGAGTGGAAGCTGTGCGACGGGTGCAGTTGCACCCGTCACGTATTTCACTGTCTGCGCAGCAGACAGTGAAATACATGTAGGGGCCCTCTTACGGGGGCCCCTGCAATGCCCATGCCAGTGGCATGGGCACTGCAGGGGCCCCGCGACCCCCCCTACCGCCATCCGGATCCCGGCGGATGGCGGTAGGGGGGGTCGGAATCCCCTCGGCGGCGCAGCAAGCTGCGCCGCCTTGGAGGATTCAATGGGGCGGCGGTACACTGGCGGGAGCCCGCCAGTGGTGCCGGTCCGACCGCGGCTTTACCGCCGCGGTCGGAATCCCCATTGGAGCACCGCCGGCCTGTCGGCGGTGCTCCCGCGGTCCTCCGCCCTGGCGGTCTTTGACCGCCAGGGTCAGAATGACCGCCATAATGTTCAAGTCCTAATTGATTCAGGGGCAACAGGACATTTTGTGGACCAACAAACTGCACTAGACCTGCATATACCCAGTGTCAAGAAAAAGGTTCCAGAAGTTGTGTATGCAGTTGATGGAAGGGAGTTGGCAGGGGTCCCCGTTACTAAACAAACCTCACGAATACAAATGATTTGCCAAGATGAGGAGAATCAGAACCACTATGAGATAATTCGCTTTGATATAATCCAAGCACCTCAATATGGTTTTATTTTAGGAATGCCGTGGTTAATGTTACATAATCCATGCATAGACTGGCGCAACCAGGTTTTGCATTTTTCTTCTTCTCCTTGTGCAAAGAAATGTTTTCAATCAAGACGAAACAAAGAAGGAAATCTTCAATACTCTATAGCTACTGCAGTTGAGAAGGAAATTGATTTACCATCACAGTATTCTGAATATACCAATGTTTTCAGTGAAAAGAAAGTGAGCTCATTACCACCTCACAGGCCGTTCGATTGTCAGATCGATCTTGTACCTGGCGCCAATATACCAAATTGTAGGATCTATGCACTATCAGAGAAAGAAAATCAAGTCCTACGAGAATACCTTGATCAATGTTTAGCCAACAAGCTAATTCTGCCATCATGATCTCCAGCGGCTTCTCCACTATTTTCCGTACCCAAAGCAAATGGCGATTTGAGGCCTTGTATTGACTTTAGAGCGATAAATAAGATCACAGTTAAAAATAAATAAATATCCACTACCTCTCATACCAGTCTTGTTAGACCAGGTAAAATCCGCTGTCATCTATACTAAACTTGACTTACAAGGTGCTTATCACCTAGTTCTAATTCGAAAGGGAGATGAGTGGAAAATGGCTTTTAAGACTCGTTATGACCTCTTTGAGTATTTAGTGATGCCGTTTGGTCTGTGTAATGCCCCAGCAGCCTTTCAATATTTCCTAAACTATGTCCTGAGAGACTATCTAGACATCTTTGTCATCGTTTACATTGATGATATTTTGATTTATTCAAACTCTGGTGATATACATGAAGAATATGTTAAAAAAGTGTTAAAAACTCTACAAAAACATCATTTGTTTTGTAAGCTAAGTAAATGTGAATTCCATACCAAAGAAGTTGAATTTCTAGGAGTCATTCTAACTCCTGACGGTATGCAATTGACTAAAAGAAAAATTCAAGCTGTATCCAAATGGCCCACACCAAAATCAGTGCGTGATTTTCACTGTTTTTTGGGTTTTGCGAATTGTTATCAACGTTTCATCCATCACTTCTCTAAGAAAAAATGCTGTTTTCAACTGGTCCCCAGAGACCGAGAAAGCATTTCAAGATTTAAAAAAGGCTTTTACTGCCGCTCCCATTCTAGCTCACCCTAATGTGGAAGAACCATTCATCGTGGAAGCTGATGCATCTGATGTTGCCGTTGGGGCCATCCTGACTCAACATCATCGAGAAACTGTACAATTGCACCCCATAGCATATGCATCAAGAAAACTGAATGAAGCAGAACAGAATTACACCATAGCAGAAAAAGAATTACTGACAATTCGTAATGCCTTCAAAGAATGGAGAGATTATCTGTTGGGAGCGAAACACACCATAACTGTATATTTTGATCATAGAAATTTACAGTTTATGAGTTCTGCCAGGCTACTAACTGCAAGACAACTAAGATGGATGCTCTTCTTTGCAGAACTTGATTTCATAGTGACTTTTAGACCAGGAATAGATAATCGTAAGGCCGATGCATTATCTAGACAAGATTCTTCAATCACACCTACTGAACAAAAACCTTCAAAAGTGTTGTGTTTAGTAGCTGCCGAGAAAATGTTCGATCTCATTCGTAATCATTTTCACATCACTAAGTGGCAAGAGTGGTTACAACAAGACACCAAGAGATCTATTCAACAAGGCTTACCTCTACATGAATCTTGAGTATTCCTGCCTACCTTAGAGTTAAGAGAGACAGCTTTTCATTGGTTACACAAGCATCCTCTGGCAGGTCATCCAGGTCCTCAAAAAACAATAGAATTGATGAAAAGGTATTTTGGTGGCCTACATTCGTTCACGACCTTAAGCAAATGCTACAATCATGTGAAGTATGTGCAAGATGCAAAAGCGAACATAGCAAGCCTAAAGGTCTGTTGATACCTCTACCCATTCCCAATCATCCATGGGAACATACTTCTATGGATTTTATTACTGGTCTTCCTCAAATAAACAACCATTCCAGTGGTAGTAGACAGTCTTACCAAGTATGCTTATTTCATTGCCTGTAAAGGACTCCCAACTTCCGACACCTTAGTGACTATCATTTTCAAAAATATAGTTTGGCTTCACTGACTTCCAAGACTTATCCTCTCTGATAGAGGAACACAATTTTCTACACGTTTTTGGCAACAATGGTGCAAGGCTCTACAAATTGATTCGACTTTAACTACTAGTTATCATCCACAAACGGATGGTCAAACCGAGAGACTAAACCAAACTCTGAAACAATATTTACAATGTTATGCAACAAAGTCTCTTACAACCTGGCTGGATCTTTTGTGGCTTGTAGAACTGGCTTATAATAACTCTCACCACTCTTCAATAAACTCAACTCCGTTCTATTGTTTATATGGGCGTCATCCGCACATTTTGCCAGTTACGTTACCTGCATCTACTCAAACCACTCCAGCAGTCAAGGACATGCTAACACATGAAAAATATACATGCACAATAACAAACAAATCTTTGTCAAGCAAAGAAAAAATATACAATGCAATATGACAAAAAACACCAGCCTGGTCCTCAGTATACAATCAGTATACAATCAAAGATAGAGTTTGGTTATCCACAAAAAATGTATTCAAAAATAAAAATATGTTTCATCCAAAATTCATAGGGCCCTATGAAGTAATACGACAAGTAAACCCAGTAACATATAAGCTAAAATTACCATTGTCTTTGAAAATTCATCCAGTGTTCCACACTTCGCTTCTTAAACCAGCTTCGCTCTCAAGCGTCACACAACCTGCTCCTCTATTAGTTCAAGGTCATTGGGAGTATGAGGTGCGATCTATTCTAGACTCTAGATATAGGGGGTCTTCCCTTTGGTACTTGGTGTCCTGGAAAGGATACAGACCCGAAAATGACTCTTGGGAACCTGCAAGACATGTCCATGCACCACTTTTCAGAGTTCCTGAGTGGCAAAGGGTGGTCTAATCAAAGAATCCTTGTTTCCATGGTGCGTTAAAAAACGAGTAGGTTGTACTCTTAGCGGTAAGGCCTTGCTGAATCCAAGTTTGGAGGAAGTCATTACTTCCAAAAGGTAAAGCGCCCCTTAGCATAACGAGCAAGGTATTTTCCAGTTTCTAGAATACAGCAGCCTTGGCTCAACGAGCACAGATGTAAAGCGCTCTTTTGCACAGCAATTCAAAGTGTTTCAGTTCACAGATGTAAAGTGCTTTTGTGCACAGCAATTCAAAGCATTTCCGTTCACAGATGTAAAGCGCTCTTTTGCACAACAATTCAAAGCGCTTCAGTTCACAGATGTAAAGCGCTCTTGATATGACAATTCAGGCGCTTCAGTTAAGAGATGTAAAGCGCTCTTGGCACGACAATTCAGGTGCTTCAGTTCACAGATGTAAAGCATTCTTGGCACAACAATTCAAAGCGTTTCAGTTCACAGATGTAAAGTGCTCTTGGCATAGCAATTCAAGCGCTTCAGTCCTCAGGTTTAAAACGCTCTTGGCACGACAATCAAAGCGCTTCAATTCACAGGAGTAAAAGGTTCTTGGCACAACAATCTAAGTGATTCAGGCTACTTGAGTAAAAGCGCTTCCTGGTATTATTGAGTAAAGCGCTTCAAGGTCAATGAGTAAAACTTTTTGGCATTTATTGTTGTGAATGTGAAAGTATTTCTGGAGATAAGCAAATCATAGTTTTCATTGTTCTTTGAAAAGCTTAAGATATGAAAAGCATATTTAATTCTTTGAGAATTTCTAAGTCATGATCAAAGGTTTATGTTGTGAATACATAGATGTTACAGGATTGATATTCTGTCCAGCAATGTGCAGATCCCGAGGAACGGACACCGTGACAACCCCAGACTTTTAGAATCTTTCTGGATCAAGAGGAACCTCTGCCAAGGAGAAGAGCTGAAGAGCTGTAGGAAGAGTAATGCCCCTTTGCTTTGTTGCTTTGCTGGTTTGGCCTGCAGTTGCTGCTTCTGCCTGAAAAGAGAGCAAAGGGTGAACTTTGCTGTGTATCCTGCTTGAGAAAGTTCTCCAAGGGCTTGGAGTAGAGCTTGCCTCCTGTTGGAAGTCTCAGGGATATCAAAGACTCCAGTTTCATCTGCCACAGCACTGGGAACAGTGCGTTTTGTGCTGTTCAAGAAAAGAAATCACTGCGACGCCACCAACGCTGCTGGCCTGCACACTGACCTGCCGATGCCTCAGGGAGCTGCACAGCCCCACCTCACACCACAACCCTGGTCTCACGGACGCACCATCTGACACTGCCACCGAGCCCCTGCTTGCACCGTGACTTGTGGGCCCCACACTCATGCATCGCCTTGCTCACACCGCAGTCCGGGCATCCCCGATGACAACGCTCCTGCTGACACCAGTGCCGCTCCCTGTACCGTGGCCTGTGGACACAGCTCATGAAGTACACAAAGCACCGTCTTGTCCCGCACTGCAGCCCCAGTCCACTGATGCCAGCACCATCAACTCCAGTGTCATCACCATGCGTCCCTGTCTGCACTGCGAGCCGTGTATGCTGCACGGAGCCCGTTCCGAGCTGCACAGCCAACTTCGGTCTACAAACGACAGCCCTTCAGCAATGACAACGCCGCTTCCTGCACGTGACCTGGTGACACCACACGTCACCCCGCTTCACACCGCAGCCCTGGTCTCACCGACGCCGCTGGATGCCATCACCGAGCCGCTGCCTGCACAGTGACCTGTGGGCACCGCACATCGCAATGTCCCGCTTCACACCGCAGCCCCCAGGCCATCCACGCCAGCGCTCCTGACTTCATCAGCCCGGAGTTCATTTTGCAACGCGTCTTACTTCAAGGGCCGATGACCCCTGCACCAACCTCTGGAACTGACAGCGCAATGCCGCTCCCTGGAACTCATTGCGAGGATCAAGACGCCCTGCATTTCCAAGGTACTGTTTGCAAGACTTCCTGACACCGTAGCTGCCCCATGAAGCTGCAGCCGGCCTGAATTGTTGAATTTGTTGTTCATAACGCTGTGATAGCCCCAGATGGAACTACTGACTTCAAAATACTGTATTTTTAAGTAATTCTTGCTAAATTCATATCTTTATTACTGTATGTTGGATTTTTCTCGTTTTGGTCTTCTTTTACACAGATAAATACTGGCTATTTTTCTATAACTGGTGTTGTGTCCTTTTGTAGTGTTTTCACTGTATTACCGTGTATTATGTGCAAATGCTTTACACATTGCTTCTGAGACAAGCCTGGCTGCTCATGCCAAGCTACCAAGGGGGTAAGCGGGGTTATCTGAGTGGGTATCTCCTTTATAGGGGAACGCCGTATCATAGGAGTTGAAGGCACTAGTATGATAGAAAAGCGCACAGGATTGTGTGGGGTGCATGGTCTTACGTGAGGTCCTTGACTGAGGCAGAGATGGAAGTTTTGGAGACTGATTTGCAGGTTCTGGTGTTGATTCCAAAATGATTTTACAGTAGTCTGCAACCATAAGTCAAAGATCTCTGACTAAGGTTATAGGAACCCGGCTCATTGGTTCCTGTAATGTCTACCTAGTTTGAGTATAAGTACCAGAACTGTATTTCCAAGTATTATCATCCTCATCCCTAAATTGTCGAAAAGCTGGTAAGAACCTTTGGAATTAGGGTCTTGTGATTGATTAGGATCAGCCAAGTAAACATCCTACATATCTCTGCATTCCTCTTTAATATTTCTAATATTTGACTTTTCATTGTGTTGGACTGTATGTGGGTCCAAAAGGACCAACATCCTCAAACTCTTCCATATACAAAAGTTTTTGTGGTGGATATGGAGATACCTTGAAAAGTGACATATTTCGTTGTCAACAGTATTTTCATCATTGAAGGAGTCCTCATTGTCAACGGTATTAATAGTATCTCTTGGACAGAGTTGTAGTTGGTGCTGAAACTGTCATTTAAGGGTGTCATTATAGTAAGTGCTATTGCCGTCGACGATAGTCTCATTGACAAGGATTTCTCACTAATCAAGACAGCTAAATGACATTCAGCTTTCTTCATTGAAGATGGTCTTGTCTACAGAAATGCTGACGCTGGTTTTGTCGATGATGATGATGCTGTTGCCTTTGATTTTGAAAATGTCTCCTCAGACATCTTTCTTGGGGAGGGTGGCTCAGATGACAGCTTGTGGGTTGACCTTGAAGAGATCCTTTGAGTCAGCCTGATTATCTCACTAATAACCCCAACAGAAAATAGTCCTCTTAAGAGGTGTGTGTCTCTCCTGATCTTGATTTTTGGAGCCATTTAAAAGTCTAACTTCTGGGTCTTTTAGCGTTCTTGGGGAGAATGTAAAACATATATTTGCAATTCTTAGCCTTGTTTTCAGGACATAGACAATATATGCAGTCCTTGTGGGGGTCTTCTGAATGAAGTATTTCCTTGCCACAGGCAGCATATGATCTAAAACAAACTATGTTTAAGAAGATTCAGCTATATTAAGTGTAAATATGATGATATGCTCTCTGAAATACAGAAAGATGCAGAAACAGCAAACATATCTGTGACTGTTTGACCAAAGCTCAAGGGACTCCCTTCACACACAACATGCTGTAGAAATCTGAGGATTGTGCTCTAACTAGGGAAGGGTGAGGAGTAAGCTGTGCACTGCTTGGTTGAACTGTAGCATTCTTTGAGAATTATGTGAACTGGTGTCAGGAAAACTATTGCAGCGTTGTTAAGTTCTTTCCTCAGTAAAAACGATTCCCCTTTTCCTTGTACCCACGTTGGTTGCAGAGGAGTCCTCACTCCTGATGGCTCTTGCAGAGGCTGTTCTTAGAACTCAACATGGTGGCCGCAAATCCTTGTGAGGTCAGCGCTCTAGTGTTTCTACCTTAGTTTCATGCTGAAGCTTCCCTCCAGCTGTTTCTCTCTGGGAGCCCTGCACTTCAACTGTCATCCTGAGGAGAATGGACAGTGTTCCTGAGGTGCTTCATTTCATAGAGAATTCTTCCAGTTTTGAGTAATTAATTATTTTTCTTGATACTGTGTGCACACCAGCTACTTTTTCCCTTTTGGAGAAGCTGAATTTTTTCCTTCTTCCAACAACTGGCTATCAGCTTTCTGAGGAGAATTTGTTTACGCATAACTGAACTTCAAGCAACTGCAGTAAGGAATTCTTTTGTATGATTTCCAAACTTGTCAAAATATATAAGTACGTATATATTCAAGTACTCTTTGCTTTGCAGACTTGTCAGTCTTAGAGACAAACCTCAGTGCTCAGACTAATTCCTAGAGACTGTGACTGAGAAAACTGAACCTTGAGATGGAGTTTTCGTTTCCTGTAAAAGACATTAGTAGTTTGTATTTTTTATGAACTTTTGAACTGTTCTCCAGAGAACCTTGGAAACCTCTGGGTCCTGGAGTTAAGAAGATATTAAGTTACCATTGTTCTCTTAGAGAGTCTCTCAAAAGATCCAGGTTAGGAGAATGATAGAATTGGGTGAATGTGAATGGCTGAACAGTTGAATGTGCAATAGGAATGTATTTATCTATGCTCTTATCACCCAACTGCAAGTCCTTCCTTTAAAGAAATCCCAATAAGAAGAAAGGTGAAGGTTTTCAGAGACACACACTGAATATCCTATCTTCAAGTTGGAAACACGGGCTGGAATTGGATCTGGAGGAGGTCTCTCTTTTTCTATTCCCATTCCCCTTTCCCCCGAGCAGATGCAGGGTTCAGATAATCAGTTAAAGTCTGAGCACGCATCTGTTGGAGGGAGTTGGGTAAAAGGCATCTGCTCCTGTAGACGTTTGATTTAATGGGTAATCTTCTGACAGATAGAAGTGCCTAAAAATACTTATTTCCACCCGAGCAGAATGGCTGAATGTTTAGATTTTAATGCCTTGGCAGCACTTATGGACGAAATGCAAAAACAGTTAACCCTTACCCCAGATGAAAACAAAAACTTGAGAGAGGAAATAAAAAGATCCCCTGTTGAGACCCAACAGCTCATGCACAAATTAAATAACTTCACTTCTGGGAATACCGCAGGGACTAGGGGG
This sequence comes from Pleurodeles waltl, assembly GCF_031143425.1. Classification (NCBI taxonomy): domain Eukaryota; kingdom Metazoa; phylum Chordata; class Amphibia; order Caudata; family Salamandridae; genus Pleurodeles; species Pleurodeles waltl. Next base: position 1,192,570,792 of record NC_090444.1, read on the forward strand.
GTTTCAGGTAAAACCTTCCCTACCTCTACCTCAGGAGTATTCACACAAGTCATTCATTCCATCTCCCCTATCATTGCCCAGGCCCCAACTGAACGTTTTAGTGGAGATCCTTACAAGGCGCAGATATTTTTATCCCACTGCTCCTTACACTTCCTTTGTCGTCCCGTTATTTTTACAGACGATCAGTCGAAAATAGCGTTCATTTTGTCTTATTTGAGTGGAGATGTGGCTTCATGGTCCATGCCTCTGGGGTCACGAAATGACCCTATATTATATGATTTTGAAGTCTTTAAAACCGAATTCCTTCGGATCTTGGACCGCAGAACAATTTCTCAAGCCACAGATAATGAATTAATAGACTTAAAACAAGGTAACAGGGATTTGATCTTATATCTGGCCCAATTCAAAAAATTAATTGTGGAGACTGATTGGCCTGAGGGCAAAAGGGCTGCAGTTTTTTACTGAGGTTCACAAGAAGAACTAAAAGATGCGCTAGCCCAAATTCCAGATCGACCTACTGATGTGACAAAATTAATTGATCTAGTTTTACAGATTGACCAGGTTCTGTTTGAAAGAAATGCTGAACGCAAGAGAGAATTTTGTCCTATCCTACCACATTTCGATAGGAGTAAAGAGGAAAGTATCAAGACCTCCGAGACACACTCTTCGGAAGAGCCAATGCAAATCGGCAGGGTTAGAGATCCCCTGTCTAAAGAGGAAAAGGACAAGCGAAGATCTAAGAATCTATGTCTCTATTGTGGGTTGTCTGGGCATTTTGTAAGAGAATGCCCAAAGAAGCCTAAACAAGATAATTCAGGAAAAGAGAAAATGCATTCTACCAAGAGAGTAGCCCTGGTTGACTTACCACACCAACCAGCCCCTGAATCCCAATTAGTGGCAAACGCCTTACAGTCTGCTTCCCATCATCTTACCATCTCTTTTGACCTTATCTTCAGAGAAAAGAAGCTGCAAGAGGTTTCAGTGATGATTGACTCAGGAGCTACAGGAAATTTCTGCAACATCCGGTATGCCACAAAAATGGGAATACTTTTTGTAAAAAAAAAAAAAGAGAATAGCAGAGCCTGTTTGTGCAGTGGATGGAACAAATTAGTCTTCAGGTTCTATCACAGATGCAACTGAATCTATAGTTCTGAAAGATCATCTAGGACACCAAGAAAAGATATATTTCAATCTCATAGATGCTCCTCAATTTCAGTTGATCTTGGGCTTACCGTGGCTTACGGAACACAACCAAGAAATTAATTGGGAAAAGAGGACTGTCCAATTTAATTCAAGTTACTGTCAAAAGCATTGTTATGGTCCTCAAGAGATGAGTAGTGCACTATCTCCCACTCACGGTTTAGCTACTAAATCCAATGTGGTTTGTGCTCTGGAAAAGGTTGTCATTCCCCCAGAATATAAAGAATTGTCTGCAATGTTTGACCAAGCAGAGGCAGATAAGCTACCTCCCCACAAATCTTATGATTGCAGGATCGATCCTGAGCCAGGTGCGAATCTACCTTGCAGTAGAATCTATGCCTTTACTGAAAAGGAGAACAAATTCCTAAAAGAATATTTGGAAAAATATTTGGCAAACGGTTTTATTCATCCCTCTCAATCCCCAGTCTCTTCCCCACTTTTTTTCGTCCCAAAGAGGGAAGAAGAGTTAAGAGCTTGTATCGACTATATAGCGTTAAATCATGTTATCGTAAAGAATAGATATCCCTTGTCCTTGATTTCAGTACTGCTAGATCAGGCAAAAGATACAAAAACCTACACCAAACTAAATGTTCGCGGAGAGTACCATTTAATTCGAGTTGCTAAAGGAGACAAATGGAAAACTGCCTTCCCCACCCGGTTTGGTCTATGCGAGTACCAAGTGATGCCTTATGGCGGCCATTTTCCAGCACTTTGTGAATGATGTTCTGAGAGAAGGTTTAGATAAATTTTTAGTAATGTACACTGATGATATTTTAATCTTCTCCCAAAATTTGCGAGACCATGTAGATCACGTGAGAGCAGTTCTAAAGAAATTGTTGGAAAATAACCTATATGTAAAGTTGGAAACGTGTGCCTTTAATATGAAGGAAGTAGAATTCTTGGGATTCGTCTTATTGGAACATGGAGTTTCCATGGATCCTGCTAAAATTCAAACAATCCTGGATTGGCCGTCTCCTAAAACAGTGAAGGAGGTGCAAAGTTTTATTGGCTTTGCCAATTTATAAAATAATTTTCTAAAAAGGTGGTCCCCATTACAAAATGTTTGAGAAAAGGAGTACCCTTCCATTGGTCAACTGATGCTGAAGAATCTTTTGAGTTCCTCAAAGGAGCCTTTACGACAGCCCTGATCTTTCTCCATCCTAACCCTGCGGAGCCATTTTTTGTGGAAGCTGACGTCTCTGACCAAGCGATTAGTGGTGTATTGTCTCAGAGGCACAAGGAAACAGGTCAACTTCACTCAGTGGGATTTCGATTCAGGAAATTAACTCCTCCTGAAAGAAATTATCCAATTGCTGACAAAGAGCTATTGGCAGTGAAGGATGCCTTTCAGGAATGGCGGCATTATTTATTAGGGGCTCGACATGTAGTCAAAGTGTGCACTAATCATAAAAATCTTTAGTTTTTAAAGTCTGCTAAGACATTAGCTCCAAGGCAATCGAGATGGTCCTTGTACTTTGTAGATTTTAATTTTACCATTACCTATCAACCTGGCTCTGCCAAAGGCAAGGCAGATGCGCTTTCAAGAATGAATAATATACCTGGAGCCGGAGAAGCTGAAAAGATTCCAATTATTCCAGCAGACAAGTTTGTTTCTACCTTACAATTTTCCAAAATAAAAAGGAAGGTTCGAGAATCCATGTCTGACCAAGAAATTTCAGATTGGGCCAACCAAAAAAGAAGGAAGAAGGGTTTTAGAAAATATTCCTTTTGCGGAAAATACTTTATATTTGCCAACTTGTGAGTTGCAAGAACTAGCCCTGCAAGCGTGTCATGATGATCCTTTAGCTGGTCATAAAGAAATTTTGAAGACTACCAAATTAATTAAGAGGTATTTCTGGTGGCCTGCCGTGATCCCTCAAATAAGACAATACGTTCAAACCTGTGATAAATGCATTCAGGGAAAGACAACACGATTAGCCCCTGAAGGTGAGCTTCAGCCTCTTCCCATTGCACCATATCCCTGACGCACCATTACTATGGATTTGATTGTAGATTTACCTTCAAGTCAAGGTTTTGACACAATCCTAGTTTTTGTAGACACCTTTTCTAAAATGAGTTATTTCATCCCTCTGAAGAAGGTTCCTAGAGCCTCTCAGTTAGCCCAGATATTTTCACAGCACACAGTGAGAGCTCATGGCATTCTGGTGGTTGTAATCTCAGATCGAGGTCCCCAATTTGTCTCCCAATTCTGGAGGGCCTTTATGAAACAACTTGGAATAGACTCACGTTATTCTACCAGTTATCATCCGGAAACGGAAGGACCGACAGAAAACGTTAACCAGGAGATAGAGCAGTACCTACGCTTATATCTCCTGGACCAATTTAATGATTGGCCAGATTTCATTTGGACAGCAGAATTTGCATAAAACAATGCTATTCATGCCTCCCATGGTTATTCTCCTTTCTATTTGAACTCTGGTAGGCACCTAAACATTATCTTAGGAAGGTCAGGAGGCTCGGTCCCAGCTGCAAATGACTTTAGTAAGAAAATTCAAAAGACCTACCAACCCGCTAGAGAACACTTGATCATGGCGAAGGTCTCTTACATGAAACATGCTGACAAAAAGAGGAGAGGCAACCCTGGTTACTGCGAAAGTGAGAAGGTATGGCTATCCACTCGACATTTACATTTAAGAGGGAAAAAAAAATTCCAGCCTAGATATGTAGGACCCTTTAAAATAAAGAAAATTGTAAACCCAGTAACAGTCAAACTCGCCTTGCCCCCTCAGATTAAGGTTCATCCAGTATTCCACATCTCGCTACTCAAAGAAGCCCTCCCAATGTGAGGACAACCACCCCTCCAGATCCTATCCAAGTAGATTCACATTTAGAATATGAAGTGAATAGAATTTAGACTCAAAGTTTAAAAAAGGAACGTAATATTACCTCATTGATTGGAAAGGTTTTGGCCCAGAAGAAAGGTCCTGGGAAGCCTTCCAAAATGTGCATGCTCCTAGGTTGATAAAGCAATTTCACAACACTTTCCCCAACAAACCTTCTGTGGGAGGGAGTTCTCTGGAGGGGGGTACTGTCAGGAAAACTATTGCCAGTGTTGTTAAGTTCTTCCCTCAGCAAAAACGATTCCCCTTTTCCTTGTACCCACGTTGGCTGAAGCGGCGTCCTCGCTCCCGTGGCTCTTGCGGAGGCTGTTCTTAGAACGAGCTTCTTCAGGTTTAGCTGTCACTCAAGATGGTGGCTGCAAATCCTTGTGAGGTCAGTGCTCTAGTGTTTTTACCTTAGTCTCGTGCTGAAGCTTCCCTCCAGCTGTTTCTCTCTGGGAGACCTGCTCTTCAACTGTCATCCTGAGGAGAATAAGCAGTGTTCCTGAGGCGCTTCGTTTCATAGAGAATTCTTCCAGTTTTTAGTAATTAATTCTTTTTCTTGTTACAGTGTGCACACCAGCTACTTTTTCCCTTTTGAAGAAGCTGAATTTTTTCCTTCTTCCAACAACTGGCTATTGGCTTTCTGAGGAGATTTGTTTTGGCTTAACAGAACTTCAAGCAACTGCAGTAAGGAATCCTTTTGTATGATTTCCAGACTTGCCCATATATATGTAAATATATATTCAAGAACTATTTGCTTTGCAGACTTGTCAGTCTTGGAGACAAACCTCAGTGCTCAGACTAATTCCTAGAGACTGTTATTTAGAAAACTGAACCATGAGAAGGAGTTTTTGTTTCCTGTAAAAGACAGTAGTTTGTATTTTTTTCGTGAACTTTTGAACTGTTCTCCAGAGAACCTTGGAAACCTCTGACTCCTGGAGATAAGAAGATATTAAGTTAACATTGTTTTCTTAGAGAGAGGCTAGTCCCTCAAAAGAACCAGGTTAGGAGAATGATAGAATTGGGTGAATGTAAATGGCTGAACAGTTGAATACACAGCAGGAATGTACTTATCTATGCTCTGATAACCTGACTGCAGGTCCTTCCTTTAAAGTAATCCAAATAAGAAGAAAGGTGCAGGTTTTCAGAGACACACACTGAATATCCTATCTTCAAGTGGGAAACACAGGCTGGAACTGGATCTGGAGGCGGTCTCTCTTTTTCCATTCCCATTCCCCTTTCCCCCTTGCGGAGGCAGGGTTCAGATAATCAGTTAAAGTCTGAGCACGCATCTGGCCTCTGAAGACGAGGGGAATTACCTGCTGGTAGACTGGAACTGGGGCACCCCCTTCTCCATTCAAGCCTATTCGTTTTGGGCACCACTTTGACCTCTGCACCTGACCGGCCCTGAGCTGCTGGTGTGGTAACTTTGGGGTTGCCCTGGATCCCCAACAGTGGGCTACCTTGGACCCAACTTTGAACCCTGTAGGTGGTTTACTTACCTGCAAAACTAACAAACACTTACCTCCCCTAGGAACTGTTGAAAATTGCAGTGTCCAGTTTTAAAATAGCTTATTGCCATTTGTGTGAAAACTGTATATGCTATTTTGCTAATTCAAAGTTCCTAAAGTTCCTAAGTGAAATACCTTTCATTTAAAGTATTGTTTGTAAATCTTGAACCTGTGGTTCTTAAAATAAACTAAGAAAAGATATTTTTCTATACAAAACCCTATTGGCCTGGAATTGTCATTGAATGTGTGTTCCTCATTTATTGCCTGTGTGTGAACAACAAATGCTTAACACTACCCTCTGATAAGCCTACTGCTCGACCACACTACCACAAAATAGAGCATTAGAATTATCTCTTTTTGCCACTATCTTACATCTAAGGGGAACCCTTGGACTCTGTGCATGCTATTTCTTACTTTGAAATAGTACATACAGAGCCAACTTCTTACATGAAGTCACTCCGGTCCCTATATCTGAAGATCTTTGTTTCAAGCTTTCTGAAATATTTTTAAATAAAGTTCCGCAACTAAGTCCATCGAAGGCTATGCCTTCTTTCACCCCTCCCTCCCACACACTGATCAAACTTAGGCCTGTCATCACTGGCATTCCATCAGTTTCTTTAGGAACTTTTTCCCTGTTGGCAGTTGACTTCTGAGCTAAAGCAAAATGCCAGTTTTGAAACAAAACTAATGCAGCTATTTTTATTTTGACCAATGACCATTCTTTTTCTCTGTTACCATTCATTACGCAAATATATAGCGCAGTCAACACTCAACTTTCCAAATTTCTACAGGGACAACCACCTGGACCCTGCCATGCTACAAGCCGTTGATGACACACAAAGAAGAAGACCAATAAGCATTAGTTTTTGAAGATTTTGGAACGTCTTTGGTGTAGATGTGCCAAAAAACAGGAGCATCTTTACATTTAAACCCAGAAACTACCCAGAGTTACTGCTTGTGATGTTCATAATGTATGCAGCACCTTAAGCCTGCAAATGTTTGTTTTCTCCTATACTGATTCCCTTTTGTGACTGGACAAAGATAGTTAATGTCAAGCGCAAATGAGAATGAAATGTGTGCTTTTCACTTATTCTAGGTTGGCTTGAAGGGTATTCTACCAAACCAAAGTAATACTGTTCCTGGAATAGTAAGATGTCTCTGTCATTTTTCAGATGCACTGACAGCAAAATCTAATCCTATGCTTAAATACTTTGCTGGAAAAATGGTAAACATTTGTTGTCATTTTTCTAGCTCGGCATGGATAGCACTGTGCTATTTCAATGGTTACATTCTGCTAGAAAAACAAAAGAGTCATTCGAGGTGGGCAGACTTGGTGTGTTGTAAGCATTTGGATGCGCTTCATTAAAATACATTAAAAGGAGCAGCACTCCATCAAGATCCAGGAACTACCCAGAATTCCTAACTCATAAGTTGTGTATCTTTTTACCTAACATTACTGTATATGAAAATTAGAGGCAGTCCCACGAATTCCCTCAAATCTAGGACAAACTCTTCATTCATAGGAAGCATTACTGATTACTGAATACCCATTTTGGAATATCAGCATTTAATTATCAACAATACCAGACAAGACAGGAATTAGTGTTTCCCTCAATCATTGAAAGACTGAGAACCTGATGAATTCAATGTCAAAATATCACTCAGTATGGATTATTTTAAAGAAAACACAACCATAGATAATTTATGGGGTGTTCTAATCCCTGATGTTCCATGTTATAAACCCCAGCATTGGTGTAAGTTACAATGCGGAATTATGTACCTGTGCTTTGTGTCTAGTTGCCTTTCAGTGCTCAGTGAAAGATGGTAGAAAAACCTTTCCTCAAATACAGTACAAAATAATAAATGAAAGATGAGCACTTTTTAATATACAACTAAAAATATAATAATCAATGCTGTAGTGTACTCCTGAGCCTGGGTACCCGCCAATGGATACGCGACACACGGAGCTATGTATTATATGTCTTTATTCGTCTGCATGTAACCGCAAAGTCAACATCTTAAATCTGCATTCGCTTCACCACACTCTAACGCTCACGTCATCACTCTACAGAGTCTTTCGGGGGTCAAAAGGGTTCTGGTCATTCACACTCACATGACACTACATCTACCCTTTTGTTAAATAAAAAAATTACATTTTTTTTTTTACAAACAAATGCACAATCTTAACTCTTCAATAAGCCTTCTTGGCACTTTGACGACGTGTCCTGATCATGTCTTCAGAAACTGGGAATCAGCGACAGGAATGTCAGTAATCTGTATTAGAGATAAAGGAGCAACAGCAGTCTGTGGTTTTCTAATAGTCTATTTTGAACCAGTCTCTACGTTGACATCAGTATCTGACAAGCGATGAGCCAGGTGTCTGAAATGCGAAGAAATCTTGTGTGATGGATTTCCCAGGACGCTGGGCAATCCCCATGTGTCTTTTCCTGGTTACAACATGGAATGGCTCTGCATCAAATAGAGCATCAGATTTATGTTTTCTCGGCTGACAAACATGCACTTGATCTCCTCTTATGAAAACATGCATGTTGCCTTTTGTCGGCATAGGCCTTCATTTTATTTCTACAACCCAAGTTTGTTCTACATGTCTCTTCATCAGTTGTTGATCTGGTGTTGGTCCACTGAGATAACTTGGTCATCAATGGTTTCCCAAACAACAAGGTTGAAGGGCTTTCACCTGTGGTCGAGGGAGGAGTTAAGTGGCAAGCTCATTGGGTTGAATTCAAGACAGCCTTGAGGTCGAGCTTTTCGAATGCAGCACACTGAACAGCTTTCTTCAATGTACTTATGAAATGTTCAACAAGGCCATTAGCTTGCGGCCAAAGAGGTGTGTTCTTCTGATGCTTTACATTAAGCAGATTGAGAAAGTCCCTGAATTCTCGACAATTGATAGGTGGGCCATTGTAAGATTTTAAAATTGCAGGAATGCCCCTTGTCACAAAGATGGCATCTATTCTATTGATTACTCTTTCCTGCGTGATAAATGAGAGATCTTCTATGAATGGAAAGTGGGAGCATTCATCCACAATCACCATCAGGTGATGTCTGTTGTCAAGCTGACAGAAAAAGTTAACAGCAATTAATTCCCATGCATGCTTTGGCAACTGACATATTTAAGGGGTGTTGAGTACCTTTCGATGACAGGGCATTGCATAAATCACAGGTTTTCAGTTCACTTTCTTGTGTCAACAATTCTGCAATATCCTTTATGGGCTACTTCAATTATCTTTTGTCACAGACTCTCCGGAATGACAATTCTCAAACCTATCAAGATAATGCCTTCTTGTGTCACGGACAGTTCATCTTGACATTTTTTGCCTTCTAGTATACACTGGTAAGAGGTCAAGTCAAGTAAGAGGTAGCTTGCTTAATCTCCACAACGGCCCCAACAGCGCTGGGATGCCTGGCTTCACCTTGGGGGTTGCCCAGGAGTGGGCACCTCACAGGGAAAAGCCAGGAGGGGTTCCACAGCGGTATGCGTTCAGCGCCTCGATACCTTAGGGTCGGAGTGCGCTTTACAAGTACGAATTTACATTACATTACATTACAAGTATGTTGATTCCATGACTGATGTGTAATAAGGTCTTTAAATTTTAACTTATCAATATCTTAACTCATGGCTGTGATAATTTGTTCCAATGAAATGGCAGCTGGTGTTTTTGATTTCAAAATGAAGTTTATATAGGTGTATAGGCACTCTGGAGAAGCAGTCTGCAAGGTTTTGATTTTTCCCTGGTCAACGCACAATTGTGTAATTGTAATCTTGCAGACCTCAACGATCAATAATTGGAAGCATCTTAGCCTTTGGATTGCCAAAGATGACCAGCAATGCTTGATGATCTAAAACAGTCGTGAAAGGTTTTCCATATAGGAACACATGGAAATGTTCACAAGCCCACACCGCTGCTAAACTTTCTTTTTCTGGCTGTGAATAATCATGTTCAGTCTGGGACAAACTTTTGCTTGCATATGCCACAATAGGGTGTCCATTGTGCAGTGCAAGGACTGTGCCGAACACGACCGAGCTAGCATCAACAACTTCTGTCTGTTACTTTGAATTAAAATATGCCATTTCTGTAGCATTTTCAATAGCTTGTTTGATTCTCTTAAAACTTTGCTCACATTCTTGTGACCAGTGAAAAGACACATTCTTTTCCGTTAGGTCTCTCAATGGAGTACTTACAGTTGCAAAGTCTTGCATGTATCTGGAATAATAACTGGCCATGCTAAGGAATTAAAATAACATGGAAACATCTTGTAGGGGACTGGCAGTTGACAACACTTGTACTTTAGCTGGATCTGCTGTCATGCCCCATCTGAAAAGATATGGTGCAGAATTTTAGCTTTGTCTTATTGAATTTACATTTCTCAGCATTTAGCCTTAAACCTGCATCAACGAGCACACTACACACTTGCCTGAGAGCTTTATCATGCTCCTTCTGTGTAGCTCCAAAACCTAATATGTCATTGGTATAGTTGAAAGCATTCACAACAGGCTGCATGGTACGTCTAATGACATCTTGAAAAATCTCTGCAGCTGATGACAAACTGGAACTTAGTCTTTTGTACTGAAAAAGACCAATATGTGTAGAAAAGTTTGTAATGTATCCACAATTCTCCTTGAGTTATAATTGATGATATCCTTTATTCAAATCAAGTCAAGATAAGACTTTTGCACCATTTAATTCTGTTATGTCAGCAGTGTGTGGACCTGGATGTCGTTCTCTTTCAGCTGCCTTGTTCACTTGATGCACATAAAAGGAGATGCATACCACTTCTTAACTGTCTTTATTGGGCACTACCACTATGGGAAAAACCTATGGCATTAGGCCAGTAGAATGCTGAATGATATGCTTAAGTAATAATCTGAGTTCTGTTTCAACAGCTTCTTGTAAATGAAATGCAATACTTCTGTGATTTTGAGCAACTGGACAAACATCCTCATTAATATGCAACTGTACTTTCATAGTCTTAAATTTCCCTAATTTATGAAACAATGAAGGTAACGCATTTACTATTTCATGATTAGCATTCATATTGTAGTTCACGGAGGGTAGTCCCATTTCAGCAACTGTGCTCTAACTGAGTAAACAGGCACTTGACAATGTACTTGAATGGGCATCTGCACTTTTGTTTTCTTGTGTTTCATATATGTAACAAATTAACCTTTACTTTTCAAGGGTGTCAATGCAGCCCATGTGTACAATTTGCCAGTCCATGTGCACTTTTTTCTGAGGTAAACATCGATATTGCACAATCATCTTCTTCACTTTCACTTCATACTGACAAACTATTCAACGACAATTTAGATGATGATCAACTTTGTTTGGTGTTGATTTGTCTCAACTGATGTTTGCGTTTGGTCTTGTGGCCATGCATGGAGCGTCACTTCTGGAACATTCGGTCATCTATTTTGTCTTGTCGTCATGACTCACTTTTTTTTCTTCGCCTTGCAAACCGTTACAAAATGGTTCTGTTTAAAATGGCCTTTGCATATGTGTTCGATGGTGGGACATTATCTTCATGTGGAACTGATAATCCACATCTGAAACACAACTTATTTTTCCAGGAAGACACCCTGTGTCCTTCAGCTTTGTGTTTCGGCTTGCTTTTCATGTTAATGACTGGCTCACTTTGGGCACCTCCGGCCCCCATGTTAGCAGCTTGTTGATCAGCATGCTCTTCAGCCCTGGCAGCCATGAGAACTTGCACCTGACTAAGAGTTTCTCTCAGCATTTATTGTCTGAATGAATCGGACAGGCATCCATTAATAACTCTGAGACGTATTGCTTCTTCGTCATTAAATTATTTGAATCTACACTGTTTGATTAGCGTATCCATTCTCTCAACAAATGTGTCTATGGTTTCACCAACTCTTTGTCGCTCTTGACTGAAAATGTATCTTTTGTAATCTACATTCGCCTTTGGATTGAACATGAGATTCAAAGCTTCTTTAATTTGACAGGAGGTAAGTTCTTCAGCTCGTGGTATTTTCGTTCTGACTTCTTTTACACCATAAACAGCAAGATTCTTCAGGTACTTGATGATCTTTTTGTTATCTGTTTCTTATAGCGAATCAATGAAATCATCAAATGTCTCTATCCAGACAGTCCATCTATCGCCAATATTCTGCCTTTTGGCAGCATCAAAGGGTGGTGGTGGTTTCAGGTAAGTGGCAGCATTATAACTGTTCAAAGGAGTCTCTGACACTTTGACTGGTGCTCTCGTCGAGTCCATCTGCCATGCATCAGGATCTGTTCCATTCATATCATCAGCCTGGTCCTGTGACGAGCTGTCCTCAGGGTCATCTAAATGTGGCCTCTTTCTTGGTCTCCATTGGAAGAACAACCTTCTAGCTGGCATTTCGCCGCTTCAAGTATGGATGGCCCTGTAAGCACAAACCTGGGCACTTCTCTTGGGCCACCTCCAGCAGCAGTAAGATGACTGTCTTTAATCAGTTCTGATAAGCATATCACCTTTCATTGTATCTGAATTGCTGAGTTCTCAGGTGTTGTTTTGCGCTTTTGACACTTGGTTGATCACTGCCTCACAGTGCTTCTGATCGCAGCAGTATTGTGCAATTTAATGTCCCTATTTGCTGCATTTTTAAAACCTGGTTGTATCCACCTTCAACAGTAGCACTCCATATACTGCATAGCTTTATATTGTATAGTAGTGCTGTACCTTGTTTCCTGGCCAATGAAGCGTAGACTTCTCAGAGAAGCTTTATCTTCAAATGCTTCACACTAAGTTGAGGTGCGCTTTGACGCCACATACGCCGAACATTGATTTTGCACTTCGACAAACACACATGTGGCATGCACAAGCAGTTTGCTTGGACCATGGCAAACTCTCTGGGAAAGTACTGTCGAACTTCAAGTCACTTATCCCCTACCTCATCACCAACTGTAGCGTCCTCGCCAATGAATACGCCACACACGGAGCTATGTATTACAAGTCTTTATTCGTCTGAATAGAACCGCAAATTCAATATTCTACACCTGCATTCACTTCACAAGGTTCTAACGCACATTACATCACTATACGGAGTCTTTCAGGAGCCAAAAGGGTTCTGTCATTTGCACTCACATACAAATTACAGATTATAAAGGTTTTTTTTTAGTATTTCCTTGAAAACAACTACAGTACACTTTTCTTTTTATGTATTTTTACGATGAATATTTAATGTGCATTTTGCAAACTTTCAAACAGATACTGATTGAACTAAACTCTAAGTTTTTTGGGCACCCACCACTTACCAGTTTTATAGGAAAAAATTCCAAAAAGACTGGTCGGTTTTTAAATAGAGTGGCACTTCCTAATCTCTAGAATAGCACATGTGGGTTAGGTGGCTTACAATATCCTTATAACATTCGGTCGGGATCTTTCTCCCCTACCAAGATTATATATGTTCTGGTCCTACTGGAAACGTACACCTTCCCACAATTCCAAATAAACCCTGGGAGGTGTGCTATACCTAAAGTGTGAACTGAGTGTATAGATGTACTGTTATAAATATTCACAAACTGCAATGTTTACATGTTGCTATCAATGCTACCTAACAGGTACTCGAAATCGGCATAAGCATTTTTATATTTTTAAAAAGATGGTGACTTAGTTTGTCTCCAGGGAATCTTTGCTTATAATGGAACTAGAGATGCTTTCTTGGGAAGCATACACTACATTGACTATGGTGCAAAACTCGGACCAATTTGTCAAATGAAAAGTCCTCTGATGTATCCTGGCCTACATGCTAGCCATTTTGCCACATTCTCCTATTACTGACAGAATGTCTCTCTGGCTGAACATACACTTATGACGCTTCTCTGCTTCCCATATACCTCATTCTTCTTTGTACTGTGTATCGCCTATCAAGTTGTCACTCGTGGGCAGTGCTGGTACTGCAGTTTTTTCTCTTTACCAGGGGAATACTTTTTTTTGTACTTTTTGAAAAAACTTCTGACATCCCTGCCCCTTATTTGACCACTGGATCTGCTCCCCCTTCCTTTAACATTAGCACCCCCTCTACATCCTGTCCTCTGCCAACGCCCTTTCCGCAGTCTCCTTCTCTGGCTCTATCCACAATTCAACCACTCCTACTTCGCATTCCCCAAGAACACCTGTCAATCACTACAAAAAAACTTGAATGTAGGTGACAAGCTGCCTTTCAGGTGCACTACAGTAATAAAAATACAGAAATAATGAAACAATTATAAAATGAATTAAAGCAATTACAATATCGTCACTGTAAATTAACAATCAGCGTTGCCTCAGGCAATTACCTTGTACCACGCTAGTGTCTGCAGGGAAAGCCTAAGGGAAAATAAATTACTCTGATTATGTTATTCGTGGCAATTAAAATATTGGTCCCCATTTCATTAGAAGTGTTGAATCTCATGTCTAAATGTCACCCCCATGAGAAGTACTGCGTAAACGTTTGCTACAGAGGATACGATAAATCAGGCAGATACATGTTGTACTCCACCAACAGGCTTTCCTGGACAATGCAAGCATGGTATAAAGAGGCTGTCTCTTATTTTATTTTATGGTGTGCCTTTCCATTTCTTCTATATTGCCAGCCTACTTACTGTAGTCCGTGTAAAGCTGCGTGTGTGTATTTTAATTTCGGTAAAACAGATTTGTTTGTGGAACTGAAATAACTGCCATTCCTTTTATTTTGGCACAGTGAGAGTGCTAGCTTCTTTGAACGACTAACTCAGCTCCCCATGCTGATGTCGCAGCCTGTCGTGACATCCATGCCTTGGCATATGTGCGAGTTTTTTGTTTTCATGCTTTAAAATGAAGCATTCAAATTTGTGTTGATTTTGATTTCTGATCAGGGCGTAACAGCCGCACATAACCCATGAAACTGGTAGAGAAAGCATTTGCAACATAAATTAAATGGTTTGAGCCAGACCTTAAATTAAGGTCGCCTACCTGTGACGCAACGTAAGCGTCCGTCACTTTTCCGACTATTTTCACTATTCAAGAAAATATGTTTTCCATACAGTAATAACATAACCGTGGGCAGTGGATTGTGAGTGTGCCTTCGTGTAAGTGTAAGGCAAAAATTAAAAGACTTTCATGATATATTAGTTCACTTATTAAGAGTGACTAGAGACTAAAACGTATTTGGTGCCAACCAGCACAGAGGATGGCTGGCATTCGTGATTCTGGTGATCAGACACACCATGGTGGAATGGAGATGCGTGTGCGCGAGCAGGAGGCCATCTTAGGGTTATCCCAGTATTAAGCTCTGTGCATATACCTGTAAATGGATCAGAATGTAACCAAGCTGACACCTGCTTAACTCAGCCTTACTCTTTGAAAGGTATATACATCACATACTGGCCACCGTGCCGACCAGTAGGGTGCCAACATACATAGTGGGTGGCTTTTGCTTCGGTCTGTAAAATGTAATAATCTTACATTTTACTCAAAAACATTACAGCTTTTGAAATTACAGTACAAAGGTGTGCTATATCTTAGTTTTGTTTAAATGTTATAATACCTATTTCGGAATTTACCATGTAATCACAGAGCGATCACATTTCCTTGACGCAGTGACTGACGTGTGCTAGAAGACAGAAATGTCACCCTGAACTTCATCGGGAAAAGGCTTTAATGCCAAGCCAGGCCATGGCTGTTCCACTGCTTTGTTGGACCCCTAATTCCATCCTTGGCCCTTTAGTGGCCTCTTATTTACTGCTGAGGGGCCAAGGGAAACAAAAGGTGTAGCTTCTACAAGACTACCCAGGACTCTTAGACGCCAATTTACTTTTTTTTTTGCTGGCACTGTCTTCATGACCCCAGAGACCAGGGGTTACTAAGGCAATGTGAGAGTTTCCGTAGGGAATGCTAGGGGCAGCTACTGCTACTCCTGGGTAACTAATAGACGTCCACGTGTTCCACCATTTCGTAATGATGCCTTGCCGTCTCCATTCTCTATAATCCTAACCCTATTACATATCTTCTCTACAACACGTTGTCACATCACTGACAAAAATCCATACTTCCCTTACCAGCAGTACTACTTATGAATAAATTAATGAAGACTGAGGCTACATCCATGAGGTAACATATTGCCTCCGTTTCCTCAAAATGAAAACCCGCATATTGCACTGCTCATCACTCAGCAATTTGCTAACCTCCTTTGTCAAAGTCATTCCCATGCTGTTAAACACGTTTTGTGCCCCATAAAGTACACAATTATGTAATATACCATCGTCTAAGTAGGACCCATCCATCACTTCGTCTTCTACCAGGATGCTCGACCTATCAGATCATAATCCATGTGAACAATTAATTTAAGAAAGAAAAGCAACCAACCTAAGGTAGAGAGATTTTATAACTAGACACACTGACTAATCTGCAATTACTAAAGTCATGAAACGCTCAGTTACTTCAGGATCTCTTGTGGATACGTGGTACCAAACATTAAACTGCTGATCTTTAGCTATCATTCATTGTTTTTAGAAAGTGATCCAAATATGTACAGTGCCAGATGTGGGCATGAACCACCGTGTTATTTGAAGACTCACGTGTAACAACCAGCGGGGGTCGACTTACAAAAAAAGTTGTATACATATGGGCAATTTAGGAGTGTAGAATTTTGGATTGTAGCTGCAATTGACAAGTCGTCGGTGAATGAACCAGGGTTAGCACATTACTACACCTGTCACTATGGTATAACCATAACGTCTGCTACACTAAATACACAGAACATTTAAGGAGAGATGCCAAAGGATGGCCATGGATAGGTCATGAACAGTAACAAAATAATAGCTCTGTGGGTATTTGTCAGCCTTCCTCAAAGTGTTTCCCGGCCATTATACGATCCTGAGCATGTGCCTCAGACAACGGGGGTGCCCTGAAGGCTTCACAAGCCCATACTCTCTGCAGCGGTGACCTGAGGCGCGGAGCTTGCTTCAGATCGGCCAATGAGGGGATTCTATGCCTGTGGAAAGAAGTGATCGAGGCAATCAAGGTCTCTGAGCTGCGGCACTCTTTTGGCTGGCTTTAGAAGCTGATCCCTACCCCTGAAAGAGCCCCCTTATTCCGAGGTGACAGCAGTGAGTGGGGCGTGTGCATCATCTTGGCATTATGGACTACACTAGTGGCTGGGGTTGAGCATGCTTGAGCTTGCACCCAACCTGGCATGAGTGCACATGAGGCTATATATTATATATATATATATATATACATATATATATATATATATATATATAGATCTGTGGTGGCGCTTTGCATCTTGTTCGCTGGAGTCTTTCGCAGCTACCACGAACTTGGAGACCAGTCCGGGGCCTTGCATGTGGGCCCATTGCATAGCGGAAGACTGTCACTGAGTGGATTTATAGTCCTGTGATTGATACCGGGGCTGTACATTGTGGCCCTGTGAGGATTCTGAGGTCCCACATGATGGCAGTCTCTTAGAGGCTGTGTGGGGTGCCATGGTTTGCCACACCAGAGCCTAGGATACATTACATACTTACCATGTTTCCTGATTGCGAACCCTGGTGCTGGGGGCTGCCCTAATGACATATGCTGGTTTACTTCCTGTCTCTGGCCAAACTGCCCAAACTGATGCAACCAGGGGCACTTGCTGATGGCACGCTAGAAAGTGCCATAAGGAACATGCTTCTTTTGCCAAATTCCCTGTCTGGTGTGTCTGACCTTTCTCCAGTTCTGGCCTGCCTACTTTGCACCTTATGGTGAGTAGGGGCGCCCAAGGGGGTGTTTCTCAGCTGGCCTGTCAAATTGAGGGAGGCCATTCCCCGTCATGGTGCTCCGCCACAGCTACGTGCTGTGCCCTCCGAGGACCTGCCGCACCGCTAATTTGATGTTATCTCGCCCTTTTGTTTGTCACACCACCCGGGCGCATGGATGGTAAGGCCCAAGTTTACCGAGAATGAGAGCCAGGACCCCATCAATGCCGCTCCTCCGGCGACATCTTAGGATTCGAACACTGACGCAATGGCCCACCTCCATGCCACTCTCTCAGTCACTCTGCTCAGTTCCACAAAGTCCTTCAAGCTATTTTGGACTCAAAAACCTCCACAGAGGCCAAGATTGACATAATCTCCCTAATGTTAATCTATTCAAAGTGGATCACAGTAGGCTGGCAGAACGGGTAGATGATACCGAATCAACTCTGACCCCAATGCAGCCTACACTTCAGATTCATTCAGTTTCAAATACAGGAGCTACAGACAGAGGTCACAAACCCTTTCACCTCCGGGCAGAAGATGCAGAGAGCCACTCAGGTCGGAATAATGCTAGCTTCCTTGGCTTTCCTGAACACTCGGAGGGTCCTAATGTGGAACTGTTTCTGGAGAACTGGCTAATGACAACAGTCCTGGAAGGCAAGGTGCCAAGATAATTTTCTGTGTAATAGGCACATTACATACGTGGAAGGCCACCACCTCCTGGGGACCGTCCATGACCAGTTATAGCTAGCTTCCTAAATTACAGGGGCTGAGACTTGATTTTACAGTTGTTCCGATCCAAAGGCCCATGGCACTATGAAAATGTCACCATCGTGGTGTACCCGACTTCACAGCGCAAGTATAGCAGAAGCTCAATCCTTATACTGCAATTAAGCAGAAGTTGCAGAACTGTCCTTGAAGTATGCGCTACTGTACCCAGCCAAGCTTAAAGTTGTGGGTAGTGATTCTACTCAGTTCTTTTCCTCGCCCAAGGATGTATGGACCTGGCTGCATGTTAAAGGTTTGGTAATGGATATGGTACTGAACATATTTCTGGGGAGTGGCTGACACCTAAGCTGTGCTGCAGAAACACAGGAAAACAGCACATCACTTCACCCTGGAGCTGGTGTTAAGGGAACAAGCGCAAGCAGTGGAGGAGGCTTCGCACCTTGGATCAAATCCATTTGCGGTGTTACATCAAAAGCGCCCCTTGGTTACCAGCTCGTTGGCAAGCAGCTCAGACACCTCACCGGAGACAACAACTCGAGGACCGGTTGTGATGCCCAGAATGGCAGATGACTTGATTTGATGATCCCATTGACTTTTTGTTCCTATATTTAACCTTGTATTCGTCGCTTGTCTCCTTTGCAGCCCAGTGGAGGGGGTCCCATTGGTCGGATCCAGCCCAGTTACCATGAGCATAATGGTGGGCACCATGGCCAGAACTATGTTCTCATAACTGTTCCAAGCCCTGTAGGGATTCCGATAAAGGAAGGGTTTGTTGGATGTGTTTTTTTTTTTGTATTGTTATTTGTGTGGGTGCTATAGGAGGGAGAAAAGTAGTCTTACTCGCAAGGGTGGGGTTGGCACTGCTCTGTTTTTCTTCACTGCTTTTCTCACTTTCTTTATTTTTCTCATTGGATTATGATGTTCATATTCACTGGAATCTGCTGTGCAGCTTTACAGGGGTGGGCACTGCCTATGGCAGTCAACCCTTAGCTTGTTGTGGAATGACGTGCAAATAGGGCTTGTGCTAAACAGGTCAATAGATCGGAGGGCAGTTGTACTTACATACACTTATACATGGGCAATATCATGCCTGGCACTGCTCCCAGTCATAGACTGCTAACTTGTAATGTCTGCGGCATCACCACTTCCACCAAGCACTGTAAAATACATGCATACATCAAGCACCGCCACATTCATTTTACTATTTTACAGGAAACACACTTTATGCATGGAGAACTCAGCACGGTGAGGGTGAAATGGAGGGGTCAATTCTATGGAACTATGTCATCGGCCTATGTGAGGGGAGTGCTGGTTTGAACAGCCCCAGGTGTTCCTTATGTGGTGGATTCAACTGTTTCCATCCTAAATCCCTGAGGGAAATCTCCCAGCTGGCTGGTTTGTGCGCCCCAGGCGTAACTGCTTTCAAGTAGACAAATTTAAAGGCCATGCCAATACTCTGTCTACTCAACAGCTAGACAGACTATACCCTGCTCGGTTGATACTTGCAGCAGCCAAGAGAGCCAAAAACAATAATCGTTAGGCACTTCTGGACATTAGACCTCCCAAACCACCTTTGGAGAGATTAGTGTGTGTAAAAACCTTCTGCAGCCTCTCTAAACTGATTAAGAAATCAATATGTAGCAACTGACATTTCCTGAATAAAGGCAACCTGTCTATTCCACACACCCTTTTTGTGTTCAAACGCAGTCACAACATCAAGGACAAACTTGTCAATACCAGACCTGCCTCGCAGACCAGCAAGAGACAAGTTACGCTTTGGGGCCTTCCATCAGTACAAGGACATTTTCCTTGCAGTTCCTGCGGTGTATGTGCTTCAACCGAACATACTACCCATATTGATATTGGAACTGTAATATGTTGTGCATTTAAATTCCAATTCCTATTGTGTTTTATGTAATCTTGATTTTCTGTTTTGCTTTCTTGTGTACTGTTGTCTTTTGACTCGATCCATGCAGCGTAGCTTAACGATCCGAGTTCAAGGTTCTGAGGGCCGTCAGTTGGTGACAGACTCTCGGCTCGGATGGTTGTGGCTCTCGCTGTCGTGGGTCCCATATCTACAATTAAACCAACTTTAACTGAAGAAGCACACTGAAGTGTCTTGGTGCGTTATTTTCCTGTTTGGCAGACGTCCCTCCTTTGCTCCTACATTTTGGTACCAGGAGTGTGGTACCAAAAAAAAAAAAACTTTTTGCCGTACCTGGGACCCACCGCCGTACCTGGGACCCACCGACTCTGCAAACGTCATCTCGGTGATTTGATGCGGGAAGCCAATTTCTTCTTAGCAAGTACGGTACGTGGAAGATTTCATACTTGAGAAGATTTGTGGAGACATAGAGATTTTTGGGCATTTATACGGCTGTTCAAAAAAACTGTTCTGTGCGGACCGTTGGATATATGTCTGTGTGTGCAGACTCCTACCTGCTGCACGAGCTTTAGTCGTCACGAGATCCTGCGAGCCTTCAACTTCAGCCCCTACGTAACCCATCTTGGATACGTCACCACAGCACGTGACTACTCGCAACCAAGACAGCACGCGTCTTAGCAACGACGCATAATCTCAACGCATTGGGATACGCAACGACGCATAATTTCAACACATCGGCATACGCAACGACGCATAATTTCAACGCATCGGCATACGCTTAACAGCCTTCACGTCAGAAGACGACTCAGGCTGTCGATGTCGTTTTTTGGTTATTTTCTTTTCCTGACGCTGTGTTGTCGCGGTGATACTACGGTGTTAATACATATCCTCTCAGGGTGCTAAGACTGCTATCATGAGCGCGCTGACTGCTGGCACGCAGTAAGTTATTTTATTACTCAACTGGAGGACTAGATGGAAACTTAATTTTCTTATCTACACCCTGAACTTTACTGCTTTGGTGGACATATTAAGAAAGAATCCTCTGTGTATCTGGAGTTGATTCTTCAGTTTGACTTTGGGGAAAAATTTACACATTTTACTGTTTGCTGTCTGTTGACTGGTGGTGTAACTGTGTTATACGTTGTTTTTGCACTTCCAGGTTTTGGGTTAATCACTCTCTTACCATGGCCTCCTATCAAAATGTTGTCCAACCTCCGTCTTTCCTACAAAAGAATGGGAAGCCTGATTTAAAGTGGTCCGAGTGGTTAAAGATATTTGAGAACTATCTTGTAGCCATTGATGCCCATGCGTTTTCGTCTGCAAGGAAAATGGCTTTGTTGTTTAATCACTTGGGGGTAGCAGGGCAACGTGTCTTTGACAGTTTGCCACCAGTGCCCGCACCCCTTTCTGGTGATTTGTTGTGGAATTAGTATGAAGAAGGAAAAGCTAGAATGATGAAATAGTATGCGGACGAGTCCAGTGTTTTATTGGAGAGATTTAATTTTGTCATGTGCAAACAGGCTGCTGATGAGACAGTAGAGGAATATGTGGCTACGTTGCGTGTACTTGCAGCCAAATGTGATTTTGGTGCCAATTTTGATCTACATATTAGAGATCAATTTGTTTTTTTACTGTGTTTCTAAAAAAATTCAGGAACGCCTTTTAGCCTGACGCAACCCAACCTTAATTTTGACCATTGACATCGCAAAAAGCATTGAGAGATCTATAGTATCTTCCAAAGCTCTATCCAGTCTTAATCATCACATGGGAGTTAGCTCCGTGGTGGAGGAAGATTCTGTTTGTAATGTCTTTGACAAATCGCAGAAAAGTAAGAGAAATTCCAGTCAGAACATGAGCATGCCAGTCTGTTTTAGATGTGGCTCTTATAGTCACTTAGGGAACTGCCCATCTTGTCCCGCTCTGAACAAAAAATGTTTGAAATGTAAGAAAATTGGTAATTTCCAAAAAGTATGCAGGATGGGTAAACTTAAGCCAGGTTCAGGTACCAATGCATCCAAAATGCGTATCAGTAATGTATATACTACAGAACCAGAGAACGATGTTTCTGAATGCCTGAGTAGACTTTCTAATGTTGTATTGACTGTAGGTACACACAAGGATTTCAGTTTTGATGAGGTGAAAATCAAAGGACCCCTATGTGAGGCAAGTATAGGTGGAAAACAATTAATGGTCATAGCAGACTCTGGAGCTCCCGTGACCATAATTGCTGATAGGACATATTTTGCCTTATGGCCAGATTCTTCTGAGTTGCAGTGTCCTGACAACAATCCAAAAGCTTTTGGTGATCAGGATATAGACTTATTGGGGTATTTTTGGTCAGATTTATCTATTTTAGGAATATTAGTACATACCAAAGTCTATGTGGCAGTCAATTGGAGAGATATTGTCGGTTGGAGGGATTTAGCGAAGCTCGGTATTACTCTACGTCCGGGCCATTGTACACCCATTACGTTAGCTGACTTGCCGGTGAGTGGCACTCCTGTTTTGTCGGTGATGTCTTCTGAGTCAGTTTTCTGTGATCTCATACTCAGACTTCCCAAAGTGTTTCAGGACAAAGTTGGAAACGTGAAAGGCTTTGAACATAATATCAAGTTAAAGAAGGGAGCATCGCCTGTAGTTTACAAAGTTAGGCCAGTACCCTTAAGTATCAGGGAAAAGTTGAAAGAGCTGTTGGACAAATTGATTTTTGAAGGTATAATTACTCCTACAGACTCCTCTGAGTGGGTTTCACCCATTGTCCTTACAAAAAAAAGATCTGGGGACTTGAGATTATGTGTAGATTTGAGGTCACTGAACAAAAATATATTAGTAGATTGTCATCCTCTCCCTCACATACAGGAGCTTATTACTAGCATAGGGAACTCTAAGTATTTCTCCACCATTGACCTACACTCAGCATATCATCAGATACCCTTAAGTCAGTCCCTCACCACTTTTGTAACCCCTTTTGGGGCATATAAATATCGTAGGCTTCCATTCGGGTTGGAATACGCAGCCTCAGTTTTTAAAAAAATGATGGATTCCTTGTTCAGTGGGATAAATAATGTGGTAGCTTTCCAAGACGACATTTTAGTTCACAGTGTTACATCAGAGGAGCATATTGTTCTTTTACGCAAAGTTTACGATATACTGCAATCACATGGCATGACTATTAAAGCGGATAAGTGTAAGATTCTAGCTGAACAAGTAGAGTATCTTGGTCATACCATTTCAGCAGAAGGGATAAGACCTAAACTTTGTAATCTAGAAGCCATTAAAAATGCCCCTCCTCCTTCAGATAAGGATGCTTTGCGTTCCTTCCTGGGTCTGTGTGAATACTATGCCCGTTTTGTGCCTGGGTATGCTCTGATTGTCCAACCATTGAGGTCTTTGCTCAAGAAAGGTCAGAAGTTTATCTGGGACACCACGATGAATACTACTTTCCAAAAGATCAAGGAACTGGTGTTATTGGCACCCTTACTTAAATCTTTCATATCTGGAGGTGAGTCATTTATAGCAGTAGACGCCAGTCTAAAAGGTTTAGGAGCTGTTTTTGGGCAGATTGTCAATGGTAGGGAGAATACAGTTGCGTTCGCCTCTCGGTCTCTGTCTGATGCAGAGAAGAACTATAGTACCATAGAAAGGGAGGCTCTTGCTTGTGCTTGGTCAGTGGAAAAGTTTAAAACATACATATGGGGCAGGAAATGTGACGTATTTACTGATCATAAACTGTTGGTTTATCTTCTTAGTGGCAATGGCTTGGGGAAGGCTTCTGCTCGCTTAGTGCACATTTTATCCAAATTACAAGAATACAACTTAAATGTCAAGTATATTCAAGGAGGCATGAATGTTCGTGCTGATTGTCTGTCTCGCATGACACTGGAAGTTTCTGGAGACGAAGTGGATTGTCGGGAGGATAAGTGTGTGGTTGGCTTAGTGGAAGCTGTTTCAGCTTGTGATGGAAATATTACTAAGGATGAGTGGAAAGCAGCCATGTCTTCAGACAAAGCATTGTCTCGCATTGCTCATTTCATCAAATGTGGTTAACCTACTGAGAAAACCCTTGATAAGGTCATGAGAACATTCAAGCAAGTCTCAGGAGAATTGTCTTATAATAATGAAGTTTGCATGAGAGGAAATCTATTCATACCACCCAATGATCTCCGCCATAAGATTATCAAAATTGCTCATCTAGGTCACTTAGGAATCTCTGCTATGGTAAAGAAATTGAAAACATCATATTGGTGGCCTGGTTTACATGAACAAGTTGCACACTTTATTGATAATTGTGAACATTGTGTTGTATTGGACAAACACTGGAAGAGTTATACTAAACCTTTACATCCTGTCCCTTTTCCAATGAAAGCACGGGATAGTTTAGCCATTGATTTTTTAGGACCTTTCCATATTTTACCAAGAGAATTTAAATATCTTATTGTACTTGTTGATTATTTTTCAAAATGGATATATTATT
This sequence comes from Pleurodeles waltl, assembly GCF_031143425.1. NCBI lineage: Eukaryota > Metazoa > Chordata > Amphibia > Caudata > Salamandridae > Pleurodeles > Pleurodeles waltl. Next base: position 1,192,595,160 of record NC_090444.1, read on the forward strand.
CTTTTGTCGAATCTGCTAACTCTGAGTCTGTTATGAAATTTCTCGAGAAACTCTTCCATGTGGAGGGTCCGTCTACTACTATAGTTTCTGATAATGGGGTGCATTTTTCATCTCATAAAATTGAATCTTTTTTCAAGAAGCATGGTGTTAAGCACTCACAAGTGTCACTCTATAGTCCCTCTTCGAATGGCTTGGTAGAGAGGGCCAACCGCATTTTGAAAGAGGGTATTCAGACAGCTATTGCCATGAACATTGACGTTGCTCTTTTTCTTCAAGAAACGATTTGGGCGTACCATACTACACCTCATTCTACCACAGAATTAACTCCCTTCTTACTTCTTAGAGGAAGGGAACCGACTACCAACTTGACTCCCACATGGCTTCTACAGAACAGAAATCCTAAGAAAGAAGGTGAAGGTTTGATAAACTTGGATAAATTAAGATGTACTGTAGAAAAGAAACAATTGGCACAGAAAGAGAATTATGATTTTAGACACAAAGTCAAAGATATTAACATAGACGCTTAGGACTTTGTTCTAATAAAAAAAACCTTTAAAACAATAAAGAGGGAATCCAAGTTCTCCTTACGTGTTAAAGTCATCAAGGTTAACAAAAATGATCTTTTGTTAGAAGGGAAGGGATGGTGGAATAGGAATAGTGTTGTTCCGGTGTCTAAGCAACAAACTGAGATTTTTAGTAAAGTTTACTCAGAGCCTGATTTAGGTATTTCTGCATCTCCTAATAGTTCGAATTTCTCAGACTTTTCTATTGGTGGAAGTTATATGCGTGATGACTCCATGCCATCAATTTCGGCACAATTTTCTTCAGACACTACGACAAATACTTCAATACAAGCCGACAACATTCCAACCAAACAGGCTGAGTTAGCTTTTGACACAGGTGAATGTAAAAAAAAAGTACAAAATACAAGGTTCAAACGTACTATCAAAATGCCTTCTAGATTTAGTGATTTCTTGTTGAATTAACTTTTTTTTACTTTGTTGTTTTGTTATGAAAGGGAGGTGATGTAATATGTTGTGAATTTAAATTCCAATTCCTATTGTGTTTAAAGTAATCTTGATTTTCTGTTTTGCTTTCTTGTGTACTGTTGTCTTTTGACTCGGTGTTCTCGATCCATGCAGCGCAGCTTAACGATCCGAGTTCGAGGTTCTGAGGGCTGTCAGTTGGTGACAGACTCTCGACTCGGATGGTTGTGGCTCTCGCTGTCGTGGGTCCCATATCTACAAATAAACCAACTTTAACTGAAGAAGCACAGTGAAGTGTCTTGGTGCGTTATTTTCCTGTTTGGCAGACGTCCCTCCTTTGCTCCTACAGGAACCAAACACCCTGGGAATTGAGATAGCATATTAACAATAACAGCAAAAATCTAATCTACCTTATCGCCTGCCCGTGTGGGCTGTGGTATGTTGGCAAGACATCACGCAAAATCATGACTCATACTACGGGACATAAAGCACAATCAGATGCAAAAAAACAGACCACCACAATGATCAATCACTTCATTAAGAAAGGGCATACAGCTGATGAACTACACTAGACCATGTTAGACAAGGCAATACCACAGATGTCTGTCCATAACCTTTCACAGTACCTTTTAGTCAAGGAACAAAAATGGATATTCAGATTACGGAGCCATATCCAAGGGCTCAACGATGAAATACACTGGTCATCCCTTCCATGATTCAATAAGATATTGTGTCATGACACCACCCATTAATCTGAATATAAGCACATCTTTCTAGCACCCAACCCTGCTCGCTTGACTTTCTGGTATTGAAGAATATCATTTTTTTCTTTTATCAAGAGCCCTAGGCACACTTGTCTACATACACATTATCCATGTTCTGAGTTTATCTATACCCATTTAGATGAGTCCAACTCAGCCAGAGATGACTGTGGGTAAGACCAATTTTGTTTGGGGATTATGAATAAACGCCTGGTCATGACTGATCTTTTAGCACACGCTGCACCAGGTCGCTACTAATTCACCTCTTACTGGGTGAATTGAGTATGGACGCAATGACTGCTTTGGTTTATCACATATACTAAGGTGATAAGTGATACAACTTTCTACTGCCACATTCATCTGAACTATAACCTAGCTGTTTTTAATTTCTCTGAAGGTTGACTGGCAGTGGATCTGTTCTGGATTTGACGACAATCCACTATTTGGTTTTGTATCTCTACACATGACCACATACTTTTTGGAGCAGTATCAGTTTTCTTCAGAGGTCATGAAGAATGCCAATACACCTCTGTTGAGGGTAAAGTGGCAGAAGCATGCTGACCTTCTGTTGTGACACAATGAAGCAGGACTAATTATCCCCTGCTGTGTCCACTTGTGTTGATCCTGTCCCAGGTGCACACTGATAAAGTTTCCCGCACATTCTGTAGTCAGTTTTCATCACTATCGCTTGCACACTCTGCATATCTCACCACTTTTTTGCTCCCCATACCATCTCGCTATAAAACAGCCTCAGAGCTCCTCTCTCACAGTGAGGGATTCATAGCCAGCACTGTGATTAGCTGTCACAGTTGCCAGGAGATTTCCGATAATGAAGCATGCCACCTTCGGCGGGTGAGACAAATCATCCTTAAAAAGGAATATCCCACCATCAGCTAGGTTGTGCTCCCTTGTTTCTTTCCCAGTTTACCTTTTTAATTTCTTCCTTAAAGACACAGGTGTTTATTTTGTGAAAAGTATATAATGCAATTCAACATGCAATACACACCCTCTGGGGAGTGGAGGGGAGGGAACCCTCCCCAAATCCCAATTATTGCATGTTTGTTATCCTGGGCAGGGGGAAGAAGGCGGGGGGTGGGGGGCAACGCACGGTACACCATTACAAATGTATATACTGCCTTAAAGTCCATGGCCCATGGAAGTTCAGGGCAGGCATAAGGTCAATGGGACTCGGTTTTACTTACTCCACTGGCAGACAAACAATGTGCCCAGGTTTTCCAGCATGTCAAGGCGGTATCCGCAATCTGTGCTTCTGGTTCACTCAATTCAGTTTTGTACACCAAACCTACCTCACCGCATACAACGCATGTGCCCAGGGGCTTCCTGGGAATGCCGCAGATGCAGGATACCAGATGGTGGTTTTTATGGGCGAGCACAAAGTGCTCTGTCCATTCTGTAATCTCTCTTTGGGCTTTAAACCACACCCATGCCACGTCAGTCACTTACATTGGTTCGTGGGCTTGCCTTTTAAAATCTGCTTGCTTTCATTTGTGAAAGGCATGCATACCCCATGCCTATTCCGGTGTTTAGCCCACCTACACAGCACAGGTGAGGTACCAAAAACATACGAGGCTCAATGTTTTCAGCCTGGAGTCCGGACTACTTTATCTGTTTATTTTACACGCAGTGCGATCGCGCTGCATTTTACATAGCGCGATCGCGCTGTGTTTTTTTTTGCTTTACAATGCTAATAGCTCTAACTCGAACAAATGCGAGACCCGTTGCATTGAAAATGCTTGTTATTATACGACATAAGATTGTGCAGTGCTTCAACGTGCATGGGAGCAGAAACTGAGATAACGCCTGGAATAATGCAGTGCACGCTACCATCCACACTGGAATCTTGTGCGTTAGGGATTCGCACCAAGGCAAAAGAGGATAAGTTAATAAATTCATAAGCCTGCTGTTTATCTAGTTTAAACGCCACACTGCCATGCACTGGTAGGCCGCCGTAGCGCTAGAAATTTAGGGGTGGAATGGGGACGCTCTTGACATGGGCTTGCATTGAATCAGACTTCTTTATATTAATGCGTTTCAAGGCATGGCGGAGGGGAAAGGAACCTGCTGGGACGGATATGTTGGAAAGATCGAAGCAAAAAAGGAAGACCGTCTTCCCTCAGTTCTATGTACTGCCGACTCGACTGCGGATTTTGCCTGTTGTTGCTATCTAAGAACAGTTCAACACATATCTGTCTGTAATATTCCTAACTTCACTTACCTTTTCAGGGCTTGTACTACTATTATGATTGCACATGATCATTTTGTTGATTCTATTATTGGTGAATTCATTATCCTATTGATTTTTTATCTTGCTCTATCAGTATATTTGTTCCTTCCACAATAGGGAGATGCTATCTAGCCTATAGAAACAGGGTGCTCTGTTGCCCTTGTTTAAAATCAATAAAACAAATTACCAAAAAAAGAGTCGTAGAACCAGCTTGTCAGGATAGATGTCCAACTATGGAAGCTTGGATGACATAACCTGCAGCTCACTGACCCTCCGGACAGATGTGATTACCAGGAAAGCTGTTTTGATGGTAGGAGCCTGAGAGGACAGTTATGCAAGGACTCAAAGGGAGAGAACATGAGGAACATCAGGACAAGATTAAGATCCCACTGAGGCATGCTAAAGGGAGAAGGAGGAAACATATGTTGCAGACCTTTCAAGAACCTATATACAATAAGGGATGTGAAGAGGTATGGCTGGTCAGGCAACCGCAGAAAGGCTGACATGGCAGAAAAGTAACCCTTTAAGGTGCCCAGAGAAGAGCCCTGCTGGGCAAGGGAAACAATAAAGATAAGAACCTTTTCTGCACACCATGCCACAAACTTGCCCCAACGGCAGGCACATACCGTTTTGGTGAAGGGATGCCTGGCTGCTAGAATAACATTGCAAATTTCTGGGCAGGAGTGGTTTGGGCAGGAAGGCATACACAATATCTGAGTTCCGCTCAAGATGAAAAGCGTCTCCGAGCGGGAGCTGCCTTGGAAATGCCAGTGAGCAGAATTGCTGACATTGCGCATTCTCAGCGGTGGCAAAAAGATCTAACCAAGGCTCTCCCCACTGCTGAAAGAGACCTTGCACCACCTCCAGATGGAGAAGCTATTTGTGATCCAGTGGGCATCTTTGACAGAGTTTGTCCACCCTGTCATTTAGAGAGCCTGCCAGGTGTTGAACCACCAGGGATATGCCCTGACATTCCAACCATGTCCAGAAACCCAGGGCCTCTTGATAAAAGGATTCACAACCCCACAACAACCTGTTTGTTGCAGTTCCACATAGCGCTGGTGTTGTCCGTGAGCACGTCCACTAGCCTTCCCTTCATGGATGGTAGAAATGCTTTTAATGCTAGTGAATCGCCCAAAGCTCCAGAAGGTTGATGTGGAGTCTAGATTCTGTCAGAGACCAGAGGCACTGATCTCCGACTCTCCAGGCTCTTAGACCATCCCAGGAGTGACGCATCTGTCACTACTGTCAGATCTGGTTGGGGAAGGTGGAGGAGTCTGCCGCTGACACAATCAAGGTTTGTTAGCCACCACTGCAGGTCCTTTGCTATTCCCTCCGAGATCTGGACCATGTCACAGAGATTCCCCTGCTGCTGCACCCACTGTAACTACATATTCTGCTGCAGACCCCGCATATACCAGCGGGCATATGTCACAAGCACGATGCAAGAGGCTATGAGGCACAGTAGCCTCAGAGTCAGTCTCACTGAAATCCAGGCTAGAGGCTAAAACATCAGTATCATAACCTGAATATCCTGGACTCGCAGTTCGGGAGGATAAGCCTGAAAGTGCAACATGTCCAGAACAGCTCAGATGAAAGGGAGCGACAGAGAGGGAGTCAGGTGTGACTCTGGCACACTGATACTGAACCCTAGCAAGTGCAGGAGGCCCACCATAGTCTTGAAGTGAACACCCGAGGGGGTGCTGGTAAGGCCAAAAGGAAGCTCTGCAAACTGATAGTGCTTGTGGCCCACCATGAACCACAGGTAATGCCTGTGGGCAGGCAGGACAGGAATGTGGTATGCATCATGCAAGTCCACTGCCACCATCCAGTCTCCTGGGTCCAGGGCAGACAGAACTTGAGCGAGCATGAGCATTTTAATCCTCTCCTTCTTGAGGAAGAAATTGAGAGGGTGCAGGTCTAGGATAGGACGAAGGCCCCTATCCTACTTGAGCACCTGAAAGTAGCAGGAATAGCAACCACAACCAACTTCTGGGGCCGACAACCCTTTCATGGCTCCCTTGGCCTGGCGGAGAAGGGATACATGGTCAGCCTGTCATATCTGGGTGGCAAAGGGGGTAGACACAAAGGGGAGTTAGTATACCCTCTGGACAATTTGGAAAGCCCATTGGTCCGATGAGATCGGCCACCATTGGGGCAGGTGATGGTATATCCTGTCTTCCATTGGGTACCCATGATGGTAAGAGGGCAGACTATAAGGGTATGGAGTCTGCAGCTGCCGGGGGTGATGGACTCGTCTGACCTTTGGCTGTCTAACTTAAGGGTCTGTGGATGTCACATCCTCAGCCATGCAGAGGCTAGGAAGCTTGCACACTACGGTGGCCGGGAGGGTACAGTTGTAACTGGAAGCCCCTTCCGTGGCACCAAAAGGAGTGAAAGGCTGACTGAGGGTGACGAGGGGCCACAGAATGGCCCAAGGACCTGGCCATAGCCCAGCTGTCCCTATAGTGCTCTAGCGCTGATGAATCTGCCTCATCCCTGAAGAGAGAGAAGCCATTTAAGGGCATGTCCATAAGAAAAGTCAATTGTCCTCAGCTGGCTATGGTGCCTTAAGGCCACTGTCGAAGAAACCACTTGGCCCAGTGAGTTGGTAGTATCCAGCCCATATCTGATAGTGAATTTAGCTGCATCTCTCCTGTTAGCAACAGCCTAGGAGAGTACGCCCAGGCCTCCTCTGGAACCTTTGGCTGCACCTGTGCAACCATATCCCACAGAGCATGGGAGTAGCAGCCCAAAAGACACACAGTGTTCACAGACCACAGTGCTAGGCGGGTGGAAGAAAACCTCTTGGATTTCCTATATTGTGATGCGGTACAGAATGCACCAGGATTTACATGCAAGTTGAGGCTTTGAGCCCCAACCTCTCCGGGGAAGGTTGTTGCGTGAGGAAGTTAGGGTCCCCTGGGGTGGGGTGGGGTGGGGTGGTGGTGGTGGGCAACCGTCCTGTTAACAGGGGCCCCTGAGCTGGACTTTGACCAGGTCCCAAGCAGGAAATCTGCAAGGGCTTCATTAAAAGGGAGAAGCAGCTCTGAGGGGGTCTCTCCTGGCTGAAGCACCTCCATCAAGATATTTGTCTTGACTGCCACAGAACGTAAGCTAAGGTCCAGAACCTCTGCCACCGTTCTAACCACCATTGCAAAAGATGCTCCCTCCTATGTAGTCACAGTAGGAGGATAAAGCATCCATTATCCAGAGATGTGACAAGTCCACTGGCTTCCACCAAATCCTCACACCAATCCAGTTTTGGGTCGAAATGCTGGTATTCTTCAGGGTCCAGTAACCCCTCCCAATCCGTCCCAAGTCCTGCCCATAAGAATGGGGCTCAGGCCTAAAAGGCATGCTCCAGTTGGTTCCCGAGTCAGCATAGGGCAATACCCCATCAGCTCCATGTCGGTGTCAGGGATCAGAATGGGGCAGCACCACCGGTGGCGCCAGGGGCGTCGACATCGGAACCAGCACTGGGGATTGTCGAGATGGTATGACATGCGCCAGTCTGGAACCAGACAAGGATCCAAGGGGACCGAATGGTTTTGAGCCATGCTCAAGGCTGCCAATGTGAATCCAGTAGAGGCCCCTCCTGAACATGCGTGGCCCAAAGGCGCACCAGCAGGAGCATGCTGAATGCTGCTCAAATATGAGGATCATGGCCTCATAAAACTCCTGAAGTTGAGCGGGTGTTGTTCCAGGTCCCGGAAACTCAGAGAGGAGCAGAAATGGCCCAGGCACTGGCTCAGCCATTGAGCCAGGCCTCAAAAGCCAATGCTCCCTTGTTTCATTGGCCGACGGTTGATTTGAAGTCAAAGACCTCTTCGACTTCTTACTCTCCTTTTTGCGGTAGGACTTACCTGAATGACCCAACTACTTTGAGTACAGTGAAGATCTTCGACCACCTTACAGCTCCCGGGACCTTCCTCTCGACTGACATTGAGAATGTTGTGGCCTCACACATTGAGCTGCCATGAGGTTGAGGGATCGCTCCCTCAAAGCTTTCGGGTTCATGGCGCGGCAATTGAAGCAGGTCTTCAGGTTGTGGTCATGCTCGAGGCACCAAAGGCATACATGGTGTGGGTCTGTCACCGACATCGAGCAGCCAGCATGCCGAGATGATATCCCTGTCACATCTGGAGAAGATTATCACAAAAAAAGACTTCAACAAAAGTTTTTAAAAAAGTCCCTCGAAAAGTGACTATGGTGTAGCTGACTGGCGTGAAGAGGAAAGAACCGATGTCAGCGCGCTGGTGTGACGACAATATATGCACTGCACATATTCCTTCCAGCACGGACTACGCCACATAGAGCAGATCGACACCACCTACCAGTGCGCAGGGGTACTGTTAACAAAAATTTATAATTCTAAGGTAAGGGTAGAAGTCTAGAAGTCTCCATCAGATAAACCCCTTTGTTTCTTTTGTTTTTTTATGTCTGGCTGGAGAAAGCAGGTGTCCGTAGGACATTGTTAACCGTGTAAAAAAATACAAAGAGTGAACTTTGGCTTTACCCACAGGGGCATTTCTCTCTCACATCTTGCCACTAGCTATTTAGTGTATCATTCCCTCTTCCCGGAAGTGTTCTACTGGAATGCAAGAGAGACTTTTACATCTGAAAATTACACTAAGTCGTCATCCTGTTTGTCACATAAAGCAATCATGTTGTGTTACTTCTACCAGCAGTAGCTCAGCCAATACAGCAGCCATTAATGTAACAAAAACATCTGTGCTTGTAACACAAGTAAACATTGTATGTGCATGCCTGTGTTTATACATCAAAGCCAGACCTATGGCTTAGCCAGTGTCTGGCATTGCTGTGATGTCACAACAATGAATAACCGGCAACAGATTATGCTGTTGCTGTTAATGCCTTTTTATGGAAGCTAAACACTTAAGTGTTAATGAATTCTACTGACAAATACAAGCTTTCATAATTCAAAGATGAGTAAAACACACAGCAACCTACAAAAAGACATGTCTCTAGTTTATCTTAAAATGTTTCATGTTAGTGAATCACACGTGGATCCCTACAGTAAACTCTAGGAGTGGGTCCAAAATGTTATGTGTTATTGAACTTAAGTGAAATAGCAGGGTTTAGTTAACTGAAGGTACATGCCAGTTTTACCTAAACCACCACACCAACTATGTGTATGAGTGCTACCATTGATGATGAGATATGATAGTGGATATGCAGTTATTGGCAAGGATATGGTGGCTAACCCTCAAAATCTCATAACATTTTCGACTAACTGTGGCAGCTTCTGTACATTCTTAAAATAATGAACTAGCCTGCCCACATTCATATATAATTCCGCTGACTACAATGGCAGTCCAGCAAAATGGCTCGACTTAAAGAAGTTTCGCTAAAGAACACCATAACATTATTGTTTCTGCTTTTACTGGATGTTCTGGGGTGGCTATACTAAAAATACACCTAGGCATCTACCATAAAGTAAACTTCTGAATCTTGTACACGTCTGGGAGTTGTAAACATTGTGCCAGAAATAACAGACTTTAATTACATGCAATAATTCTATAATACTCCATGACTGCTTACACTTTTCACTTAAGGCCTTCTCATAGTTTCACTTGCCCTTCAGATCTCCCCCCTCCACCTATTTGCACAACTCCAACCAACTCTACTTTCCACGGATCTTTGGATAACACACCTTAAGTAATCATACATACATTTTACATGGACCACATATCACCTGTGTCTTCATCCCTTGTTACTTCTTCCTTTGCTGACACCAACTTTGAGAGACAGGTGCCACTGTATTTTTCACCCCGATATATTTCAAATATAAAATGTGCACCCCTGAAGAGAGTGTAGTCTGCCTGGCCAACATGGTGGAGGCACACTGAGCGGGCTCAGACCTGATTTTCAGCATTTCACCGACAGGAACTCGAGGTCGCACACCCAGGAAGACCGTCATGGGGTGCCTCTGCCTCACTGGAGGACTGGCGGACTGAAGGTGGGGGCACCGGGATGGTGGAAGTGACACACATAAGCCCTGGGAAGAGGCCCAGCAAAACCACTGTGAGCTCACGCGACCCTCTGCCTCTGACGGTGCATTGCTTCGTAGCTCACTAGCACAGTGCAGGCGCTTCGCAATGGGTCATTGCCGTAGCTGTGCTCTCCACTGCTGCTCCTGGGCCAAGCTCTGGGAACACTGCGCGTCCCTGGATTTGCATCGCGGCCGCACCTGATTGGGGAGCACTTCATGGAACGGCCCTGGAGACACACTGAGAGCTGGACTGAGAGCAACACCTGGGGATAGAATGAGATAGATCACCGGAGCCAGGAGCGGGCTCCCCCTCGGTCTGCGGAGTTGCAGTGGGCCTTTTTGGCAGTGGGGCCTGCTCAGCCCGGCCACATCTGATGGACTACCACTAAAATCTGCTGATTTATTTTACTGAGGCGCCAAGGGGGCAAGATGTTTTTGTCTGAGGAACTACAGAGAATGAGGCGATTCTGAGTTGAGGCAGTGACGGGCTGATTTTCAGCTATCTGGAGGTAATTGGAGGCAACTGGCGTGCAGCCCACAAGGAACCTTCCCCCTCCCCTTTTCAAAGACTAGCGATTCCCTGCATAGCCTCACGGTAGGTGGGGGCCTTTAGTAGTTTTGATTGCTGGGCATCAAGTAGGTGGCTGAAGCTGACGTGGGACTTGACTCTCCCTCATCGACTGGAGTCAACCGTTGACGGCCCTCACCGCAGCTAGTGGCATAAAGACAAGATAAGGGGATACTGCACCTGCCAAATCGCAGCACATGCATAAAAAGTGGTGATTCACAACCCGGGCCTGTGTAAATTACTACATATCGTCCCCTGAACTACCTGTAGTCTCCAATGAACTGTGCTTTTTGAGATGGGCCAACTTCTCACCACCATCACACAGGGGACCCCTGCGGCACCCTGCACATCGCAAGACTGGATGGGGCACACAGCTGACGCTGCTGATGAATTGCCATCACAACACGCCATCAGTGATAAGCTGGACATGGTCCTAGCAGGAGTGCATAGGGTAAGAGCTAGACTGGAAACCACAAGGACATCCCTAGAGGGCAAAATCAATGCAGTGGCACTCGCCTTGACACTGCTACATGCGGACCAAACAAAACTTGCTAGTAGAGTGCATGCAGCAGAGCTAACTCTTGATGAACTATAACCTAAGGCAAAGACACCTGAAACATCTTGGAACAACCCGAGCTGGAGGACCTTGTGGATAACGCAGAAGGACAGTCCTGCTGTAATACCATCCGCTTTGTGGGACTGCCGGAGGGTGCTGAGGGGTCAGATGCTGTGCGATATGTAGAACCTTTGTTGAGCCAATTATTGCCCCCGGATGTCCTTTCTTCCTTTTTTGCAGTCAAAACATGCTCACGAGGTTCCAACTTGCCGCCTTCTGCCGGGCACGGGTCCCAGCCATTTCTCTTCTGCCTGTTGTACAACAGAGATAGGGACGTAATCCTCCGTAAAACAAGAAACATAGTGGAGATTACGGTGAATAGTGCAAAGGGAATGTTTTTTCTTGACTATACCCTCACTGTACAGCAGAGGCTTAGTTCCTACACTGCAGTCAAACAGAAGCTCTGCAAGCTGAATCTACAATACGTGCTTCAGTTTCTGGCGAGATTGTGGGTGGCAACGGGGAACCAAGACCGTTTTTTTAAATTTCCCTGAGGAAGCTTGGAGTTGGCTGGAGATGGAGGGCAAGGTGGGACCGGACCAGGTTAGTCGGTGTGAGCCTCCCTCACGTACTAGGAGACCATCTCGAAGGAGGCACAAACAAGCTTGCCTGGAGCAGACACGGCTGCACGGCAATGCCCCTACCTAAGAGCAAGTGATCCAATAGCACCGTCAGGCCTTGTGTAGAAGGCCACTGAACTTTGGGGTTCGTGTCATCGCTCGGATTCTGGAGAGGACTCTGAGGGAGTGAGGAGGGTTCCGCTGTAACGGACTTATCTGGTACTGATTCCATTGCTCTCCCGAACATCACTCCACAAAGTGTGGAAAACATTGCCTGGTGTGATATTAATATATGCATATTCTTATGTTTCAATGAACATTTCCTTTTGAATGTGTTGAAGGGAGACTCATGTTGGGGACAGGCGGTGTTGTAATACTGGTTGCCCCCCGAAGTCAAAGTAGTAAAGCAGCTCGTAACCCCCGCCTCTGTGTCACTCCCACTGTAAATGTTTCATATGCGTTTGTCCCACGTGCTGGTTCCACCCTACTACTGTTAGTCTGTACCTGAGATTGAGATTTAACCCTCCCATCTATATGCACCATGTGGGATGGTCTTATGCCGCTCACGTGCTTTTTGCATCATTGTTCTCCTCACTCCTTTTCTCCTTTATTCAACTCAACACCCAACTGAATTGAATTCCAGTTGTCTTTCATTGTAAGTTTGGGCAGAAAGGCTGTTGCATCTCTGCACTAAAGGCATTTATAGTTTAACATTCACTGCAGTTCTGAACTTTGCAGAGACCATTGCTCTACTTGCCCCAACGCCCCAATCCTTGCTCTACTCTACCCGTAGAGTGAGCTACTACAATTGTGCAAATAATGGGGTATCATTCACTGACACCAGTGCACTGATTCAGAAGCTATGGCGCAGTTTAATATATTTACATGTAATGTGAAAGGTATCCACACTCCATAACGCAGATATGCAAATATACTCTTCCCTGAAACATCACAATGTACATATAGCCTTACTGCAAGAGACGCACATTACTCAGGCCGAAGCACTTAAGCTACAAATGTGCTGGAGGTCAGGTAATCACCACAAACTTCTCCGCTTACGCTAGGGGAGCCATGTTGTGGGTCAGGCCCGGCGTACCACTTACTGTGGAAGTTAGGATGGCTGATCCAGGGGGCCGCTATGTCCTATATAGAGGGTGACTTGATGGCAAGGTCATACTATTAGGGTCTATTTACGTACCCAACACTGATCAAAGCGCATTCTTGAGAACACTTTCTACCACTCTCTCACAGTGGGGAGACATCCTATGGTTACTTGGGGGGGGTGGGGGGGGGGGGTTTAACAACGTGTTGGATAAGAGACTAGACAGTTCCTTTCCGCCACTGTCACGTACCACTGCGGTCACAAATGCGCAGGAAGTAACTGAGTTTGCTCCGACACTGGCATCTGGTAGACCTTTGGTGAAATAGAGAGCCTGAAGAGAAAGTCTATTTGTTTCATTCTATCCCCCATGACCTGTATGTCCAGTTAGACCGACTTGCGGGGACGGCAATGCTGCTCTCCTCCATCACTGACGTGACTTACCTGGGGCACACTCACTCAGACCACAATCCCCACATGCTATAAATAATATGGGATAGGACACCACCACCACCTATCCCCACATGAAGGCTGAAACCAGTGCTATTGGAGGAACCCCCCATTCTGGAACTAAGTGTGATCCATGGTCGCTGATTACTTTGAGGTCAATGAAATTACGGGATCCACAAGGCTAGTGGAATGGGGCACTTTTAAGACCACACTGCGAGGACACTGTTTCGGGGTTCAGGGTTACATGAGACAGACACTTAATGGGGATATCACCAGACCAGAAAGTTCCTTCATGGCTCTAGAGGCATGTGCGGTGACCGATCCAGAAACGGACCCTAACTGAGGTGTAGGGTGAGCATTCGATGTTTTTGGACTGCCTGTGCTGCTTGAATTACACAGCACACTGCACATTCACACGTGTCGGCAGACAGAGCGGGGCGACTCATAGCATGCCTAATTCAGCAGGACAAACAACACTCACCCATAATGTTCCTGTGCATAGAAGATGGCAGACACAGCGGGCCATACATAGGGAATTGACCAGCCACTATTCCCACGTGTATCAGGCATCCTCAATCGCGGAACGAGAGTCCTACGATTCCTTTTTTAACAGGATATCTACACTCAGCATTACTGCCGAACTGCTTGAGGAACTTGATGGTCCCATCACCTTACTAGAAATAACAGAGGCCATACGGTCGCTGGCAACAGGCCGTTCACCTGGACTGGATGGGCTGCCTACTGAATTCTACAAGGCTTTTGCATCCCGTTACCTCCGCGATTGCTAATAGTGTACAATAATACTTTAGCTGCAGGCACACTCTCTGACTCCCAAAGGGAGGCGCTGGTGGTGTTGTTGCCTAAGCTGAACAAGGTTCCCACCCTAGTCAGTTCCTATCGACCTCTGGTGTTACTTAATACCGACTAAAAACTTTTAGCAAAAATCCTAGCAGAGCGCTTGGCACCTTTAGTCCCTGATCTGGTTCACACTGACCAAAATGGGTTAGTACCAGCTTGCAAGGCCTCCCTAAATTTACGGCGTTTCTTCAGAGTCATGTCGTATGCCACTCACGATTGGCCTCGAGCGGGCTGTATGGTCTTATATCTAGAAAAAGATTTGACTCTTTAGATAAGGAATATCTCTTTGCATACTGTTGAGGTGTGGCATTGGGCAACGTTACCTGCGACTGTCAAACTGTTGTACAAAGATCCCTTAATACGCGTCCGAACATGACCTCTTATTTCACATGCAGTCACCATACGCAGAGGAACACAGCAGGGTTGCCCGCTGTCACCTTTGCTTTTCTTAATGACAATGGAGCTCTTGGCATTGCATAATGCGTTGGTTGGGCACAACATGGGGTATCCCTCTAGGGGACGGAATGCATGCAATTTCTTTGTATGCCAAAGATATGCTGTTATACAACTGTGATACTCACAGGGTGCAGTTTACCATCCCTCACATGCTCTCCTGCTTTGCTAATATTTCTGGACTTTGGGTGAACTAGATAAAGGGCCTCATTACAACTTTGGCGGGCGGCAACTGCTGCCCGCCAAGTTGTAACCGTCTTGCGGCCGCCAATGCGGCTGCACTCTTGCAGTGCCCATTTTGACATCCCTGCTGGGCCGCAACATGGAGCTGGCGGTGTTGCAGCCGTGCGACGGCTGCAGTTGCACCAGTCACGCTTTTCACTGTCTGCAGAGCAGACAGTGAAAAGCCGCATAGGGACCCAGGGGCCCCGCGACTCCCCGTACCGCCAGCCTGTCGTAAGTCCGTAATGACCTCGGAAGCACCGCCAGCCTGTTGGCGGTGCTTCCGTCATTTCAGCCCTGGCGGTCCTGTACCGCCAGGGTTGAAATCACCCCCTTAGTCTTGTATGTTTGCCTTCTCACCTACGCCCCAAGCCTTGCGATTCAACAGCTTGGGAACATCTCTGACATGACCTCTTCGATGGAAATATCAAATGCACAGTGTCCTCTACTAAAGTACAAATAGTTTTCTGGTGCACACTGCCTTTGTCGGTGACCAGGAGGGTAGCGCCGCTAAAAATGGTGGTCCTCCCTATGCTATTATATCTCTTCGCTAACCTGCCTCATTATATACTGGTTGCATTTTTCAGGGACTTAGATGCGCAGGTGAATGACTTTATTTGGCATGGCTCGAGATGTAGGGTGAGGCTTGCTAAACTTCACCTTCCCACTGACAGATGGGGGTTGCAAAGCAGTACTATCTAGCAGTTCAGATCCAATGGATCGCTAAGTGGTTTGCTGGACTATATTTGACGGACACTGCTACAACGTTGCCTACGTGAACCTCATAATCTTTAGAACATTTGTTCCATCCATGCACATGAACTCCTGACCCCATATTGCTGCACACGGCATACCTCTGTTTGAGACGCTACCTTACCATTACAAAGCATGTCCATCCATATGCCCCGGGATTGCTGCTTTTGGGAACACCCAGACCAAAAGGGCTCACGACAGTGGCATGACATGGGACTATACACAAATGGGGATCTATATAAAGATGGTGTCTTAATTTTGAGGTCCTGATCACTGAGCAAAACTACCCCTGGGGCAATATCTCTTGTATAACTCCTTGTTTGTCACACTAGGACGAAACTGGGGAGATCTTTCTGCTGAACCAAAGATGCACTTCACCCTGCTGTACTTGCCTGTCATAGGATGCAGGAGACGCCTCATAAGTTGCCTTGCTGACTCACTGCGAAGTCATACTGCTTTCTCGCTTGCACAATTGCACCTACACTGGGACACAGACTCTGCTCGCCTCTACACAGTTAGACATTTTCAGGAAATATTTGAAGGCCCAAATAATGTTCCTCATAATGCTTGATTTAAACTCATCCAGCCATATGTTTTACATAGGGTATATCTTACTCCAGCCAAGATAAAACATTTCTATCATAGAGCTTATGTTGGCGACAGAGTGGATGCCCATTTGTTGCATATGCCATGGGGTTGTCCCACATTATACGATTACTCTATCACTACTTTTCTGTCAGAATGCACGGGCGAGAGGACCTTCACAACTGGGAGACATGTTTGCTTGGTCTTTACAGTAGGAAAAAGACCCAGAGGGCGATCTCTCTCTTCTTGGATCTGGGGTTCATTGTGGCCAAGTGACTTATAACATGAAAGTGGTTATGGCCCAATCCTCCAAGCTATGCAGCATGGAACCACTCCATGCTCAATTGGACACAAGCGGAGAGTGTAGCATTGCGTAAAGAGGACCCTCTGGGACACCGCAAATACCCCATAGCCGCCTGTTGGGACAGCATTCTTATGCAATTTCAACATGGGCATCCACATGACACTGTGGACCCTAGTGAATCCAGTACTCCCATGCCACGCTCCTAGCGCACTGCCACAACAAGATATGGTTGGTATCCCTCACAGCTACACTTTAGTCAATTACGATTTCTGTAGCATATTCAGCTTAGCTTGGCAGTTATTGAATACAAATATTGGATTCCGGCATGTTTGGGGCAAACTACAACTGTTTTTACGCCTCTATGGTCTCTGCGATTATTTGTGTTATATTGTTGTTAACTATGGTAAAATTGTTTCTCATAAAAATCCATGGCCCTGCAATCTGACAACATAGTCGCGGAGTTATTATAACTCGACTGATGCTTAATGACTTGTCATATCTATTACACAACGCTGTATTCCTGCTTTTGAATCCAAATCGCATGAGGTGAAATTATACTGTAAATTGTATCTAGAGTTGCACACACACTAACTACCAATAAAGAGATTCAAACAAAAAAAGTGTGCTCCTGAAGGCAGGCTACCAATTCACAGATTCTAGATGGCACATCATCTAATGCATTTCTCCCCAAAATATCTCACCTACAGGGACAAGCTAAAAATCAGTCATAATCACAACTTCTGGGTCCCTCTAAACTTGCATTACAAGCACCCTTTACACAGCACATCAGTGACTCTGTGTTCCAAATCTCTAAGACAAATGGGTTTCAGCAACACCTTTTGACCCCCCTGGTTTCTAGTCAGCATCGCTTTCTGGTCATAACATTCATCAGCTCTTGTTTAGTCAGAGCGTTTTTCTACAATTGTGTCATCGACTTCCTGAGGTAAATCACATAGTCATCCAGACCTTTCTGAGGTTACTTGAAACTTCCAACCCACCCTTTTATGAACAAGGTGAGTGGGTCACACATTGGGTACCCAAACAGAAGTTCAAAGCGCCTGAAACCCTTTCTGTCTGTGGAATTTCCCTATAAGCGAATAGGAGACACAGCAGGAGAGCATCCCACTTTCTGGTGTTCTATAACAGATCTACCATCATGCTGTGGGGGGGGGGGCTTTATAGAACCCTACCAGCAACCCATTAGTTTGTCGGTGGCATGCCTTGGAGAAGTGATAAGTCACATCTGTTTGCTACCACATGTATAAGGAGATAAAGTTGGTTCCCCAGTCGGAAATAAAGAGTCTTTGGAAATCCGGCCATATAACAGATCCCTAGGAAAGCCCTAGCTACTACCTTTGCAGTTGTGCTCCTCACAAATACCGCCTCTGGAAACCCAGTTGCATGATCCACCACAACCAAGATATACTTGTCTTATGTCATTAGGGGGAGAGGGGAAAAGGGTAGAGGTGCGGCCAGGAGCAATGGGCAGTGCCTTTTTTTTTTTTTAAGGGTCTGCCTTGACCTTGTCCAAGTTAGTCTGGAATGGTCCCAGCCTGATGTGACCAAAACCATGTAGG
This sequence comes from Pleurodeles waltl, assembly GCF_031143425.1. Taxonomy (NCBI): domain Eukaryota; kingdom Metazoa; phylum Chordata; class Amphibia; order Caudata; family Salamandridae; genus Pleurodeles; species Pleurodeles waltl. Next base: position 1,192,613,213 of record NC_090444.1, read on the forward strand.
CTTCTGGTCCTGAAATCTAAAGCAGGGACAATTTAAACAATGGCCAAGAGACATTAAGAACCTTGCTTCACCCCTATATCAACCATGGCTGACTTGATTTTGGTTTCTAAATCAGCACAGGCAAGCGGGTATTGTATGTTCTCTCCACCAGCCGCCACACCAGTGCCATTGGCACTGGGGAGAAATCCCCTTTGGTTTGAGATACTTCCTTTCAACCATTGCTCTGTAAGCTGCTGTATCTCTCAGGGCAGGAACCACTTTCCATATATGCTAGGTTTGAAAACAAACCCCATCGTGTTTAGGTGAATATGCCTCACGGCACCTGGATCTGTTTCCCAAATGTCCATGTGAATAGTCACTATGTTAAGGGCACCAGGGCTCTCTCGGTCCCTTCATCCACAGTCAAAATACTCACTACAATGGGTGCTGCTGGTAAAGGGTCTTTCACTCAACAGTCTTTTTTATAATGCTCTGCTAGTGACACCTAAAACAAGTATCACATTGTGCTTGGAAGGACCTTTCTGTCCTTCTTTCTACTTGTGTTCTACCTGACTTGGAAACCAATTTCCTTTCTGTTTGCGTCCTCCCCTGGAAACTTGGGAAGTGCCACGGACTTTACCCTTCAGTTTGGAACAAGTCTGGTGAGCGTTCCTTCCTCCATTTGCCTGGCTTAGGTTAATAAAGGACTAGAGAAGCATAGCTCTTATTAGCTAACCGCTTATCAGACAACACTGCATGTTTCTTTGGAGCCTTCTCAGTCAAATCTGAAAGGTTTTGCTAAAGTAAGATATAGCATTTCTCCTAGGGCCTCTATGCACCACCAATTGGTTAAGGCATTGAACATTTTTGGCCTTATTATCTCCTGCCCCTCATTCCAATCATGCAACATATCATGAATCTAGGTTTCAAACTAAACAACATGCACTCCCCTCCTTTCTTTAAACCTCTGAAAATACAGAGCTGGCTTCAGCTCAAACCATCTGATCTGAGTTTCCATTGTTCACTCATAGCTTAATTGCTCAGCTACATGCATCCTTCCAATGGCTGCTGTGCCTTCCAACCTTCTATGGGCAAGCAATTCAATAAAGTAACTGCTTTAGACACATCATTCAAAGCCTGCACTTCACAAGTGATTTGAAAGCTCTGAAGCTATCCTCTTGTTCTCTCGCCAATTCTCTCTCCTTTCCCTTTTCCAGCTTTTTATTTCCCACTCCTCAGATTCCTTTTTTCTCTTTTCATGGGACCATTCTTCCTGCTTGTCTCATTTCCTTTCCTCTTGTTCCATCTGAGCTAGTCTCAGGTTCTCCATTTCAAAATATCTGGGCTTCTCCTCTTCTTCAGGCTTCGCTTTCTGAAAAGTTAAGTGCAAATTCAGGTTCTCAGCTCGACCCAACGCAAAGAAATAACTACTGGCATTGGTGACAATGGTAGCCTAGAAATGGGTGACAGTGATTAGCTTAGGGAATCACTGCAAAGCACATTTGGTAATATACATGGAGCCTGCCTGTGTAAAAGGGCTTAGAGCGCATGACAACATAGCATTCCCTCCCTGGGTCCCTTTCCAGGTACCCTCCACAGAGTCCATCACAATTTCTTCCCTCCCCTCCAGATTATCTAACTGAACTTTTATGTAACTCACAAGGACATCCTTGTCCTTGTTCCTGGGAGCCTTCCACCTTCTATCCAAACACACATTCCTCAACTGATCTAAGCATAGGGTGTCAAGGACTATCCTCACTGACCTTGTATTTGCATCATCAAAGTGCAGGGTCTCATGTGCACATGCTGAACTTATCACATGACTGCGGCAAGTTTGAATTGGCTTTGAGTGGATCCCACACCGCTTGCTGCCAATTGCCAGGCGGGGTCAAAGGCCAAGAAGGAACTACTAGGCACCAACAGTAGCAGTTGATATTGTTTGCCTCTGACATTTCAGGGTCCACACTCCAATGGCTCTGCAAACCGGGCCAAATACAAACCCCTCAGCACTTGACTATATCGTTAGCAAGGGCTTGCAGTCGCAGGTTTCTCAGGGAGGCAGTATTGGGTGTTCAAGCTCAGCACATTAATGTTATAAATGATTAAGCAACCTAGTGTTTAATTTTCAAGAATGATAGCTCTTTAATGTACACTAGAACTACACACTACACATGTGAAAATGCACACAATGATTTCACTGTCCTAGGCACTGAAGGATGTCTGTGCATCTCCTCACTAATGACCCAGCCCCCACCCCCTTATGGTGCAAGCAGTTCTCTCCCCGGGTCAATGTCCAGCTTGATGAAGTTCAGGTGCAGATTACCCTCGTACTCTTGTAGCTGCACACAGTCTTTCTTTCAGTTCACTGTTTAATATTCAGCAAGTCTCCCAACCTATGCTCAGGTCGGCTTTCTCAGGTGGTTGCTGGCTCCTTCTTTGGTTACCCTCTATGCCTCTTCTGGGTGCGCACGAGTCAGCAGTTTTTCCTGGCTTCCTCGTTGTACACGTCTCTGGAGATGCAGCTGCTTTGGGCTATTGAGGGTGGCTGCTGTGAGGGAAGTCCTGATTCAAACATTGATGGTTTGGCAAGTGCAGCCCTGCTCTGGGTGATCGGGTCTAGATCACTGCGGGCAAGCAAAGCCTGGGTTCGAGTAGGAGGTAATAGGACTGCACAGATCTCACTGACTGAATGGCCACAATGGTTTAGATCATGCCAAGGTCTCAGTCTGTACAGGTGCTTCAGGTCACACCTCAACTTTGATGCGGGTGCAACAGCTCAGATCACACCACAGCTTCACGAGTTGGGCACAGCAGCTCGGGTGACATTGCAAATTCACAATTTGAGCCTAGAAACACAGTGGAGAGTCACGGGGCACACAGATCACTCTCCACAGTCTTCATCTTCAGGTAAACCAAAACATCAGAATCATGCTGCACCTTGCTCTTCCTGGACAATTACTCCTTCTGCAGAGTTGGCAGGCTCCTTCGGTGTCTCAGCAGGCAGTCTTGTTTCTGGACACTTCAGAGTAAGGGACGACTCATGTGATGTCCCCTGAGCTCAGATAAGTTGACTGTCAGGAAAACACTAGTGCTGGCTGTGGAGGAATCCTTCTAGGACTCTGCTGAGCAATCTTTCCTTGGTCTTAATGAACTTGAAACTGGAACAAGTGGGTCAGAGGGTCTGACGTTATATAATAAAATCAGACAGTAGATGTGGATCAGCTGTCTGCATTTTCAGACCCGATTTCATCTGGTTCTCCTTTCAAGTGTCCTATCTAGGTTGTTCTTCAGACACAGCCTTTGCGTAGAATGATGTTCCTGAGCTGTTCAACTGCACTAACTCAAACACCATCAAAACACCCTCTCCAAATAACTGTGAACCGTAAACAGAACCTTTTCCTCTCACGCTTAATAGATTCCCCTTCAGACCTCACTTGACCCATTTTTTTCAAACAGATTTCTAGCTTCTCTTACAACTCCTCTTCTTACTTTACCTCGGGTAGCATATGCTGTAGCTCTCCAAATTTAACACAGGTCATTTGCAGAAGCTGATCTGACCATTTTGTGTCTTCGCAGAGCAACAGTTATCCAGCACATGACTGAACTATATGTACTACATGGGTAACTGAAACTCGCTGGCCTGATTTCAGAGTAAGGGTGCATCTATTCCACAGGAGACACTGGATTGTATCAATAGGATTATTTAAAAAACATGTTTTGCATTCCTACCGCTGACTTTCACTATTAAAAGGTGTTTGATTTAAACACCAAAAGCAACAAAAAAACACTCAACTGTAGTTTGTCCTAACAGCAACATCACAGAACTAAATTGTATATTTTTAGGTCTCACCTAATGGAGCGTATTCGCTGTTGCTGCGAAGGATATTGTATCAATAAAGGGCTTGGAGGCTGGCCATTACTTACCATTTGCCGACTTGACTGCCAACCTTTTTAGCAGCCTCCTAACTGGATACCATATGCATCACATCACTTCCTTTAATTTCTCAGGAGCATGGACCAAGTACCAAATGATTTTGTTTAATTTGTCACCTTCCGCTGCTCGTGTTGTGATTCAGGGTAATTTGGGATTATTATTTTTTTTAAACAATTTTTTCTGACTGGCATTTTGTTCTACCTTTGACTTCGTTTTCTGTGACTTCAGCGTTTCCTTTCACCTTGATTTCGTGTGTTTGTGTCCCTCTGCTGCTCAAGCTGTGATTCTTTAACAATTTTTTCCGATCAGCATTTTGTTTCTACCTTGCTCTTTCTTTTACGTGACTTTTTATGTTTGGTGCTTTCTTTTACCAACACCTTTAGGTTGCTTAATTTCTTCTGCAAGCCAGCACTTTGTTTTACAGGAACAAATAAACAGCACAGACTATTAAAGCAGTCTATGTGCCTGCATGTATGCCACAGTCTCTTGAAGGAGCTACCCCACTCCGCTCTAATCAACATCACTCCAATCTACACCAATCTATCACATCCCACTTTAATCTAACCTACTCCACTCCATTTTACCCCAGTCTAACCTACTCCACTCTACCCAAATCTAGCCCACTCCACCCTTATCTACCACACTCCAATCTACTCACTCCAATCTACACCACTCAACCCCACTGCACTACAATCTACCTTACTCCACTCTGCCCCACTCCAACGTACTTTAATCTACCCTACTCCACCCACTTCACTCTACCACAATCTACCCACTATACCCCAATCTACTCCACTCAACTCCAATCTACCCCATCCCACTGTAATTGACCCCACTCCACAACAATGTACCCCAATCTACCCCACTCAAATCCACAGTACTCCAAGGTACCCCACTCCATTGTACTCAAATCCACCCCACTCCACCCCAATTCAACCCACTACAATCTACTCCAATATACCCCACTACACTACAATCTACCCAAATCTACCTCACTACAATCTATTCCAACCGGTCCCACTCTACCCCAACCTATCCCACTCTACCCCAACCTATCTCACTCCATTCTACCATAATCTATACCACTCCAATCTACCCTACCAAAATCTATCCCATTCCAATCTACCCTATTCCACTCTATCCCAATCTACTTCACTCCAGTACAATATACCCCACTCCAATGTACACCACTCCACTACAATCTACCCCACTCCACTCGACCACAATCTACCTATTATACCCCAATTTACCCAACTCAATTCCAGTCTACCCCACCCCACTGTAATCGACCTCGCTCCACAACAATGCGCCCCAATCTACCCCACTCAAATCCACCCCACTCCAATCTATCCCCACTGCATTGTACCTAAATCTAGCACAGTCCTATAGCACAATCTACCCTAATCCACTCTACCCCAATTTAAACCCCAACAATCTTCCCCAATCTACCCCACTCTATCTCCATCTACGCAACTCCACTCCAATCTATTCTACTCTACCCCAATCTATCTCTCCCCAATACATCCCACTTCACGCTACCCAACTCCACAGTACTCCAATCTACCACATTCAACTCTACCTCAATTTAACCCACTACAATCTACCCAATATGCACCCCTTTACTCCACTCCACCAACATCTACCACTCTCCACTCCAATCTACCCAACTCCAATCCACCACAATATACCTGCACTCCAACCCACACCACTATACCCCAATTTACCTCCCTCCACGTACCCCTATACCTCACACCAATCCACTGCACATTACTTCTCTAAACTCTACCCCAATCTACCCTACTCTATCCCCCTCCAATCTACCTCACTCCAAACAATTCCTATCTATTCCACTCCAATCCACCCCACTCTACCCCAATATATCCCACCAAAATCTACTCCACTCGACCCCTCTCCACACTACCCTAACCTGTCCAACTCCACCCCAATCTACCCAACTCCATTCAATGCCAATCTACACTACTCCAATCCACTCCACTCTGCCCCGCCCTACTCCACTCTACCCCAACCTACCCCACTCAGTTCCAACCTACCTCACTGCACTACACTATATTGTACCCTAATGTACCCACATCCAATCTACCCCATTCCAATGCACTCTACCCCACTCTTCTCTACACCCATCTACACCACTGCAAGATCACCTCAATCTACCTCACACTACCCAACTCCACTCTACCTCAGCAATCTACACAATCTGCTGCATTCAAATTTCTCCACTCTGCCCCACTCCAAACTACCCCACTCTACGCCCTAATCCAATATACTCCACCCCATCTGCCCCTACATGCCCCAATACACCCCACTTCCCACCACTACAATCTAGTCCATGCTACCACACCCTACTCCCATTCCAACCTACCCCAATCTATCCCACTCCAATCAACTTCAATCTATCCCACTCCAATCAACTTCAATCTACCCAACTCCACCCTACCCCACTTCAATCTACCCCACTAATTACAATCTACCCCGCTGATTACAATCTACCCCAATTCACCTCTACTACACTCCAATATACCCCACTTTACTCTACCCCAATCTACTCCACTCTAACCTCATATAACCCACTCCACTCTACCCCAGTATGTTCTACTTGAATCAACTCCGTTCCAGTCCACCACAATCTACCCCACTCCAATCCACTCCACTCTTACCCACTCTACCCCTCTCTAATCTACCCCACTCCAGTCTACCCCACCTAACCCCAATCTATCCCACTCCACTCTACTCCAATCTATCGCACTCCACTTTACCCCAATCTACCACACTCCAATCTACCCCACTCTACTCTAGTACAATCTACCCCAATCCAATCTAAACCATTCTACCTCAGTCTAACCCACTTCACCCCATTCTACCCATCTAACTCGGTCCACTCTACCCCAATTTACCTCACTCCACACCTACCCGAATCTACCCCACTCAATTCCGATTGACCCCAATATACCCCACTCACTCTACCTCAATCTACCCCATCTACCTCACTCCACTCTACCCTAATCTATGCTATTCCAAACTACCCCAATCTACCCCACTCCAGCTACTTTAATCCACCCCACCACACTCCAATCTACGCCAATGCACACCACTCCAAGCCACTATCTTTTAGCCCGGTGAACATCAGCCACACTGAAGTACAACATGACAAACATATTTCCAAACAGAGACCTATTGACTTTGTCTATGCTTGTGTTTTTAACCAGTCGCAGAGAAACCTTGTTTATAATTTTGTTATTTACAGGATATATCCCGGAATTAGTATGTTACCAGTAAATAAACATTTGCTTATAGACCAAACATCAGTGAAAGAAGTCACACGTGGGCCATATGAAGGGCCTCATCCCACAATGTCATCCTTGTTATTTAATCATTTTGCAAAATCAGGAAAGAGTAACAATTCTCGAGTTTTTAGGACCTCAAGTGGAGTAAAAAGCAAACTTTTTTAGGAAAAGGGTCAGGCACCAAGGTTTGGGGAAGTTATTTTTGTTTTGTTTTTTATCCTGGTAGGTGACAGAGAGGAGCATAAATCAGAGTCTCGAATAAAATTAGTTGTGAAAGGAAAATCCTGCCTATAATGACACCTTCTGGGGTATGTCTTTTTATGTATGTCCTCTTGAAAATCGGACCAGTTTACATATGCTAAAGAATGGAACTGTGCACCCTTGAAGTAAGGTAAAATCCTAATCGACACTTCCTTCCCCAACTGACAAATCAGCTGAAATGACAGGTCTGTATCCCAATTTTCAATATCAACCTTTTATAAAACTACTTTGTTGATGATATAATTTATAAACCAAACAATATAAAATGTTCAAAGGGCGAAATAGGATATTCTCATCTCCGCCACTGTGGTTCGCAGAGGGTACTAAACACAGACAGACATGTTGGAGGAATATCTCGCTCAGTGTGCTTTAAAAAAAGAATAGTAAAGTACAGTGAGATCAAAATAAATTTTGACTTGGAAAAATAATGTAATAATGTCATGGCTAAATGGTACAGCAAATTTTCCTGTATGTCTAACACTGGTTATCAGTCCAACACTTTACTTTATGTGTATGCCTTACTATTTCATCATTCACCGAGTATTATGTTTTGGTCTCTTTATTACGCCATGATATCGTTCTCTGCACTTCTCTTCTTCCTCTTTCCTTAGTTCCATTCAATCTACCAGTTCTGATATAGCCCCTAGACAACTACCCCTCCATTCTACACCCCACGTATGGCTCTTTTCAAAATACTCATAGTCTATCAAGTAGTCCTTCTATATAAGATATATTTTTCACCTTAACCCAGGACCCAAACATTATTCGGAGAGACTTCAATTTGATCATCCACTTTCCAATAACTGAACAAACGTTTTAACAGTACCAAAATCCTTGTGGTGCAAAAGGATATCCTTTTACTTATTGGTGACCTTAGAAGCACGTGTAATAGTTTAATACCCGCATATTGCCCCCAATCGTCTTTCACGCGTCTCTGAGGTGGACTCCCTCGGCTTCTTACCTCTAACCTGCAGTGCAGCTTTGGTCAATAAATGATGTTATAACTCCCCTTTTGGGACTGAATAAGAAATATTTTTTGTGTGAGTGTATGTTACTCTGAGATACTCAGGAGCGTGTCACACTTAAATCAGGCACCCCTCCAGCATAAACAATAACCCACTTCTATCACCCACCGAAAAGCAGTGGCAGAACATTCACTTACCTTGGTATTCTGCAGCTGCGCTAGGCCTGTGCAAGCATTTGCCAGAAGAAAATCTCCGCTCAAAATCGCCATTTTATTTCCAAACTGCATGTCCTTCATTGGCCCATCGCAGGCCTTCAGCTCTCTGATGTTGACTATCCCCCGATGCACAAGAAACGCAGTGTGGATCAACTCTGTAATTTCAGCAAGACCTCTCTGACTGACAGAAAAAAATGCAGAAAGTGACAGGTCATTTGTAGCTTCCACAACCATTTCTCCGACATAGTTTCCACAAGGCATCATACAAATCTCCACGACTAGGACAACGTCCCTTATATCCGCTTTAAATGGAAATGTTGAACACAGCAATTAGCGTCAGCCCGCCATCCCCAGACCCAAATTTCATATAATTACCGGCAAACAAACCCAGATCCAAACTATGGACTGATGCACCTGTGAGGAAGGGAAATGTTTGTGACGTACTCCTACGCTGAAGTTGTTCACCTTCAGAACATTCTATTTTCAGTTTTTCCAGATACAATTATTGCCCCTGAGAACTGATTTCTTGGTGATCCCATGTGCGTTTATTCAGCAGATTTAATGAATACAACTCGTGCTATTTTTCATTTTTTAGATATGAACTGCAATGAAAAGGGCAATGTTTCCCTTTCCATTTAATGTTGATAGTTTACGTCTTTAGGCGGCATTGTCTGATGCAATGTCTGCAGTCTGCTGCTTCAAATTGGATGGGCTATAAATAAGGATAAATGAAAAGAACAAAATGCTGTTAATTTTGGGTTCCAGGCTTTTCTACTTTAACCCTTCAATCAGGGTGCAAAAAATTTACAGAAATTAACAGTTGCTCCTTTAAACATGAATGCAACTTTGTGTAAGGAATGAGATAGGTTTAATTGAAGTATCTGTTGAACAAGATAGCTGGGGGACAGGGTATGGGCGATTTGTGGAAAATGAAAAGGGCTTGGGTGCAGAGTTTGGATGGTCAAAAATAGTGCACTTTATGTTTACATATTTCAATGAGTTTGGTTTGTAATATTTCCTTGTTCGGTTGTGCTGCTGGAGTGCACTGCTGAGAAGGCGCCAACTCAGGAGGTTTGGAACCTGTGACCAACAGGCCACACAAGAATCTCTGCCACAGGTGAAATAACCCACTGACCCCTCTCACTGGGATTAGAAACTGACAAAAGCTGGTTGCACATTAATCTTTGCAATTGTCACACAAATTGAAAAGCACTGCTACTACCTATATACACAAAGGCATAAGGTATATTAACCAACTGATCTCATTAGTCTTCACTTAGTGGCCTACAGAATGCGCATAGATTCTGTACATTTAAACACCTGGTCATTTCCCTTCGTTTGGGTGGTATTTTTTCAATCTTTACTTTTTTCTCTCTCTGTTCCCGACCCTCTTGCCTAGACCGGGTCGCTTTCTTCTGCATTTTCTTATTTTTTCATCTTAGTTCTCTTCCTGCAGTTTGTTTTCATCTCGCTTGTTTTCAGTTTTTTAGCTACATCTCTCTTCTGTCACTCGTTCACTTCTCACCTATCCCTCTTCACAGGCCCCTAAGGCATCCGTGTTGCTCCTTTCTCTCTTCTGTTGTCCGAGTCTTCTTGTATTCACTAATGCCCAGCAAAGTGACAAGTTCTCGTTCCCTGGTGTTAAATGCACCGAACCGCAGCAGCTTTTCAGGGGCTCAGGGCAAGGAACCCCCGGGGAAGCAACAACTGAGGTCCTGGCGTTATTTGCCCACCTCATCCTATGGTAAACCCACGTAGGCTAATGTCTACATTATCAATCTTTTGTAATTTACTACATCGGTAAAATCCCAAATGAACTATGGACGATCAAAACAATGACAATAATGTATAACTACTCGGAATTCTGTTTCACTGAATACGCGTTAGTGGGTTTGGCAGTGCTTGTATTTTGTAATAAGCATCAGAATCAGCAGATCTGCCACAGAAAGTAAGTCAGAAGGGAGTCAAATCAGGCCCCTATTCCAGGGAGCTAGTGAAAAATGCACTTCGGAGATTTGAAGGTTAGCTTTACTCAGTCTTTCATCCTTAAAAGGTCGACAAAACTGGCACACTCAAATTCGATAATGGTAATACTTGGAATGCGTGGCTTGGGAGCATCCAATGCGAAAGCTTAGACTGCGGACACTGACTGCAGTTTCTTGGCTGAATTGTAAGCTCACTGAAAGTGAATGCCAGGGACAGGAAGCCGTTATTTGGGGGTGAACATTGGCAGGACAGATGCTAATGGCTCTACTATCCACAAGCTGCCAGTCCTTAATAGTTAATAATTACAATTTCCTCTCAACAGGCACACTACCTTTCGGTTCTCTCCCATCATTGAGGTTTGGGCCATTAATAGCTGTTAATGCCCCACCTTGATAGCAATAACCCTCCATTATTTGCAGTGTTATGGAACATAACCAAACATTAACAAGTTCTTGTCTCCACTGAAAACAATGAAGCTCGGAGAGCAATACTCTCTGACATACGCCATTGTCAGAGGATGATAACGTGCTCAGCTTTTAATTATTGGCATTTTTCACCCCACTCCCCATCTTAGCAGCGACTGCTTCAAACTGACTGACAGCAACAATATGGCGTCCACAGCCCTTGCCACAACTGTCATTCGTCATAAACAGGTTTCGGGAATCACTGGGGACCAGCTGCAGGTATTTGGAATGGGGGGTTTATGCAAAAGTAAGTTGCCTTAATTGGGGTCTGTGCTCTAGTAGCCTAGTGCTTAATTTGTGCAGGCAGTTGCAGGAGGTGGGTTCCAGCACTCCTTTTGGGGGACCACAACTTTAATTTGATTTTGACAGAGAGCAAGAGAAAAAGGCAGTAAAAGAACGAAGGGAAAGAGAAAGACCAGGACCAGAGACAGAAGAAGACAGAAGGGGTGAAAAACCCTGTAAGAGTAAGATAAAGGTCTGCATTATGAATGGTCCGTTGAATTCTGATATGTGCAGTAACGCAAGTCATTGAAGTTATCAGCCAAACCCCTATCAGCATTAGGGGTTTGGCAGATTTGATCATAAATGGAATAGCCGGAGTGTGACATGAACTGCATTTCCTTGAATACTTTTCAGCAAGTCAACCCTGACGATATCTACGGGGGGTGGGGGGGATTACTGGCATATGTGGGTTTTTGTAAGGTAAGCCTCAAAATATGCACATATTCCCCCTTTTAAGAGCAAAACTGGTAATAGTAGCTACTTATCAGACCTCATAAATAACATACCCCATGGTATTGTTAATTTTCAATGAGTATATGAGTGGAAGACCTCATGAATCAATCAATTTATGCTTTTCAACTGAAATACCTGTGGTAACACTATAACAAAATAAGCAATATTGTTATTGTGTCATTGTTATGATGAATGATGCATTTGGATGAAGATGTGTAGCTGTGACAGCGGGGCAGGCAGAACCCCTGCCATAGTCATAAACAAATGGCAAGGGAGGGGGAAGGTGGCAAAAGAGATGGTGGTGTGGAGGCATTACTCCATAACCCATGAGATTCTGCACATTTTCAGGATGAACTTACATCTTGCATCTATAACTTATCACTCCTTGGTATCCCTGCCTAGACTAACGGTTCTCTTCACAAAGTTCAGTTTACATGTGTAGATTTACTACAAGTAAATCTACTCTTACCGTTTTGAGTAACACTACTTCCTGTGGTTACTCATCATTTACAAGTGTAAAGATACTCAAAAGTGTAGACTTACATGTCCCCACCCCTTGAACTAAGGGGGGTTGAGCCTAATTTAGAAGTGTAAAGTTACTACTTGTAACTTTGCAGACAAAGGTCTCTGCCACGGGGAAGATCTGCCCATGGTAAGGATAGGGAATTATTTAAACGTCTATTAAACTAAAAAAAAGTACAAATATATTTAATTTAAATATTAATGTAAATTAATTTAAAATATTTATTTTAAATATAGAACAACATTTAAAATGCCACAGCATTATCTTAATTTTGGACTAAATACTTAATTTTTTGCATATATGAAATTATTAAATAATGCTAAATTACAATTGTTGTTCTTAAGATTTAGATGAAAAAACACCTACATTATAAAATGTTTAATTATTAAGTTATAAAAAACAATCAATGTTAGGTACAGAATGAATTTAACTTAATTGTTGAGAAACACATGAAAGTTACATTAAGTTCATTAATTTTTAAAAACAAAAAAGGCTAACATATTTACATTAAATTAATAATTATGTTTTATTTACCCATAATTGCTTTAACATTAAGTTTATTTATTTATATATTTTGTAAACGTAAAAATAGGTTAAATTAACTTAACATTATATTCTATGGGCTTTTATTTTACGTCCAGGCCTCCATTATTTTCTAGGGAAGGTCGTTGGAGTACCAGTGGTTGGTCATGTATGGTGCTGAACTTACTCCAGCTCTGTGCGAGTGGTTGGTCATGTGCGGTGCTGGACTTCCTCCAGCTCTGAGCTGGAGAACATTTACTACTGATCTGGGTCCTTTTTGGGTGTTATAACTGTAGAAGGGCAGTTTATAAATACCAATGGCTATTCTTCTTTGTGCATGAGTGCATGATCCTCCCTAAATTCATCCAATTTAGTTGTAAGTTTTCCCCATTTTCCAGCCACTTCCCTGTCCCTCCCACATTTAATACTAATATGAGACACACATCTCAGCAGGAGAGCAGGTGGGGTAGACCTCAAAAGGTAAGTTAGTGAGTATAATTTTGTAGTAGGTAAGTAGTACCACTGTATTACTACAATTACTACAGTCTGTGAATAGACCCCGCCCCCCTAAGTTTGTCAAGCATGAAGCCCAAGGATTTTGAGGCCACTGAGTGTGTATTATTATTATAGTTATACTTGTTTATCACTGTGATACAGAGCAAATCCTCTCAAAATGCTTGCAGGAACGGCAGGCATTAGCTTTTGGTATGTATCCTAACGTTGAACAAAAGTATAAATGATTAGATGACTGTGTTAGAATGTGTCACTAATCAGACTACACCCAGGATGTATTCTTCATTCTTCAGGCCCACACACAAGTGCTGATTGTTCAGCTAGTACAGCACCATGATTAGAAGATAAGATCTAGAGATGTGGACGGTAGTGTTACCAGTAAACCAATAACACTTGGGTCTATGACTATTTTGCTCTACAACCATATGCAGCTATTATTCTATGTACTGGCATAGGTTGGTGAATGGATGGACCAGAAACTGGATGAAATTAAATGTGACTGCAGTTACGACTGTGCGCTGAATGCTGAGCACGGAATGGTCAATATTCCACTGATCAACAGGACTTGCCCACAGCAGATGCCTGTGGACACACAGGTTGAAGCTACCCTCCAAGAGGATTTTATTAGCTGAGAGGAACCATACCAGGAAGATTTTCTCAAATCACAAAGCCACGCGACAAGGGACGAAAGCTGGCTAGTGTAACATTCACATCTCCAAACACTACTGCAAGTACTTGGAGAGTACCATCTTACTCTGCACTCTACATCTACCTCCTTTCAAAATTACCTCTTGATTACCTTCTTGGCCCACAAAACACTCCAAAGAATGGTACCCGGGTCTGTCCCGAGCCAGCTGCCCCTTCAACATGTTTTCAATAATCTTTATGTTCTCAGGGATCTTCAGACTTCACCAGCTCATATTATTACATTGAGCTGTATACAAAAAATAACCCTCGATTTGGAAATCTGTACCCTTGGAGATCAATGTACCAAATCCAGCAGAGCATCTTACTGACGAATACATGCTACACATGAAGATTTGCAGATTCTATTTATTACCCTTGTTTAGGGTGGGGATGAGCCATGACTCACAAGAGGCAAATGCTGAAGTGAGTCATTCTGAACCACGAGCCCATTAACAATAATAATAATAATAATACACAGCATACTGCACTCCGAGGATCCTCCAATATGGTTTATACCATGATGTTGTTTCATGTCTATTAGTTGCAAGCTTTGGGTCAGATGTACTGTTCACAATTCATGAAGGTGCACGTTACTCTCTGGCATGTTTGCGAAAGGGAATGCATAGGTTGCATTACAAATTGTAGATTAGCAGGGGTCGCAAAAGAGAACTGACTAAAGGATGGTGATTAGGGTGGTCTCGATTTGCAACCCTCTCTGATTGGCTGCAAATACAGAGATGGCTTCCTGCAATGCACAGCAGACCACCAACCCAGGATTTGCTTTGTCAAACTGTAAACATTTTTTTAAAGGGGCACTTCACCATGAAAGGCACAGGAAGCTGCTTTAAAAACCATTCCCCATTGGGAAAACATTGGAGGAGCAGGCAATAATCCGGGCTACAGTTTGTTCCTCCACCTTCCTTCCAAAATGCCGACATGATTCTCAAAGGGAAAGGTGCACAGCTTCCCCTCTGGATATCAGGTAACACTCCCATCTGAGGATGGGCAAGTGATCAATAGTTTGTGACTGCAATTGCAGCAATAATCCATAGATGCATGCCTTTCAAAATAGAAAATATGAGGGTGGATACCTCTTTGATGCCCCCTTCTATTTGGCAATTTGCTAAGTGTTGAGAGAGCTCTTTTATGAGTCGGAAAGGTCTATTGTACATTGCATTTTTTGCTGCTGCCAACTCTTTGATTTTGCGATTCACATTTGCAACCAAAAAAGGGCTTTGTACATCTTTACTAAGTAGACCCAGAGCACAATCTCATTTGCCATAGCGTGAATTAGTGGCCACATGAAGGCTCAAGGGTATGAACCTGGCTACAATAAAGTTTTAACAGGCCACATTTATTAAGGTCGAGCCTCTGAGAGACTCTGTTGTATACAGTAAAGGACTTGGGCCCACCAATGCTTACCATTTGTGTGCTTCAGCGTCACCTCTTCTTCATAGGCTCTTTAGTTGGCTATGGCAGGCAAAACGTCATATCCGGTCATTTTTGAGGAGCAGTGACCAAGCACAGATTGATTAAAGTTAATTTGTGCCAGTCTGCTGCTCCCAACGTGATTACAGTACTATTTCTTCCCTCCTCCTACTCCCCCTGCCTACTCTCTCCACAGTGCTTTGCTTGTTTTCTTTTTTTTTTTTTAGGTACGAGGAGAATAATTGAATTGTCCAGAATCACAGGATGTTGAGGCAATGCTGAGACTGGAACCTGGTTCCCCAGTTTGGACATCAGCATCTTTGCCCCTAGCGCCACCTTCTTCCTCTCTCCTCCCAGCCACTACTCCACCCAGGTATTGTATTGTAATGGGCAGGTCTGGATTCTGCACCATTAATGTAGATTTTCCAAGTAATTTATGATGGAAAGTCTTAATTTTATTTAAGACACAGAGGCGAGTATTATGCTTTTCTTTTCCTGCTTTATTTCAATAAAGCTCCAGTCAAGAAAACATTAACCAATCCCAGAAGGCTAGCAAACATGCAGCCAATGGGAATAAAGTAACAATACAGTGGACCAATCAAATATACGTAATACATATAGAATACCTAACTTGACTGCAAAAAGCCCTCTTTTGTTCTGCGAGAAAGTCAAGAATAAGATTTAAACATTGGAAATATACATGCGATTATACATATAGCCAAAATGAATGATACCAGGTCTTGAAATCATTTCAAACAAAAAACTTTAACAGCGTGATTCTGAGTTGGAAGAAGTGAATCCTTAGACATCACAGGGGAAGCCAGGAAATCCCATCTTGGAAAGGATATGGAGCGAGGAAACTTGTTATGTGGAAGATGGTGTAGCATTTGTAAAAACTATAGGGTGGGAAAGAAACAAACACAGTTGATCAATTATGGAAGGGATAATACTCACCTCCGTCTCTTTAATAAAATTAAGACTTTCCATCATAAATTACTTGGAAAATCTATATTTTATGTTAAGACCCGAGGCTCGTATTATGCTTGTTCAAAGCATAACAATTGCTACCGAAGATGCAGTGTACATAGGTTTATAATAGGAAGTACAATAAATAACGTTGTTGGACCAATCAGCTGATCTCAGAATGTCCTCCAAATGGGAACCGGCCCAATAGGCTTTGGAAGCCATGGCTCCCAGGGAAGAATGGGCTCCAAATTTAGACGTATCAATTCCAGCAAGAGACATGACCCATTTAACCCAACAAGCTAAGGTGGGAGAAGAAACTGGTTTACAGGGTTTTCTGAAGGATATGAGGGGTTGGGTGACAGAGGACATTCTGAGATGAACAGTTCTTTGTTCATAAGATTTTAAACAGTTTTCAACACACAATTTTGGATGACTGGGAAAGAAAGGGTAAAACACAGTAGAGATATTGGTTTTGGTACGTCTTGTAACATTAAGTAGACCCCTGTCCTTGAGTGATTGACCATTAACTCTGTTTCACTCTTATGATTAGTTTTAACCTTGGCCTCTGACCTATATATTCTTATTAAATAGATTCCTCTTTGAGGTTCAGTGAGTCAATTTTAGATTTCTTTTTCTTGATCTCCTTACTTTATGCACACACTTAGGGTCTTGGCATCATCTCAGACAAGAACTCCGGCAAAGAGCCCCCCCATCTGGGGTGGTGCCCGTCAGACATTGCAGCGCCAGTCTGACAAGGAGCAACTCCGATGATGAAGCATGACACCTATTTGGGTGTGTGAGGTTTTTGCTCCTAAAATAGGATCCTCCTATAGTTGCTGTCTTTCTCTCTAACTGGAACAGTGTACTTTTCTTGATTTGCATACCTCTAGGGAGGCTGTACACTGGACCAATATTCCTCCTTATCCCTCTGTTTATTAGTATACTAGCGCAGCTGTTCAGCTGTGGGATCTTGTGCTTCACTAAACCCTTGTGATGGATAATTTCCAGGGGCTTATTTTTGACGACGACATTGTATCTGCAATTTTGCAGACCCCGTCAATTTTGGGGAATGATGGGGCTGGACCTTCCGGTCCATCAAAGGAAGAGTGGGACAGGCTCTCCACACTTAAACGTGACCTTATCAAGACGGTCCTACATGGGACCATAATGACCGAATATTTGAGAGCAAACATAGCTCCTAATGGTCTCTTAGTATCAAACATACCCAGGATTTTCCTTCAGGATCTTGCATTTAGGAAAGACTGGGCCCAGATCGCCTGGAAATGTACCAGGGACTGGTTGGTACTAATCATCAACACATCCAAACGATTAGCAGAATCCATCTTGGTACAGATCAGTCTTCTTTAGGGTACTTTGAAAACCTCTATCTCTCTCACTGCTTTCAAGTGTCGGTTAACTGAAATTAACTCTGAACTCAACGAGACGAAGGAATTTCTAACGCAACAGAAGATTACTAAATTACAAAAGGATATCTCCAAATTCAGTAGAGAAAAGGTATATCCTTATATCTCAGACGACTTCTCCGCCGAGACTCACTCTGTCTCCTCGGATGAATCTTCTTCCTCAGTGAAGAAACCCCGGAAATACAGCAATAGCTCTTCTTCCGACGGATGGAATACGGATGATGATGGAGCACATCCTTTCTATCATTACCCCCATTACCCCCAGGACAACCACTGGGGTGGCAACAACCCTTCCCCTTCTACCAACCTCGCCCAATGCTTCCTTATCTGCCTTTTTTTGGCCGAGGCCGGGGCAGGGGAAGAGGCAGAAGGAGAGGAAGAGGCAGAAGGGTCCATTGGGCCCAGGAAGAACCACAAATGGTGACCCGCAGCCAAGGGAAGAATCCACCCAGTCGGACTTAGTGGTCAACCTTTCTTCCAGACTACTTTCCTCAGTGGAGACACGGGTTTTAAATAGAGGGTTAGGGTTTGTACCCACCCCTAACGAAGACCCCTTTCGTCTTCACTGTGAAATGTCTCAGTTTTTCAGAAAAATCAGATTACGGTGTTTCTTTGAAGGGAGACTTAACACTGAGGAGCCTCAGGACTCCTGCCTCAGGAGACCTTCTAAATTCACGCCCCCTACTTCAGCCATCCCTTGTGAAGTACTCGCTTTTGAAAAAGCTGTACTTAGTGACATTACTTCTCTACAACCTAAACAGAAGTTTGTCAATACTTCTAACACTGAAAAATGCGCTCTCAAGACTCTGTCATCCGACAGGAGCATTGTCATAAAACCTGCAGACAAAGGGGGAGCCATAGTCGTAATGAATTCCACTGACTATCGACAGGAGTGCCTTAGACTTCTTGGGGATTCTTCTCATTATATTCAGATCACTAACGATCCCACTGAGAGACTTCAAATTGAAATACGTGGAATGATAGAGGAAGCCCTTGGCAATACATGGATCTCGCGCAGAGAAGCTGAGTTCCTAGATAATTTGAATCCACGTATCCCGTATTTCTACTGCCTCCCCAAAATTCATAAAGGCAAGACACCTCCTCCTGGCCGGCCCATTGTCTCCGGTATCGGTTCTGTCCTTCAACCACTCTCTACTTTTTGCGATCATTTTTTGCAACCAATTGTACGGTCATCTTCTACCTACTTGCAAGACACTAAGGATGTTCTCAACTTGATTGAGACCATCAACTCCACTGTTCATGTCCATGCCCTAATTACTATGGACGTTGAGGCTCTATATATGAATATTCCTCAAGATGCCACATTGCGGGTTGTTGAGACAGCCCTTTCCTTCAGTGATCACCCTCTTACTACTCCGGCACATTTCATTATGCACTGTGCGTCTTTGGCTATGAAAGAGAATTTCTTTCAATTTGAGGATCTCCTGTTTCACCAGATCCACGGGACTTCTATGGGTAGTACTTTTGCCCCGAGTCTCGCTTGCCTTTATATGTTTGATTTTGAGTCACGATATATATTACCAGACAGCAATCCATTTTTTGACAATATCAAATTATGGCGTAGATATATCGATGACATTTTGATAGTCTGGCAAGGGACCATAGAAGAAGTCGATCTATTTACATCTTGGGTCAACACATTGGACCCCTTTCTGAACTTTACATCCTCGGTTTCTGTCACCGAGATACCTTTTCTGGACCTTCTGATCACAATAGTGAATGGCAAGCTACATACCAGCAACTATCGTAAAACCACTGACCGTAATAGCCTCTTACTATATGCAAGTCATCATCCCAAAGCATTAAGAGACAACTTACCATACGGTCAGTTCCTTCGGTTGCGACGTAATTGCAGCAATCTACAGACGTTTGTCTCACAGGCCAGAGACCTGTCTGATAAGCTTGACAACCGCCATTATCCCACTCGGGTAGTCAAGACAGCCTTCAAGCGGGCTAAATTTTGTAACAGAGATTCTCTACTGATTCACTCTCCACACGTCTCGGACACTACACTTACCTGTGTGTCCACCTTTACCCCCTTATCCAATTCCATCAAGAAAGTGGTTAACAAGAGGTGGTCTATTCTATGTAGTGGAGGTCTGCAGCTTCCCAGACCTCGTTTCACATTCAAACGTACTTCTAACGTCAAAGACATACTTGTCCACACTAGCCCACCCCCTGCCCCTCGCCTTCAGAGACAGACACTTCTGTGGGATACTCCTCCAGTAGCTGGGCACTTTCCATGCGGTAATTGCAACGTATGCATTCTGACTAAATGATTAAAGTGCCTCACTTTGGAACGAATAGGCACTTGGCATCTTTTGAAACACACTAATTGTAATACACGCAACTGCGTATATTTGATTACTTGCCCATGCGGGTTACAATACGTGGGTATGACCACACGTACGGTCAAACTCCGTATCAATGAGCATCGCAGCAACATTAGATGCGGGAGGGCCACTACTAAACTAAGTATTCACTTCTTTGAGGCAAAACACAGTCCAGACGACATGTGGTCGGTCGTACTCCAGACCAGTACATCCAACAATACTAGTGCCCTTTTTGAATTAGAACAACGGTGGGTGTATAAACTCCGCACTCATTTAACTGGACTCAACGATGATATACCTTGGTCAACTTTAGTCCGGTAGAACTTACCGTAACCATTAGTCTCTTGTGCTTGCTTTTTTCTTTCATATCAGAGTATAAAACTGACCATCTTATGTTTCATAAAAGCTATGCCATACCCAATACTCTAAGTCTTTTTTACTGAGTTCCAGATGCCTGACATTTCGATAGCTTGTTGTAGTTTAAAATTATAGACTCTTATATTGTGGTCGCTCTACTTTAATTATTTTTCTGAATTTCTTTTACTAGTACTAGTCCCTTTTTTGTGTTTCCTGTGTTGGGCCCGCAATTTGGGAGTCCTTCTACACTTTCCATGACCTCCCTGATCAGACGTCGTAACCAGAGTAGTTCCGGTTGGGAATGGCAGTGACTTCCGCATCAGACTACTCTTTTACCGGGTCCCTCCGTGCTCCTCCATTCATTCGGGAGACGCGGACCCGGGTAGGAGGATCCTAAGTCAGTAAGTTACTGTCATTTCTCTCTACGCTGATTTCTTTAACCGCTAGGTGCTTCGGATGAAGCACCTGTCCGGGACCTAATGGGGCTCCGTGGGCACTTTGAGATTAACAGCATTACTTTAAAGACACTAATCGGACCCTCATTACGAGGATCCCATTTTGTATATTTTGCGCTTTAGACCGCAGCAGGGTCTAGTACGGCTCGCTATGGTTTTTCATTTACAACCACTATGGCGATTAATCTCTCTTTTTTATGATATGTCAGGTTGAGAGTTAATATCTAATTTCTCTCAGATTTCATTCTTCTGTATACTGCCTCCATTAATGGATGAATTATATAAAACACTGCATTTTTATAATGACGATTTTTGATAATGACGATTTGAATACCAATAATTTTCGTTTCACTACCAATAAGTTGATTCTGCTTTGTTGTATTTTGTTTTGGATGTCTTCCTGTTTCATAAAAATAGTGTTGTAGCATCTTGCATTTTTGAGTATTTTACAAACTTTCTTCGCTCAATATAAGCACATCCTCATTTGTTACATTAATTTTTTTATGTACCATTACTCTCCCACTCCAGAGGAGATATATACCTGACCATTGGTCCGCTCTGTCCCATGTAGCACGCTCCTTAATGGGGACGGTAAGCTGTTTTTTGATGGTTTTTTTTATGTCTTTACACCTTTTTGTGGGGTCACTTGTTTGACACTCTCACTGAGCCTTACCACTTTGTTTGACACCACTATTTCCCTCTCCCATGTTGAAGAATGTGTCATTATGGGTATTTATGTCAATATTACATACCATTGCTCAATTATGTTTATCTCATTTCAGAGGGCGACAGACAGGATTAGCAATTCCATATTAGTGTGAGTGACTGGATACAGTTTGTCCTGACAATTTCAGGTATAAGTTTATTTGCACTTTACACAAATAGGAGATACATCTAGCCTATTTTTGGTCCTGAAGAAGCGTCACTAGACCCGTTTGGGCCTCTGTGAGACGCGAAACATGTTGACCTTTAAGGGGGATGGCGTGGAAATTCCCCACCCCTGTCCTTGAGTGATTGACCATTAACTCTGTTTCACTCTTATGATTAGTTTTAACCTTGGCCTCTGACCTATATATTCTTATTAAATAGAATTTTTGTTTTACATTTACATTTACATTCCTCTTTGAGGTTCAGTGAGTCAATTTTAGATTTCTTTTTCTTGATCTCCTTACTTTATGCACACACTTACGGTCTTGGCATCATCTCAGACAAGAACTCCGGCAAAGAGCCCCTCCATCTGGGGTGGTGCCCGTCAGACATTGCAGCGCCAGTCTGACGAGGAGCAACTCCGATGATGAAGCATGACACCTATTTGGGTGTGTGAGGTTTTTGCTCCTAAAATAGGACCCTCCTATAGTTGCTGTCTTTCTCTCTAACTGGAACAGTGTACTTTTCTTGATTTACATTAAGTAGAACACCAATAGGAGTGAAGTGGCGTGAGGAGATATCAAGGGCTTTGACATCTGAAAGTCGTTTCATAGAGACTAGACACTATAACATGGTTAGTTTAGCGGAGAGCATTTTGAGTGATAAATCATTATCCCGCCCAGACAAAAACAACTGTAAAACAAGATTAACATCCAATAATTTACTATATTTAACAAACGGCAGATGAGAGGGTGTTCGCCAACCGGTTTGCCATTAATGAAAGGGTGATGTAAGAAGATGGCTGAATGGTAGAGATTGATTGTTCTGTAGGATTTACCCGAACTAGCCTGAGAGGCAAGAAAGTTGGCAATTAGGGTGATATCTGTTGAAAAGGGATTACCACATTTTCCCAGACACCAGCTAGACCAAATTGACCAGGCAGAATTGCATGCCTTCGATGTGCCTGGGGCCCATGTCTTGTTGATATAGCATGAAACTTCGATCGACATTCCTGGATAGGAATTCGAAGTCCTGTGACTTTCCAGGCTGAAAGAAGAAAGGAGTTGTTGAGAAGTAGTTCGTGGGCAAGACCCTGAGGGCTGAGGAGGCGTTTGGGAAAGGAAGGAAGAAAGATTGGAAAATCCATTGCTAATTCTAGAAGGGGGGGGGGAATACCAGACCTGGGACTGCCAAAAAGGGCACTACCAGAACTAACGTGGCCATTTGTCAACGCACTTGGGCGAGAACTCTGTTGATCATCTAGAATGGAGGGAGGGCATAATTGGTCGTCAACGACCAATCTTGGAGGAAGGCATCTGTTGCTAAGGCCTGGGGGTCCGGTCTCCAGCTGAAGAATTGGGGAAGTTGGTTGTTCAATCGAGACGCAAAGAGATCTATATGCAGAGGACCCCATTTGAGGTAAAGCAAATTGAAGATTGATGGATGGAGTTTCCAATCGCTGGAATCGAATAGATGATGTGAATACCAGTCTGCTACTTAATTGAGTGCTCCTGGAAGGTATTCCGCTTGTACTGAAATTTTGTGGCAGAGGCAAAATTCCCAGAAACCTTTAGCGAGTTCTGCCAGCGGTCTGGATCTGGTACTGCCAAGATGGTTGATGTACCCTACGGCGGTGAGATTGTCCATGTGTAAAAGTATTGAGCATTGAACCCTGTTTTTTGTGAAGCTTCTGATTGCAAAGAAGCATGCAAGCATCTCCAAACAACTGATGTGCATTGGAGACTCCTGAGGAGACCATGTGCCTCCAGTCGATATCTGACCACACCTTGAGCCCCATCCTGTTAGACTTGCATCGGATTCTAACACAAGAGCTGGGGCTGATGCAAAGATGGTCTCGTTATTCCAAGCGTCTAGGTGATCTGCCCACCACTGAAGTTCTATACGTCATTCTTGGTCTAGGGGGATAAAATCTGAATAAGCAAGACTCTTGCGTAAATGTCAGATTTTCAATCTTTGGAGAGCCCGTTAATGAAGGGGTCCCGGAAAGATCGCTTGAATCGAAGAGGAAAGTAGACCTACAATCCTTGCAAGAGACCGCAGGAAGAGAGAAGTCAGCTGTAAAGAGTGGGTTAGCTCTGATTTTATTGAGTTTACTTTTGATTCTGGTAGTTGAAGGGTGCCTTCTGGGGAATTCACGAGAAACCCTAGGAATCCATGTTTTTAGAAGGATATAGAAAATATTTTGTTTTGTTTACTATAAAGCCCAAGTCTGATAACAGAAAGGGGGTGTAGGAGAGTTGTTTGAGAAGAGTTTGGACATTTTGGTGCACAAGTAAAATATTGTACAGATAAATAATCAGCCGGATACCTTGGGCTCTGAGATGAGCAACTACCGGTTTCATTAATTTGGTAAAACACCAAGGGTCTGAAGAGAGACCGAACAGAAGACAAGAAAATTGATAGATTTGGTTTTGCCATTGGAATTGGAGGAATGTCCTGGGTTTGTGATGAATGGGGACTGTAAGGTAAGCGTCTTGGAGGTCGAGGCGAACCATCCAATCGTTCTGTAAGTGAGCATCCCTGAGATGTAATATTGTTTCCATTTTGAATTGGCAATAGACAACGAATTGGTTGAATTGTTCTAAATTTATGACCAGTCTCATCTGTTTGATTTCCTTGATAACAAGAAATAAGGAACTTAGAAACCCTGACGGGTGAAGATGAGAGAGTTGAAATGCGTGTTTGTGAAGAAGTGTTTGAATTTCTTGAGAAATTAGAAATGTCATATCTGTAGAGAACTTTATAGGAGGAGGGAAGGACCTTTGAAAAGGTTTTTCATAAAATTCTATGGAATGGCCCTGGACTGTGTTTAAAACCCAGGGATCGGAAGTGACGTTTTTCCACCTGTGAAGAAAGAATTTTAGGCGACCCCCTACCAAAATATGACCAAAATCTGGACTTACCTGCGGATTGGAAGGACTTGAAATTAAGTTGGTTTCGACCTCTGAGGCCTCTTGTCCTTTGGGGATAAAACTGATGACGGAATTCCTGTTGTTGAGTTGGATTGGAGGATCCTCTGTAACCTTGGTAGAACAGCCGGTAAAGCGACTCCTTTCTCTACCGGCCCTGGCAAAAACACAAGCATTGAAGACTTTAAGTGACTGTTGCGCTTTATCCAATGAGGCAAAAGTTGGTACATATTTGCTTAATTCCTTTATGAAGGAATCACCGAATAATAAGCCATCAGCCTTGTGGCCTGGATCCATTGCTGCAAGATTAGCTAGGTTAGGGTCTAGCTTGAGGGGCAGATCTTTGCCTCTTTCGTGCGTTATCGCAGAGTTTGCATTCCTTAAGAGACAAAAGGCCCTGTTGAATCCAAAGGGAAAGTTCTTCCGGATCAATTGTATCATTTTGTAATCTGGCTGTCTCTGCCATATCGAAAATGGGGGATAAAGGTCATACAACATCCAACATTTTGTCTTGACAGACAGACCAAGCTCTGTCAACACCTTTACAAGGGTCTTTTCCAAATTTAGAAAAGAATGTTCTCATAGAGGGATCTATAGCAGGGGTAGAAGTGATGTGAAGAGGAAGGGAAGGCCTCGGACATTCAGAACGGAATTTAGACCAAACTTGTTTGCCAAGGGGAATACGTAACTTGGCGGTAATATAATTCGCAACGTGATCTGAGGGAAGCCACTTTAGATTTGGGGTGATGAATCAGTTTGGGACCAAACATGGGATTACCATCTGCATCCAGAATGGGCGTGGAAGAAAACAGATCCATAGAAGGAATCAATTTATGTTTTTTGGAAGGAGGTCCAATCCAAAAATCAGAGTTACTCACGTTATTAGTATCTTTGTCTGAATCAGTGTCATCAATGTCCTCATCCGCATCTTTAATATTTGAAATCACAATCTTGTAAGCAGAGAGTAAGTGTTTTGTTTTGGATTTACTCTTAGTGCCTGGAGTTTTCCACTCCTGATCGGAGGCCTGTGAGGAACTTCACCCTCCATCCTGTGTGAGGAAGACTCACTGTCCAAAAGCGCAGAATTTAAATTAGTTTGTGTACCTTGAGAAGCCTCTGTGGCTTTGTGCTTTCTGCTTTCCCCCGCAGATAGAGCCAGATTGGATTGTTATATACACAATGACACCGTATTTTCAAATTGTTTAGAAATTGTACTCATTGAGTCTGTCACAGCCTTTGCGACAGAGGAATGTATAAATGTATTTAAGTTGTTCTTGAAATCCTCTTCGCTATCATTATTTTCCTCAAAAAACGAAGAAAAATCCATTTTAAATAGGAAAGATGTAAATAAACTGGCAAATAAGGGGTTAATGCAGAAAAGGAGAGGAGGGGGAGGTTCTATGGCTGAGGGGGTGGGGAGCAAAGACGAAAACCTTCAACCGGTGTGAGGAGACTGTACAAGCCGCGCCCCTGGAAGGAGACACAAGTCGTAGCGAAGCGGAAATTAATTGCTGTGACCCAGAGGAAAAACGGCTGCCCGGTCGTGTATGAAGCAGCGAAAGATCGTATGGAGTTGAAGACGACGCATGCTTGAAGCGGTGTCTGAGAGAAAAAACAATGCGCGGTAAGAAGCGCACAAGCGTTTGCACCGACCAAGACGGTCGGATGGGGAGGGGAGCCCAAAAAGACCGAAGGAAAGTAGCCGAGGCTAGGCAGCGGCTGCTGGGGAACAGAACTATTAGAACAAAGTCAATAAAAATAGAAACATATGTAATAACACCAACATAATTATGAAGAACAATTGCGTTTAAGAAAAGATATACTCATCTTGACTGCGAGCAGCAAGAAAAGAGGGCTGCTTGCAGTCAAGTTAGGTATTCTACATGTATTACTCTTATTTGATTGGTCCACTGTATCGTTACTTTTTTCCCATTGGATGCATGTTCGCTATTCTTCTGGGATTGGTTAATATTTCCTTAACTAGAGCTGCTATTGAAATAAAGCAGGAAAAGAAAAGCATTATACGAGCCTCCTGTCTTGACATAAAATTAGTCGTCATGCTCTGTTATTGTGTGGCACATCCTGTGCATTGTATTCGCTCTGCTTCAAACTCCGTGTTTACATTTATATAGCAGCCTACTTGGAACCAGAGTAGCCTCGGTGTGTGGGGGTCGTTTGTACAAAACCTACACCCTTTCTGTCTTATTGTGGGAACAGCCAAGTTTTATACACTAGATGTGCTTCAAAAATGGAATGTGTTATTGTACATTGCTTGTGAAGAAGAGCCCCCTTTTTGCTTCAATTGGTGATGCGCCTTCCCCCTCAACAACAGAATCTAGCAGACCTTAGCTCCCCTGTCCCCCTTAGATGCCTGGCTTGACGGCAAGTCCTGTTCTGCAACCCAGCTAGTGCTCACATATTCCATTAATGCAGCAGTGACAATAAGATGTCAAAGTCAGGACAGGGAACTGTGGTGCTTATCTGGCATCCCTGGGTCCCATTCACTGCATTAAACAGAGTGTCCGGCTGTGGGAGGAGGCTTAAAAAAGTAAACCCTCAATAATGTATCTTTACACAACTCTCACAGTAGCACGATGTTATCATGCCTCCCACAAGATATTACTTTTTTATGTATTATTTTTCATATGGTGCCCGCGTCCACATCCAGCGGTGGTATGGGCCTCTTCAACAATATCGACCTATTTTGAGATGCTTGCCGCATTGATGCGCTATTGATGACATAGTGTTGTTATGAGGCCGACGCTTCAGAAGGATGAGAGGCTTCGTCAGCCCTCAAGATGGAAAATTAACTTCTGCTGCAGGTGCACAACTCCATCAAGCTATTTAATACATTGCTAGAAAGGGGGACAGATGGCTTTAGAGATATGAAAAGCATAACGGGGGAGCAGTTTGCATTATGTAAGTGACCCTTTCATTGCAAAGACATGGGGTGTCACCTATGTCAATGACTGTGAGCCCTGAGTCAACGGATGCAGTGCGAATCTTGTCAGTGCTCGCACACAGGGCATACGTGTGAGAACAGCATGGCGCGCACATGGACTGAGGTACTAGTTCCAGTGCTGTCATCCTGCAGGCACTGACCACCCGCACCCTGAAATGGGTAAAGCATACTACATTTTATGACATGATATTTGTGGCACTGAAAATGCCACTTCTAGCTCTCTATATACTAGCTTTCAAGCACTGACAAAGCCAATAGGTCTCACCTATGCGACACCTATTGGTTTTGTCAATGTTGTTTTAGCCATGTCACTGCCAACTTTATTGCTTAGTTAGTAAAAACTATAACAAACAATGTATACAAATAACTATAAATATTGTATAAAAAAAAAGCAAGATCAATAAAAAAAATTGTACCACCACTACATAAGGACTGACCGGTCTTTCAAGAGCATGCATGCGGAAGGTCACCCTTATGCCGTACAGTTTATAGTCGCTGAGTGAGTTACGTGTGAGCATAGTGCCACTATGGGCTTAACCCATAACGAAAGTGCTACGTGCAGAGAGCCACCCCGTATCAAGGATATTGTTCAATGATCTTGGAGGCATAATGTGTTATGAGGTTTTAGGTGTCATTGATGTGGTTTGGGTTCTTTATAGGAGAGCTCTGAGTTCTTTAACATATTTAACTCATCTACTAACAATTTTGAGTCAGTTTGGGAGAAGCAGAGCGAGGAAGCCGCCTGGCAGGTACAAACCCACTTTGCCAGGAAGAGGGTTTCAGTAGGGTCCTCCTTGAGGTGTCAAGTGCGGGGCAGCAGCACAGAAGATGCAGGTATGATTCGCATTTGAAGTTGCACAGTCTGCAGGCCTCGTCGTTGCCTGGGCTAGCCCAACCTGGGTTGAAAGTCTGTTATTGGTAGGCCAATCAGTCTCATGCACAAGATAGGTGTTTAGCCACGTTCTCTAGCAGCCCACATGCAGTGCAGTATGGCTAAAAGTTAAAAAAAAAAAAAAAAAAAAAAAAGTGCTATGGAGCAGTCAGCCTAGTTGCCTGCCAGCTCCTGTTTTATTTCAACCATGCTGCACAGCGCCAAGCAGCTGTACAACATGGATTAAAACACTGAAAAGCCAATAAGTATAATTATTTGGCTTTTCAGTGTTTTCTTTGCCATGTACTACAGCTGTGTGGCTACTGTGCAGCATATCTGAAAGGGAAAAAAGGGGGGGGGGGAGGCACTATAAAGCAGCCAGTGTTGACCGCGCCAAAGCACTTTTTCTTTACTTTCAGCCATGCTGCACAGCAGCTGAGATGCTACACAAAATTGCTAAAAAAAAAAAAATGACTACGCCTATAGATCTCACAGAGGCGAGACCTATTTGCTTTTCCAATACTTGTTATTACTTGGATGGCATAAATTGTTTATATCACCATTCCATTTCGAAAGGCAACGTTATGGTAAAAGACCTCTTTGATGTCGAATTTTCTTTTATTGTAGCAAATGAAGTAATGTTTATGGGCATTTTTTTAAATAGACATAGATATATCAATAGATGTAATAGCTGACAGACGTAAGCGCTATTCTGTTTAACATCCTGATGTTAACAAACACAATTTAACATGGGAATCTCACAACCTAAAAAGAAACCAGCGATCAGTGAATAGTGCAAATCCTAAATGTTAGCCCTCTGAAAATTATTTGACATTTTGTTGTTTGCGAAACAGCAACGGTAAAAGCAGCTCTGAAATTTGGCGCACTATTTACAATTGCCAATGTATGAATAGGGGGAATCATGCCATCTTCCGCGTTCGCTCATTGTAAAAAATACTTTTAAACCCTTCGGGATAACAGGGGTAAAAAGAATTGTTTTGAAAAGACACTGAAAATAGCCTAATGGCGCATCCTGACGAGCTTGCGGCCCCTGTCATGGCACCCCTCAGAAAGGACGGCCACGTCAGTTCGCTTGCTCAGACAGCCGATCGGCATTAAACAGTCTCGAAGTGGGCAGACAGCAAGGTACCTGTCAGGAATACCAATGAGCGGCCTCCGCTCCCCTGCGCCACATCTCGCGGGTCACAGGGGGCTCTCTGGTGATGGGCACAGAGGGCGGCAAGCCTCTCAAGTGATGCCTCATTTCCACGGCTGACGGCCGTCATTAATATCCCGAGGGCATCAGCCCTGCCTCCCTGACCCCGCCGACTCAAGCGGGAAGACGACCGTCCTATTTCCGGACTAAAAAAATGCTCTAATGAAGGAACAGCAACCCCCTCTTTGACTTCCGAACCGCTGCAAATAGAGAATCTGCATAACCAGGCATCCGATTTATAGACACTGCTTTAAGGTGATGTATTAATTCAATCGAATATTAGGATCCTGCCATAGCAATTTGTAAATTCTGACGTCTTTCCACGACGGGAGTGGAGTCGAGATCAGAATTACGCACGGCTGAAATACCGACCTGCAAAAATATCGTAACAACATCGAATACCAAAATATTGTCAAAGAAGGTAAGCCTGGAGTTAAGAAAATAAGATCTAGTCAAGCCTAGAGGAAAATATGCAATCTTATGGGAGTGAAGGGAATGTGACTAACTTTTGTAAAGTTAACTGTAAAATCGATTACCATATCGATGTTGAACGTTATTCTTGTTATCTGCTAATGAAACTCAATACAACTGAGTAATGCAAAGTAGTACATGTATATTTCCCTGTATGTAAGTAGCTTTAACATGCAGCGACAGTCTTAATTTGACATTTTTGCAAATCAAGACGTATATAACAAGCCACAGAGGCCTTCCTCCAGGCACGCCTGGCTCTAATCACCCACACTAGTGACGTTTGTATGTTATAAAAACGCTAGCTACACGACATATGGTTCGTAGCTACACCTGCATCTGCGTCTGAAGGAGACATCTTCGCAAGGAAATGTTGAGGGGATTCTTTCATGCCAAAGCCGCTGCCATTCTCCCATTGCTATTTCCTTGAATTATTGGACAGCACTAATTAATGACTCCTCCACGTCACACACAAGTGATAGTATTTCTTTATTTTTCATTGTTGTGAGTTATAAGAAGCATAATTAGGTAGTCTGGGGGATCTGAGACAGGACAAATGCTATCGCATTTCCCCAGGATTGTTCCTGCTTGGTATCACAACGTTTCATTAATATGTTTCCACGAAAAAAAAAATAGAACGCTATCATTAGCAGCTCTTTACTTTTTCACTCCGCTTTCCAATAAGGAGCAAAGCAATAAACGGTTTATCACTGGTTTGCATGAGAAGAAAGTAAATTCAGTGCAAAACAACTGATATCCCTCCCCCCACAACTGTGGAGCAGTAGAACCTTAGCCATAATGGCCCATGAAGGGCCTGCCTTTGTGTACGTCTACGAAACATACAGTGCAAACGTGACTGTACAGGAAAGGGGCAGACAAAATGACCTGAGGAGCGGGTGGGCGCGCTTGGGGAGAAGGAGATTATGACGGGAATGGAAGCAGGACATTCTTGTACATGGGTTAGGAGTTCCTGGTTGAGCCAGGAGAGGGGGCAGAGGGCAAGGCAGTCTAGCAGAATAAGGAAGGGGAGATGGGGGTGAGAGTCAAGGGCAACACCGCACAACACTCAGGGCACAATAGCAGGAATCTCTATGCTGCTGGCACTACATCGATAGTCGCTATATCACAGGCACATTTTCATACAAATACATCAGCAGTCGGTTCACCGTGGAGGTCATTACATCACAGATAAATATTAAAATATATTTTATATTTTCAATCGATATACCCGTCTCTCTCTGTATGTAGATATATGTTACAGAGAGGCAGTAGCTACTCTAGTTATAGTTAGGGTTACCATAGATAGGAATTCCTTGGACATTTCAACATTAATGACGGACTAATAGACACAAAACTTTGCAGACTTGTTCTTCCTTCAAATCTGGCAGATGATGCAAAGCTTTGTGGTGACTGGTAAAGGGGGTGCAAAGATAAAAGGGGGTTCCCAAAATGTGTTTTTACAGCAATGCACTTTCTATAGACGTTTGTATTGGATGTAACACAAAAACAGCTTAACGGATTTACACTAAATGTGGCAGGATTGCACATTATGGTGCACAGATGATCATTTTGGATACTACAGATAAGTACTGTTAAAGTTATAAGGCTTTTTAACTTAGTGATATTTGTTGCAGTGTTTGTGTGAAATTGTAAGGTCTTTCACAGCATTTTGCAGAAGTACAGTGTAAACAGCGATGGCAAGTCATTAGGTGACTGGCTAAAGACTATCTTTACAAAAGTTAAAGGCAAGTATGTTTTTTTTGAGGTACAGTTTGGCCGTGTTCTGTGTTACATCTTCAGATCTAGGTAAGCATTAGTAACTAAGCCCTAAGCTTTTTAAAACTTAGAACTTTAACAGTACTTACACTATTCACACATACCACAAAAAATTTGCATTTACACCTCATAATGTATATATCTTCCACCTTACATTTACATCCATTAACATACTTTTACGCTACGTTTATTTCCATTAACACACTCCACTCTATGGCACTCTACTGTATGCTATTGCACTCTACACCACTCCACTCTACACCACTCCACTCTACGTCACTCCACTATACTCCACACTCATACACTGTACACCACTTCACTCTACACTACTCTTTACTATTATAAGCTATGCCACTCCATTGTATGAAACTCCAGTCTGCACCACTCCACTGTATGCCCCTTCAGTCTATGCTACTCCACTGTACGCAAATCCACTTTACAACACTAAACTCTGCACCATTGTACTCTATTGTACTCTATGCCACTTCAGTGTAAACCACTACTGCACTGTACGCTCTTCCACTGTATGCCTCTCCACTCTACACCACTACACTTTAGCCACTCCACTCTACGACAATCCAGTGTATGCCATTACAGTATACAATACTACATTCTACGCCACTCCACTCTACGTTATTTCACTCTAGGCTACCACACTCCATGCTGTTCCATTGTACAACACTGCACTCTATGGCACTTTACTCTACTCCACTATATGCCACTCCATTCTACATCACTACACTATATGCCACTACACTCAACGTTATTCCACTCTACATCACTCCACACGTATGCTACTCCACTATATGCCACTACTTTCTATGCCACTAAACTCAAAGTTATGACACTGAATGGCAGTCCACAGTACACTATTACACAGTATGTCATTACAGTCTACCTCACTACACTCTGCCTTGCCCCACTCTACAACACTCCACTCGAAAACACTCCATTGCACGCTATTCCACTGTACGCTACCATATTGTGGGGCATTTTTAAATTATTTATTTTGCTGGTGGTGGTGGTGTCACTTTAATGTTTTCAGGGGCTGCAGGAAGTGTGGGATCCGTTCCACTCTACAACACTCCACTTTACGGTATTTCACTCTACAACACTCCACTTTACACCACAACACTGTACGTCACTCTAGTCTATGTTGATCCACTGTACACAACTACTGTGTAACTCACTACACTGTATGCCATTCCACTGCATGCTACTCAACTGCATGCTACTTCACTCCATTCCACTCTACCTCAGTCCAATATACAATATTCACTGTACGTCACTCCACTCTACGTGACTTCCCACTACTCTTCTGTACGCTACTTCACTACAATCCACTCCTCTCTATGCCACTACACGCTATTACACTGAACGCCACTTCACTCTACACCACTCCACAGTATACTATTACACAGTACGTCATTACAGTCTACATCACTACACTCTAGCATGCTCCACTTTACAACACTCCACTCTACGCTATTCCAATGTACGCCACCACATTGTGTACCTCACTCCACTCTCCCGTACACCTCTCCTATCTATGTTATTCAACTTTATGCCATTTCACTCTACACATTTCACTACTCAGGCAAGGAGCACTCCATACTACCCTAGGGCATTTTTAAATTAATTATTTTGTTGCTGGTGGTGTCCCTTTAATGTTTTGGGGGCTGCAGGGAGTGTGGGACCCGTTCCACTCTACAACACCCCACTCTACGGTATTTCACTCCACTCCACTTTACGTCACATTCTAGTCTATGCTGTTCCATTGTACGCCACTACAGTGTAACTAACTACACTCTACACCAGAGGTCTCCAAACATTTTAATGCCGCGCCCCCCCCCAGTTGAAAAATAAAAATCATTGGGCCCCCCTCAGAATTTTTCACAATTATTTTATAAACATGGCAATGATTAAATATGTCTAAACCTATTTAAACATTGCAGTTAAGTACTGTTACCTTTTAAAAACTGCAATAACATGCTTCTGCTTAAAACAAAGGCCTGTTATCTGTATAATATTTATTTTGGCCAGAGTCTGGGACCCCCCTGGAATCACTTGGGGGCCCCCCTGGAATCACTTGAGGCCCCCCTAGGGGGGCACGCCACCCAGTTTGAAGACCTCTGCTCTACACTATTCCACTGCATGCTACTCCACTCTATGCAACTCCACGCTATTCCACTGTACACCACTCGACTCTACCTCAGTCGAGTATATGCTATTTCACTGTATGCCACTCCACCCTACGTGACTCCACTCTACGCGACTCCACACTACACTGAACTTCACTCCACTCTATACCTCTCCACTGTACGCCACTCCACTGTACACCACTCCACTGTATGCCACTGCACACCACTCTACCTTACGCTATTCCACTCTATGCGGCTCCACTGTACGACACGCCAGTCAACACCACTCCACTGTATGCCACAGAACTGTACGCCAATCCACTCTACACTATTCCATTGTACACAACTCCACTGTATGACACTCCACTCTATGTGATACCACTCTATGCCATTCCACCGTACACCACTCTACAATATGCTGTTTTTGTACACTACTCCACTTTATGCCACACCATTCTACCACATTCAGCTCTACACCACTCCTCTGTATGCCACTCTGCTCTATGCCACTCCAGTCAACGCCACTCCACTGCATGCTATTTCACTCTATGCCACTCCACTCTACGCATCTTCCACTCTATGCCACCCCATTGTATGTCACTCCACACTACGCTACTCCAGTGTAAGCCACTGAACAGTATGCACCTTTACTCAACGCTATTTCAAAGTATGCTAGTCTATTGCACGCTATTCCACTATAGGCCACTCCACTCTACGCCCCTTTATCTATGATACTCCACTGTATGCTATTACACTTTACCACGCTCCATTCTACACCACTCCACTCTTTGCCACTACACTGTATGCTACTCCACTCTATGTCACTCCACTATAACCCACACCACGCTTCTCCAATATACACTATTCCACTGTATGCAACTACGATCCACACCACTCAACTTTACTCTATGCCACTCATTCTAATCCACTGCAATGTACGCCACTCCACTGTACCTCACTCCACTCTATGCTATTCCACTGTACATCACTGCATTCTATGCCATTCCACTGTACCCTACTACACTCTACCTGATTTCACCATATGGCACTACATTCTACGCCACTCAACTGTATGCTATTCCACTATATGCTACTCCACTATACGTCACTACACTGTACAACAGTAACACTCAATCTTATTGTGCTTTACACCTCTGCATTGCATGCTACTCCACTGTATGTCACTCCACTATTGGCCACTACTATGTGTTATTCTACTGTACGCCACTCCAATCTACAACACTAGACTCTACGCCACTTCCCAGTACGCTATTACACTACACACAAGTACAGTCTGCCCCACTACACTCTAAGCAACTACACTGTACACCACTCCACTCTAAGCCACTCTGGTGTAAGCTATTCCTCTGTATGCCACTACAATGTATCACACTTCACCCTACTGTATGCTACTCCACTGTACACCAATCCACTCTACTACAGTCTATGCCATTCCACTCAACACATTTCACTGCTCTGGGAAGGAGCGCCCTATAAAGCCCTAGGCCATTTTGAAATTATTTATTTTGTTGCTGGTGGTGTCTCTAGAAAGGGCAGGGGCACCGCCAAAAATGTGTCTATGTTTTTGGGGTCTGCAGGGAGTGCAGGAGCCACCCAACGTTAAAATAAGCACAGTAAAAACCCTAGTTCATTGAATCCATGGCACCAGAAGAGCTTACCATATGTGTTTTTAAAACACTCCGAGCTGGAAATATATGCTCTTCAGGTGGGGCGTAGAGCCTTCTAGTGGTTGGTTTTTGGTAGCACTTTGTGGCCTAAAAAAATAAAAACCTCAAATACAAATTAATGTTTTTTAGAGGGCTTTATTGAAAGCATTTTGTTACAATTACTATTAATAAGCTTTTATTTATGGTTATTATTGACTTATGACAAAGCCAATAGGTCAGCTTTATATGTGTTGATCTGCTGACCCCATGATAAAACCAATACACCGTACTATTAGTTGTCTTGAGCCTTTGACAAAGCAGGTAGGTCTGCCTTACTTTAAATGACACCTTTTGTATTGTTACATGATATAGCAGCCATGCAAGTGGCTTAGAGCCTAGCCACAAACCAGGCCCTGCGCCCAACTCCAAATTGTGCAATAGGAAGGGTGAAGGGCCTGACCGCAAGCCAGGCCCTGCACCCTAATCTAATGTCAAACATGGTGATGGACTTCTTACTTTACATTTAAAAAACATAAACATTTATAGAAGAGAAACAAAGGTTAAAGGGGCAGTTGTAATTAGGTATTTCAAAAATACTTAGAAATTCACTGAAAAATAATGGGTAAACGGGCAAGATAGCTAGGTGAAAATGTCAATTAAAACATACTGTTTGAAACCAACAAATCCACAGATATTCACCACTTACAACTGCATAAAGTAACTGTAACTTGTGTCCAAAAATAAGTATAACTGTGACCCTCCCCATGCATTGCTAGTTCACTCACATACTACACCACTCATGACATAATTGATTACATCATTGCAACATCTGAAATTAGATAATTCATGACAAAGCTATGGATGGCAGGGGCGCAAGTTCTAGTTACTTTTAGGCATAAGTTAAAGCTACTTGAGAGAACTAAAACTGGTGAATTTCAGTAGTTTTGTTAGTTTTAAACAATATGTTATAACTACCATTTCACACACACACACAACCCTCTCCCACGCTCACAGACATATGTATATATTACCAAGTGGAGGTCGCTTCTAGGTAGTTATAGTTAGGACCATGTTTCCATAGAAAAAGCATTTATTTGACTTGCTATTTCTTTGACACCATTTGACAAATCTTCATGAAATTTCCCCCCCAAAAGTGCCCTGGTGATTCTTGTTACGCACAGAAAGTTTTGGGGTGATCCGCCAAGCGGGGGCCGAGAAAAGGGGTGGGTCAAAAGTGTGTCCCATGTTAATTCCAATAGGGCCTTTAGACACAACTACAGCCCGAAACACTGGACGGAAATACACCAAATTTGGCAGAAAGCTAGTTTTCGGTACACATATTATGCTTTCACTTATTTGGTGTAAATCCATTCAAGAGTTTTTGAGGAATTAAAGGAAATCCAAATTTGTATATCTGTGATCTTGAAGATTTTACAAACAATGAAGAGCTTGTGCAGGGAAATGCACAGCTCTGATTGGCTGCCAACACTTCAAACCAGGAAGTGTTGGCAGCCGTGCTGGGACTCAGCTTCAGCCGAGTCCCACAAAAAAGTTTTAACAATTTTTTTTTTTAAAAAGACAAGGGGCCAGAGGAGAGTCACCCTCACCTCTGGTGCTGGGGTCCCAGAGGGACTCCTCAGGGAAAAAAGCAGTTTAAAAAAAAAAATACTGAGAAACAGTGATGACTTTGCAATTTTTCAGCCAAAATAAAATTAAAAAAACAAGCGCAACCTACTTTGCATGTTTATTAAGCCACGTGGTGGGACAGGTCCCAGAGGCATTTTTTTTTTTTTTTTTTTAAATTGGGGAGCCTCCTGGCCCCCCAACAGCCCCAGGGGCCACCACTTCCCCGGACATTTGCTAAATTTGGTGTGCCCCCCGCCACACCCCAGCTCCGGTGACCACCACCTCCCCGGGGCTTTTATGTAATATGGTGCGGGGGCCGCGCCCCCTGGAACCCCAGGTACCACCAACTCCCTGGGGCATTGTAGAATTTTGGTGCTGGGGGGCCACGCAGCCTCCTGCAGCCTTGGTGGCCACCCTTCCCCGGGGCATTTAACCAATAAAGTGCAGGGGCCATGCCGCCCTGGGGACCACCACCTCCCCTGGGCATTGTAGAATTTTAGTATGGGGGGGGGGGGGGTCACACTGCTTCCCACAGCCCCAGGGAACACCACCTCCCCAGGGCAAAAAGTAAAAAAATGTAAGGAAGGTCTCTTTTGGAACCACAAGCCCTGGGGACTACCACCTCCCCAGGGCTATATCCACATAGGAGGGGGGCTGCCCCCCCTTGAGAAGCCACTGATGGCCCTGGTGACCTCCACCCTTCGGGGCCAGCTCCTACTATGTCCCGGTGTGCCTATACCCTTGGCACCGTTTGACAAATCTTCATGAAATGACCCACAAAAACGTGCCCCCGTGATTCTTGTTGCGCACAGAAAGTTTTGAGGTGATCCGTCAAGTGGGGGCTGAGGAAAAAGGGGGGGGGGTCAAAAGTGTTTCCCATGTTAATTCCTATAGGACCTTTAGACACAACTACAGACCAAACCACTGGACGGAATTACACCAACTTTGCAGAAATCTAGTTTTTGGTACGCAGATTCCGCTTCCGCTTATTTGGTGTAAATCCATTCAGGAGTTTTTGAGAAATGAAAGGAAATCCAAATTTGTATATCTGTGATTGTGAAGACTTTGTGAACAATGACGAGCTCGTGGAGGGAAATGCACAGCTCTGACTGGCTGCCAACACTTCATACCAGGAAGTGTTGGCAGCCATCTTGGGACTCTGCTTCAGCCGAGTCCCACAAAAAAAAAAAAAAAGAGTAAAAAAAAGACAAAGGGTCAGGGTAGAGTCACCCTGAGTGACCCCTTAGCTCTGGTGCGGAGGTACCCTCGCCGGGGAAAAAAAAAGATATTTTTTTAATTTACTGCAAAATTATGACAACGCCGCAAATTTGTGGTAAAAAAAAAACAAGCACGGACTCCTGCACTTATTAAGCACTCGGGTGGGTCAGGTCCCGGGAGCATTGTTTATTTTTACTAGGTGAGCCTCCAGGCCCCCCACTGCTCTGGGGACCACCAACTCACCAGGGCAAAATTATCTTCTTGTGTGGGGGATGTCCGACGGCCTCCCCCACAGCCCCAGGAACCACCACTTCTCCAGGTCTTTTATGTACTATGGTATCGAGGGTGTGTGCCTCCCCACCCACAACCCCGGGGACCACCACCTCCCTCGGGCATTGTAGAATTTTGGTGCGGGGCAGAGAAGCCCCCATCAGCCCTGGTGACCACCCCTCCCTGGGTATTTAACTAATAAGGTCTAGGGGGCCAGGCAGCCCCCCTGAGACCCCAAGGACTACCACCTCCCCGGGCATTGTAGAATTTTGGTGCGTGTGGTGCCACGCGGCTCCCTGCATCCCCGGGGACCACCACCTCCCCGGGGAAAATAGAATAAAAATGTAAAGAAGGTCTCTTTCGAAACCCCAAGCCCCGGGGACCACCACCTCCCTGGGGCTTTTTCCACAAGGGAGGGGGGATGCATGGCCCTTCCTCGAGAAGCCACAGATGGCCCTGGGGGTCGCTGCCCCCCCAGGGTCGGCTCCTGTTATGTCCCGGTGTGCCCACCCCCAGGACATAGCTGTTTGCTGTGGCTTGGCTGCAGCTTTAACAGCTGCAGCCAAGTCACAGCAAACATAACTCCGCTATCTGACAGCGAGGCAAGTCAAACAGGTCCCACTGTCAGAAAGTGGAGTTTTCATCTGTCTTCCCTGCACGCAGATATGCAGATGAAAACTTTGCTCCAGCGAGCAGGGAGCTGCTATTAAAAGTAGGTCCTTGCTGGCTGTATCATTGCTGGCTCACGCAGGAGCTGGCAGGGACCACGGGAGGAGGCCTTGAGGCCACCAGCGATCCCAGATAGCCCAGAAAGGGCAAAACATGTTTTTAAAAAAACAGTCTGGTGGGACTGCGGCGGAGGCCTTAAGGCTTCCCCTGTGGTCCCCGATAGCCCATAGAGAGCATAAAAAATGGAAACAAGAAATAATTAGGTAGGCTAATGGTGAAGGTCACAGACCTTCACACTGAGAATTTAGGGTTCGAGTCCCGGTGATCCATAGTCATTTCCCTCCTTTAATTTATTTCCAACTGGAAATGTTTAAGGCTCATACTGAAAGGTGATCTTACTTTTTTAACTGACAAATACATTTTTCTTTTTAATTTGTAGAGAACATCTCATTCTAAGAATATTATCTATCAAAGCCTAAAAAACTCTCCATCTCTCTATCTCTAATTCAATCTTTCTCCCACTCACACACCCACCCACTCAGACCCTTATGCACCCACTCACAATCCCACTCAGACACTTGTGCACCCACTCAAAGACCCAGATTCTCACCCACCCACTCACAGACCCACTGACACCCCCATGCACAGACACTGAAGCACACAAGTAAGACACTGAAGCACACAAGTAAGACACTGATGCACGCACTCCGACACCCAGACAGAAACTCTCACAGTCACTCTCATCCCCAGATACACCCTCTTACACCAGTTCTCACACCCAGAAAGATAGTCTGCTGCAAACTTCCACGCGCACAGCCAAAGGGCTGTGTGTAGAGTAGGGTTGGGCAGTTGGCCGCAGGGACTTGTGCTGAGATCTGATTGGCTGTCAATACTTCAACAACGAAGTGTTGCCAGCCATGTAGGGACTCAAAAAGTGTTAAAAAAGGGGGGCAGGGTAGAGTCACCCTGACCCCTTAGCTCTGGTGCTGGGGTCCCAGAGGGACCCCTCCAGAGCTAAAAGCATGTTTTGGTACGCAGATTACACTTCCGCTTATTTGGTGTAAATTCGTTCAGGAGTTTTTGAGAAATGAAAGGAAATCTAAATTTGTATATCTGTGATTGTGAAGACTTTGTGAAAAATGACGAGCTCGTGGAGGGAAATGCACAGCTATGATTGGCTGCCAACACTTCAAACCAGGAGGTGCTGGCAGCCATCTTGGGACTCTGCTTCAGCCGAGTCCCAAAAAAAAGTAAAAAAGCTTTTCTGTAACTTTTCACCACGATTCACTGTGGATCTGGTGAAAATAAAAAATAAAAAATAAAGCACAGGCTCCCACACTTGCAAAATCTGAAGTTCCTGGGTGGGCCACGTCCCGGCGGTATTCCCATTTTAATGGGGGGGGAAGGGGCTCCTGGCCCCCACTGCCCCAGAGACCACCATCTCCCCAGGGCAAAAAAAATATGTTTGGTGGTGGTGGGGTACCTGCCCCCCCCCCCAAGCCCAGAGACTGCCTCTCAGGGGCTTTATAGTAATTTGATGCAGTGGCCTTAAAACAAAAGAATGCTGTTGGCCGTGTGACCCTGCATCCACCTCCCGACACCCCCCACAGACCCAGTGACCACCACCTTCCTAGGCCGCCAAGCCACAGCAAACACTCCAGTCTGATGAGGGGAGGTGTCAAACAACTCTCCCTTCATTGATATACATGGCAGCCACAGAAACCCATAAATCAACTGATTCTCACTATCCTTATAACCAGTCTGCCTTTGGTCTCGTACTTTATAATGTCACCAGAACTCGTTGGTGGCATTATTGGGCCATATTACATGGTTAGCTGTAATGTATTATAGTCTCTGAAAATTAAAATCCTAAGGCATAATTGAGAATCCTGGATCACCCCGGGACCTGAAGGCCCTAATGGGACCTCAAGATTTGCAAACTCAGTACAGGATTTGTGAATCCTGAATTAAATGGAGAAAAAATAAATCAGTGCACTAAGGCTGCACCTGGCCAACGGCCATTCACAGAGGATGGCTGTTCACGTCAGATCAGAAGCAGGGCCCAGTCAATGTCCAGTCCCATTCACATTGAGGTTGGCTGCCCTCAGCAGCATGGAGCCCTACTGCCAACACACACAGCAGAAAGGTTTGAGAAGAAGGGGATTTTTACATGCTGTGGGTTGGGCGCAGGGCCCGAGTTTCTGTGGTCAACCCCAGCTACATGTGGTTCATGTCCTTGTGCAGAGTGGTTGCTCTCCGATGGGGGGTTGTACTCAATGTATGGATAAAGGCCAAACCTTAATAAAAGGCTGTGCATAGAGCAGTGTAACCACCTGAGGAGGGTCGGTCACAGGGCCTGGTCACAGGCCAGTCCCTAAAGCCAACCACCATGGTGCATGGTCAAATGCCAGGTGCACTGGAAGTTAGCATGTGGGATGTCATCAAAAACCACAAACATTCACTGTAAAAGACACAGGTAAAAATGCAGTTATAGTTATCGCTGGTTTTAACACATTGACATATGTTTTGAAAAATTTAGAGGAACCCACGGAAAAAGGAACAGTTAAAGTAGAGTGTCCAAGAATACATTGCATCTGGTGTTGGAGTTAATGGTCTGCATGCCTGTTGCGCGAGTTATGGATTGTGGTCCTAACCATGACTTGAGAATTTTGGTGCCTTTAAACGGTTTTAATTCTCAACCATAACTCCACTTTAAGTGTGTTTCTAAGGGTTTTTTAAAACATATGTTAGTATCTTACAACCAAAGCTAACACATGCACACATATGTAAACGTAATTAAAAAAAATAAAACTTAGCGATGTACTGACTAACTACATAATGGCATTGCCAATATACTTGCTCCTGACGCAGTGGCTGCGATGGAGTGGCTGTCAATGTAGTAGCATATAACCATGGGGTGAGGAAGATGAGGATATGAGAAATCCTTGCCAATGGAGAGAAAGAGGGGAAAGTGGCACTCCTTAGAGGGTCCTGAAATACAAACTCAGTGTGTTTGTCAGGCTGCAAATTGGAAATAAAATGACATCAAGGTTTTGTAGACACTGCACGGCATGCATCATACATCTCGAGGAGCTCTTCGGGGAGTGCTGAATATTCTCAAGACCAAAGGTCAGTTTGCTGATTGAGAAACAGGGTTGGTCACCTGACTGTGGTATTTTACCTGAGGAGCTTGCAGAAAAGCTTAGTTTTTTGCAGACCCTCTTTTAGTTTGTTCGACTTTGATCTGTCTAGGAGCTGCTTATTCGAGGGCTTGACTCAACACTGCAGATCTCTACCTTTCTTACTTTACTTTTCAGGCCTATATAAGATTCATTAATAGCAGCGCCATAGTACAAACTTGATAAGGAAATGCGATTTAGCAGAGTTTTTGCTCAAGTTGAATTTTCTCTTCCATTGATATTGTTTAGAACTAAGGGTTCAGTATGAAAACTAGTGGTTAAAGAAAATGGGTAGTCTGATATTGCTGTTAGTTTTTCGTACACTAGTGGGTCTACAAGTCCAGTTAAACACTTTTTTCAGACTTTTGCAAACTGAAAGGATTGTTGGTTGATACTAATAAAATGAATGCAAGTTTATTTAGACCTCACACGTATGCACAGCCAGCCAAGAAACTAGCTGATTCCATTTTAGACACAGAACCCAACTTAGACTACCTGGGGATAACTCTAAACTGTGATGGAAAAAGGGTGAAACATGTTCACAAGAGTAATATGGTACTGGGTCTTTGCTGGGACAGACATGATAGTTCTCAAACATTCCCACGCTGATCATCAGTGAAATATATTTTTTAAGAAGACGTGTTAAGGTTGCCCATAGGCACCAATGTTCGTCTG
The DNA here is from genome assembly GCF_031143425.1 of Pleurodeles waltl. Lineage (NCBI taxonomy): Eukaryota > Metazoa > Chordata > Amphibia > Caudata > Salamandridae > Pleurodeles > Pleurodeles waltl. The sequence goes on from NC_090444.1 coordinate 1,192,656,818, forward strand.
TACCTGGAACGTGGCCTTAAAAATCTATCAGCTTTAGCCAGTCTGAGGCCGCTTTTCTATTGGGCCAGAACTGGTTTACACCTGAACTGATGCTCTATAGAGAATCTCTGAATGATGGAAGCAAGAAAAAAAAACGATGTTGGCGTAAGCATCTCCATGAACATTTGGGAGCACTGGGCCCTGCAAGTCTGTGGTTGGCAGATATGATCAAGCCAGCGACGTACACGTCATTAAACCTAAGTATTTGAGTTGGATCAATTTAGTTCCTTAAATTACGTCCGGTGTGGGTATGATAATTGAGTACTTTTGACAATTAAATGTGTGCCTGTGTTTGAACATTATTTAGATAATACAGAACACCAAATGACAACGCATTATAAATGTAATTTAGCCTAGACCTACTCCTGTGAGCGATGTTCATTCAGTCACTTGCTTTTGTGTTTTATATATGTGTCATGAGAAATAAATATATTTGATTAATTGGTCAAAACAATGTAAATTATCAAGGTGTAAAAGTACAATGGTTTAATGCAGGGGTCTTCAAACTGGGAGAGAGGGGCTGCCAGGCTCTGGCCAAAAGATCCATTGTGCTAACAACAGGGCTTTGTTTTAAGCTTAAAATGAGCCGCAGTAAACCGCTCAGTAATGGGCCAGCACTAACATGTTTGGTCATGTACATCCAAGCTGGGAGTATGCGTCAAAAGGGAAGGGACTCCAAATACTCTTCAAAGCCCCAACCCCCACTTCTAATAGTCACACTGTGAATACTTTTACATGGTAGTAAGGCCTTGCTGACCAGAATGGTATGTTTGGCATTATGTATTTGATTGCATTTTTAAAACAGTAACAGAACTTAACTGCAAAGTTCAAAGAGATCTAGACACAATTAAACATTGCCAATTCAATAGAATAATTGTGAAAATTCAGAGGGGGCCCAGATATATATTTTTTGTTTTCCACTGCATTAAAAGTTTTGAAGACTGCTGGTTTAATGGGACACCAAGAGAATCAAGCATTTATCTACCCTAGGTCACTTCCTAAAAACTTAACTAGAGGGACAAATAAGTAACTGCAAAAAAAAGCTAAAACACAGTGCTTACAAATATATGCAAATTATTGGCAATCCCTTGAAGAATTCAGGTACAGTTTTTGATCTTGCATCTTGAACCTCAATGATTTAGCTGGAGTCCAGTGCAATGTATAGACCGTAAAAATCACTACCCCCACCTTGAAAGCTGTCCCCTCATTATACGATATAGTTGTAAAATAAAATGAGCACTACAAGAGGCAAATCCGTGAATCTCGACAGCATCCCTTGCTTTATTGTAGATAAAATATCCCAATAAAACAGTGATGTGGTCATGGGCGGCTGGTACGCTTTGAAAGTGGTGGGGCCAGTTAAGTGCCCCACCACTTGCCAAAAAACAATATAAAACACCCCCTTCCCTCCAAAACCCCAAAGTAAACCACCACTCTCTAAAAATCCTGAAGAAAAAATACCCCCTCCCTCCAAAAGCCCATATAAACACTAACACTAACTACAAAATAAACACAACCACTTCACATACATGCATTATACACTTACATGCAGTACACATTTGAAATAAAATAAAATAAAACAACCTTTACCCACAGACTGCGCGTCCTCCTCTGTGTTCTTCTGCTGTCAGAGAGAGGAAGAGCTCCCCTAACCAATCCAGATGCTGCTCTCATGCTGTTACCCAGCATGAGAGAAGCACCTGGATTGTATGGAGTGGGCTGGTCGGACGCTCCTTCAGTCCCTGGAGGCCTGTGCTTGGTCTCCGCCCAGCTTTCTTAAGACAAATGAGTGGAGAGCTTCAAAGTGCTCATTTGACTTTGGCCGGTGCAAAACAACCAGCTAACGTGACATGCGACCTTTGGAGCATCCACTCAGCCCTGCTTCTGTGGCACCAAAGTAAAACTGTGAGCTCAATAAAACTACAAACTAAATGCCATGGGGAAGTGTTTTAGTGAAGTGAAAGTGAAATAGGTGTATGTTCCCAGTCGCTGGACAGGACTACACAATCCTTTATATGCTATTCCATGTAGATCATTGCATCCGAAGCTGCTTTAAGATATAAATAAGATGCGTGCAATTAGAATAAATCAGGTGATATCAAATGCATGAACATTTAGATTCGGCATCAGCCCAAACATGACTATTTGCTGGCAACTGCAGGTGCCCACGGGTTTTTGCATTGTCGACAAATTCTCTGATTTCGATGGCATCATTCCCCGGTATGGCTGCCTTTACTTTGGCAGTACTTGATGACAGGCTGCAAGCCTGCCTTACAGTGACACGATTGAGCTTGACCAATAGCGGGGCTGCATCAGTTTTATAAAACACGTACGCTGCTGATCAGAAAACACTTCCTTTAATTATAGTTTTTCGCATAACCATTAGCTTGGTCCTGGTCAGGCAAGTCCAATTTATTAGCGGCAGCATGTCAAATAGGAGTTGACAATTACAGGCTATATCAATACACATTAGGCCGGATGGTAATGAGCCGTTCCTAAAGGGCCAGCCATCCAAAATAATCACGCCATTTTCTGCAGCAATGCTGGAGAGGTTATGGTTTATTACACAGCGCTCATTAGATATACAGTGGCAATTTTTACTTCATTGTGTTTCCGTTTAATCTCTGCCCCCCAAAAGAAAAGTCTTAACAGCGCACAAGGTTAAAACCATTATGGGTTGGAAAAAAAAAAGATAAAAGGAAGCAAGACACATTTTTGTGATCTTAATGAGGGGATTAAAAGGTCATTGAAATCCATTAATTTCTAAATGAGCCTACCAAAAATTAGCACAAAAAGAAAATCACTATAGCAGTGAAGTGTGGGCCATCTATAAGAAGCTGGACATTGTCACTGTAGTGTCACTATGTATTGGATACAGGGAGAATGCAGCAGGACCAAGAGCTGCACCTATGGAATATTCTCAAATATCTAGACTCATTTATTCGTTTAAGGATCTTCATAGACAAATATCTGCAGGTTGCAAGTTCTTCCCGACTGGTAGCAGTTCTGTGCTGTCCCTGAAGCTGTTAGGTGTGTCATGCAATACTAAGGTATCTAGCATGTCGTCTGTAAAGCGACATTGAACAAGATGATTCCTTGGCATGTACCTGGTGCTTAGCAGGCGTGGCTAAAGAGTAAAAGTTCTCCAGCCATGGGGCATTTGGAAACCATAACTAGTAGTCACGACAAACCACAATCGACATAACTGTCCAGGCCTCACTAGCGAATATGTTTGGCTCCACTGTAGAGTCAATCCGCGGTCCTGTTCTAGCATTACTATCAAATCACTGCCTGCAGAAGTCCTACCTTCATAGAATGTACCTATGGATTAACGAATTGTATTAAGCGCTACGTGTAAACACTAGGTTACGTCAGAATACTAATAAGGGCTTTCCCACATGCCCAACAATCTTCAAAGGGCAAGGCCTACCTTGCTGTCATTGGATTCCAGTTTCGGCCACGCCCCTCGCTGATCAGACATGGGGCTTTAGATTAAAGACGGTCATTCAATAAGCCGAGGCAGATTTCAACCTGTTTGTGGCAGGAGTTGCGCTTTCCTTCGCCTGTCCAGTAGAGAAGCCCGGGGCCTGCAGCTCGGAATTATTTATATAATAATAAAGTCAACTACATGCAGAAGCACGTTTGGAGCCATTGAATTTATTTGTTTTTAAATGTTTTTGATAGAACTTTACTAAAACACATTTGGGTGACGATGTCGTTTATAAACAAAGGTTCACCGAGTAGATGAGAGCTTTGAACAACAGTTTAAGATGAAATGTCAACACAACATAATACTTAGAAGAAACCATGCATTATTAGAACGTTGTAATTAAGGGAGTTCCATTGATGTGTCTGAGTGCCAACAACGGCTCATACAGCACTTCCGCTCCAACGTTTCAAAGGTTGTCTTAATGTTTCTCTCCGTATAATTTACAACATTCTCCCCTCAGTGGGTTGAATGTTTCAATTGCGTTGTAGCCATTATCACTCGTGCTATATAAGGAGTTAAAGGCTTCTCTTTTGTTAGAGGCTCTTGCCTGTGGCTCGGGCATTTACCTCGGGTAGAGGGCTTCTAATGACCAGTTCAGCGCTCAGCAGTGTGCCAAAATGGGATATTTTTACAATGGAATGCAGGGAACTCCACTGAAAGCTATGGGGTAGATCAGGGCCAGTAATGGCTAGTACAGACCATCTTGTTTAGCAAAGACGATGTTGGTGAAGGACACAGCCTGTAGCCACAAGTTGTATCCTGTGTCCACGTTCCCAAGAGGCACTAGATGGGAGGTTAGGCCCTTCAAGATACCCTGCATACAGTGCACGGTTGGGGCATTTTCTTCAGCCGCTCTTAACAATGACTAGATGCAGGGTATCTCGGAATTTCCTAATGCTAAATATTGCCCCAAGCACCCAATGGGCTTGCCTATGGACACACAAGGCAGTGCTTGACACAGCCAAAGCAAGGGGGGATTGGGCGAAAGACCTAAGGGAAGGACGTTGACAAGGTGCACTCTCTGTGCTCAAAGCCTCAGTGCATGGCTGGAAGCTATGCAGAGCGTGCACTAGCGGGGTGAAGAAAGAGCACATAAGAAAGGCAACTAGTGTTCTCGGTGGATACTGCGGGAGCGAATGAGCGTATGCCACTGGGTCTTAAACTTCTGAATTCTGTAGACCTCTACTGAATTACTATTTATTTAAATCTAACATATACACAAAATATGACATATTTTCTTTAATTCAAAAATACACAAAAACTGAAACTCTAATGGGAAGGTTGGAGCTTTTCCAAATTTGGTTTTACTTCTAAAAAGGAAAGCGAGATGCTAGACTCTAGCACATCACTCTGGCTTTTTCTCTCCTAATGCATCTTTTCTTTTTGCTGGAGAATACAGTAACATTCACCCATAGTCTAGTTTGCTGTACTTGTACTAGTCCCATGAATGAAGCTAAGGGTACTAACTTAATTTTTAGCTCCCAGTTTCTAATTCTCTTACGTGAAGCTACGGTTTTAAATTTTTTTTGTTTTACATTTTTATGTGTACATACCTGATTAGTCTGATGCATTATTTATTTTCCTGAACAGCTGTGGCACACTTGAGTTTGCATCTCAGACCCCCTGAATCGGCCCACCACAGGCTAAGAACCGTCGGCCTACAGCCAGGACTGGGCATGGTTTAAGGCAGTGCCCTGCAAGTATACGGTTAGAGCGACTGCAACCATCTTATGGCCACAGGCCACACACGCCACAGGCAGCGCCACAGCCAGCATCCACTTTCTCACAATTTAGATGCCCAGTTTTCTTGGATACTGGTGGAAGAGATACTGGAATTCATAATATATCATTAACAAAAAAATACAGGTAAAGGGACTGCAGTAACGCTGACTATTAATCAATATCCTCGCACAGGTGAAGAGATCCTGACAGCAATGAACAGAGGGGTCTTTAAAAAGGTTACAGAGAGACCAACTTCAGGGTGGAGATTCACAAATATTTGATGAACGCCTCAGCAATAGACTTTCTTGGAATAGGCGTTAACTTTGTTTTTTACAACAGCTTCAAGACAATAGATAGCAATAATAGCTATTATACAGATATTAAGTTTCACAAACTTGTTTGGGTGAAAAAAAACTGCACAAGGACATGGTTTGATTGGTTCAGTCTTGAAAGCAAACACTGGGAAAGATTGAGTGCGGCGGGACATACAGACATGAGGTATCCGTATTCAGTATACACCCCACTGAATCTTGGAAGGTGAAATGCTCACTAAAATGCTAATTAATGCACACCGGCAGCTTGCAGGAATGAACTCTGCCAGATGTCTGCTGCTGCCAATGCTGCCTATTTCAGGTGATTAACTGCAGTCCGGGGGGAAGGAGTGAAAGGGGCTCTATTATAGATCAGCTAGTTCGACTTCACGGGCTGCCATACCTATCAAACACAGTTCAAATGCTATTTGTAATGAATATTTTGAAACAAATTGCACCCGAGTAATACAGATTTCCATTACTGCGTGGTGTCAATTACCATCAGACACCAGCACATCTCTGGGCGGCTGCGGGGCTAGCCAAGTGTTTCCCTGAAACCGATGAGTGTGCATGTAAATGTAAGAGGTGAGATACACACGACTTAACACTCGCTGGCTCAGAGCAAGAGACGGTGTTGAAAAATGATTAATCTGAGAAGAAATTTTAAACAGTGGAACCTTTTGGTGTCTTATTTTAAAAGGTACAAGCACGTGTGATTAAAATATGGGCAACACACAAATGCAAGAGGAGCTGACCATCACGCACAGGTGCACTAGGCATAGTTTTTTAAATCTAGTAGGTCACCCACTCACAAAATGGACTACGTTAAAACAATTTGTACAGGAAAGCTGTACACATCAGGCATCACTGCTTCACAAACGAAAAAAATGAAAGTACTGTTGGATGTAACATTCAATAAAACATATAGGGCCTCATTACAACCCTGGCGGTCTGTTAAAGTGGCGTTCGTACCGCCAACAGGCTGGCTTTACGAATCGCCATATTATGACCACGGCGGTAGCGCAGCGCTGCCCTGGGGATTTTGACTCCCCTTATTGTCAGCCTGTCCATGGCGGTAGGCACTTGGCATGGGCAGTGCAGGGGCCCCCAGGCACAGCCCAATCGTGATTTTCACTGTCTGCTTAGCAGACAGTGAAAAGCGCGATGGGTGCTGCTGCACCCGCCGCACCGCCACATTGCCGCCGGCTCCATTAGGAGCCGGCTGCAGTGTTACAACCGACATCCCCGCTGGGCGGAAACTGTTTCCACCCGCCGCCCCAGCGGGGAGGTCCAAATGCGGCCGGCGGGGTTCCGGCCGCATGGGCGGCTAACTGGCGGTTCAGCCTTGGCGGTCGGCCTCGTCCGACCGCCAAGGTTGAAATGAGGGCCATAGTTTTCATAATCATGTATAGAAGGCTAAAGAGACATTCAGTGCTGCAAACCAGAGGCGCACAAAACATTGTTTTACTTATTGATATTAGAGCAATACTGTTTCTCCAAAAATAAAAAATAAACACTCCAAGTGTGAAATAAATGCACTATTTTGAAAAATGCTTGACAGAAGTAGCCAGTAACTGCCATGTTTTCAGTTTAAGCTAACTCTGTGCACAGGATGTACCCATCCCACAGGCGAGACATGGACGTGCCTGGCACATAGGGCCATATTTTTAGAACTCAACTTGTTCAGTCGAAACTGTACTAGGGTTGTGTATTTGCACTCTCTGAAAAGATTTCACATGTAAACCTACGAGTATCTCAGTGACTACTTAGTAGTGTGACAGAAACTCGCAATTTCTGCAATAGTGTATTTGTGTGTTCTGACTTGGGAGCTGGGCTTCAGTGTGACTGTTAGAGGTATCTCCTTGTCGCTCAATGTCACAGATCATTTTTTTTTTTTTTCTGTAATGGCTACTTTCAATACTAAACATGAAACTGAATTCGGTGTTTTCTTCAATATCTAACTCTACAAACACAAGAAATTGGTTGTAATCGATATACAGACGTTTCAAAGCTCCTTCAACTTGCACTGTTTTGTAGATACGATTCCAATCAACGCTATATGTCCCATGGTGTCTTCATTGCGGATGCCTGACCTGAAAAAGGTCAGTACCGTAAAAACACAGTTTTTCTCTCTTTTGCTTTATTTATCTTTAACAAAAGCATACATTTCAAAAGTACCCATGCTGGTGCATTTGTTCCCACCAAGCAGGAACATTGGACCGACCTGCAGAATGATGCATAGTTACTCTACTAAGAAGGTAACACATCGTTTACAGAGCCACCTACAAAACTAGTATCTAACCTGACCTAGATCATCCTATATAATGAATATTGACTCTGTCTTTGTCCCAACAAAAGAAATAGGTTTTAATGGACATGCAGGAGGCTAGAGACTGCTTCTAACTACTCTGGTATGTTTTGATCGATTCCACATGCATCACAATTCTACCATAGGTGATGCCTCATCGGAACAAGCATTGACAAAGCCATAAGCTCTCACCTATGCAAGAGCTACTGGCTTTGCCAATGTGTTTTAGACATGTTGTTCACCAGCGTGGCAGCTGTTCAGCATTTTCTAAAAGTTAGTGGCATAGAGGAGACTGGCGTGGAGTGCTGTAGAGTGGAATGGCAAAGAGCGGAATAGAGTGTTGTAGAGTAGACTGGCAGAGAGTCTTGTGTATTGGAGTAGCAGTCTGGAGTTGCGCAGAGTGGTATACTGTAGAGTGGCATAGAGTAGAGTGGACTTGTGTAGAGTGCGTTGGTGTAGAGTGTTGCAGAGTATAGTGGCACAGAGTGCAGTGGCACCCTCACACTCCTTCTCCACCTCAAGCCTGCATCCTGCACCTGGGCATAAGAAGAAATTATTGATATGCCCTAAAAGGTTTACAGTGCCTCCTTATTTTCCTTCGCTCTTTGCTGCCAAAAGTTGATTATAGGTTTCATTCAAAATGAGGAGTACGTGCAACACATACCCAAAACGTTTCACAGCTCTGTGCAGCCCCCCAAGAAACAACATGGCGCCCCAGTCACAGCGATGAACAAAACAACTCTGATACGGTACTACCGCTATCAGGGCCGGCTTTTGGGCAGTGTGAGCGGTGCGACCGCACCGGTTCCGACCTCAGGGGGGCGCTGTGTTTAGCAATAACGTCTGAAACTTGCGATTTAAAAGCACCTGCTGAAAAGTTCCTTGCATGTAGCCTTCAAGAAACAAGTAAAACGTCAAGATACCTCTTGTGATTAATGTTCCTGCTAGAGAGAGAGAGAGAGAGAGAGAGAGAGAGATATGGGCGTTTTACCTAGTGGCAGCTTTGACTCAACATAAAGTAGTATAGAGTGTTAATATGCCTGCTGCAAAAAAACAGAATTATGCAGCATATTTAAGGAAAGCGGCGCTGCACACAGTGCTGCACCACTTTTCTTGAATCCCTTAGCGCACCCCTAGCGCCACCATGTGTGCTCCATATTTAAAATACGGTGCACCATGGCAGTAGTTAGGGACTAGCGTCAGAATGTTTTACGCTAGTCCAGCGCTTTGCAGTATTAGCGGCAATAATTTTGACGCTAATCTTGCAAAGCACCCAGAGGCCCACTGTAACCAATGGAAGCCTCCTTTTAATGTCTGCTCTGAGCAGGCGTTAAAAGTGCTGGAAGAAAATGATGCGAAGAAATCAGATTTCTTTGCGGAATTTTTTTTGGCCCCCCCTAACGGGAGGATGCCCCCTTTGCGTATATTATCCCTGGTGCAGGCATAATGTAGCACAAAGGGCTACAAAGTGGTGCAAAGCCAAATATGGTGCAGCATTTTTGCCCTTCTAACGCCACATTAGTGTAAAAAAAAATGACACTAATGTGGCATTAGAATGGCACTAGAGGCTCTTAAATATGCCCCTATGGCAGTGCTTAATCTGTGCTTGTTGTTTCCGGTGCGCAGCACCGGCACTTATTTTTCTACCTCAAGCATTTACTGCGAGAAAAAGACACATATGTGAAAGACAGAGGAAGAGAAAAACGAAAAAGCGTCACAATTGGGAAAAGCAGAAATCCACAAGAGTGAGTTGATGGCGCAGGGAGTGCCTGTAAATCGATTGAAGAGGCCCGGGTTGGCTTCAGGATTACGCTGCCTCTGTATTCCGTGTTCACACATTTAACTGCAGCAGCCGTGTGTTTAAGAGGAGGGCTTTGGGCACTGGCACCTTTTTATTTACAAATTAAGCACTGCCCTATGGGACATATTAGAAAAAAGTGGCACTGCACACAGTCCTGCGTCCTTTAGCACCCCCCTAACACCACCATGTGTGCGTCATATTTAAAATAAGGAGCACCATGGCAGTAGTTAGGGGACTAGCATCAGAATTTTTTACGCAAGTCTGGCACTTTGCAGGATTAGCGGGAAAAATGTTGACGCTAATCTTGCAAAGCCCCCAGGGGCCCATTGTAACCAATGGAAGCTTCCTTTTAATGCCTGCTCTGAGCAGGCGTTAAAAGTGCTGGAATAAAAATGACGCAAAGAAATCTGTCAGATTTCTTTGCGTCATTTTTTTGGCCCACCTAGCGAGAGGGTGCTCCCTTTGCATACATTATGCCTGGTGCAGGCATAATGTAGCGCAAATGGTTACAAAGTGGCGCTAAGCCAGCATTGCGCCACTTTGTAAATATGGCGCAGCTTTTTTGGCCTTCTAACGCCACATTAGTGTAAAAAAATGACACTCATGTGGAGTTAGAATGGCACTAGGGGCTCTTAAATATGCTCTATTGGGCATACCTGAAAAACGTGGAGCTGCACAGAGTGCTGCACCGCTTTTTTTGTGCCCCTTAGCGCTCCCCTAACACCACCATGTGTGCGGTGTATTTAAAATACGGTGCAACATGGCAGTAGTTAGGGGACTAGTGTCAGAATTTTTGATGCTTGTCCAACGCTTTGCAGGATTGGTGTAAAAAATGTTGATGCTAATCCTGCAAAGCACCCAGAGGCCCATTGTAACCAACAGATGCCTCCTATTAATGCCTGCTCCGAGCAGGTGTTAAAAGTTCAGGAAAAAAATAACGCAAAGAAATCTGTCAGATTTCTTTGCGCCATTTTTTTGTCCCTCCCTAACGGGGGAATGCCACCTTTGCATACATCATGCCTGGTGCAGAAATAATGTAGTGCAAAGGGATACGAAGTGGCGCAATGCATGCATTACGCCACTTTGTAAATATGGCATGGCGTTTTTGGCCTTCACCACATTAATGTAAAAAAATGACGCTAATGTGGCGTTAGAATGGCGCTAGGGGCTCTTAAATATGCCCCTATATTTAATGTAGCTAGCTGACTGGATTAGTAAAGCCAGCCTTTACAAGTGCTTTAAAACACATGAATGTATGTGAAAGGGGAGCGATGGAGAGATGAGGGGCACATTTGCTGGGTGGTAATTAGTGAAACCGAGGAGGAGGTCACGAGGTGGGAGGCGCCACCAGTCCTAAAGCCGGCCCTGACTATATAATTAGAACATCTCTACAATTGGGGCAAAACACACTTAAACCACGAAAACTTCTGTCAGTCTAACAACAATTTTGTCTGAATGATAATGGTACACCCAGACAATAAAAAATAAAATGCTACTTACAACTCACATGATATCAGTCAGTAATTAATTGTATTACGTCTTTGGATTTCGGTTTTTAATCTTCGAAGAACTGCGGGGCAATTAAAAAATGTTTTTTATAAGAAAAAAAATTGCAGGTTTTCTGTGATGGCCCGGACACACACAGTTTTGCGATACTCAACATTTACTTTTGATACGCCCCTGGCTTGTCTCTAACACAACAAATAGTGCAGTTTCCCAGGGGCGCTCATTCTGACTTTTGGGTAAAACTGGGAACAAGCGCAAAGAATGTTTGCACACTGTCCCGGTATGCCGTGTAGAATGTAATTTCGCAAGCCCTCGATTTCCCCCAAGCGTATTTTATTACGTGGTACCTGACAACATCTGCACAAGGAAAATGCCCAAAGGGGGAAAATGCGTGAACACTGGACGCGACGACGATGCACATTATAACTCATTCCAAGCAGGAAGCATCATGCGGTAAACAAAAGGGAAAAGGGACAAATCGCAAGTACCATTGACGCAATTACCACACAGTTAACCTGCCTAAATGAGAACATGAGTCAGTACTTGGCGTGTTTTCTACTCCCAAAGTAACTGCGTTATTTATTATATATATCTGAAGAGACTAACAAATGACAAAGAACGAATTCAGTTAAGCTTTGCACGCTTGTGACGTAAATCTCCATATTTTAAGTTAAATTTTAAATATATTTTAATAAACGACCATGTCATGTTGAAATCAAAAAGACCGAAAACGGAATACTCGGTACAACAAATGCCTATACTGGGTGCCCAAGAACAATGCTGTTTCACATACTATAGCACAGTCAATGCAGGAGGTGAGTATGAGCTGTTATGGACAATTGTGACGATAATTACACACTTTGTCACCAGACAGCAATTATCATCCCCATTAATAAGATGAATTGATTTGATGGCTGCAGCTGAGACCAGCGATGCTGTTTAAATCGCGAGGGCCTGAAGTTCAGGCTCCTTTGAGAGACACTGCTCTCAAATGATTTCATGTATCTGAGTGCATGCATAATTAAAAAACATAACTAAACATTTAATCACACTCTAGGCTCTTAGAACGTGAGGAAATGGCTAAGCAAAATCACATCGGAGATATAAAAAATGCCCAGGCTACTGAAAGAAAAGGCACCTTCAGGGAGATGTTTTAAATGTGCATACATTCATTAGTTCGCCTAGCCTTTATGAGCAATTTCTGTGTGTCTTTGGTTTTATCTATGAACACCGGTGTTGTGAAAAATGCACCATTTTACTCTAGGGTTCATCTAAATCGGTAGGTAGTACATATAATGTTAACATTTTGGAATGTGAGTCAATGAAGGCAAGATTAATTTAAGAGACGGTTACGGTCTAGACTCTAGGCTTCCCTCATGATGTTCTCATCACCTCCCTCTATCTTGTAGATGGGAATCCAAGTGCGAAAATATTTTTTTCGCCTTTACACAGTCACTCTATGGCCCCCCCAGAGACTAGACTGTTGAAACTGCTAAAATTCAAACATGCCTGATCATGCTCCTAGTAATCTGCCTGTCTTTCACCCTACTCCTATCAATCTTGGTTTCCTTGTCCTCACGCACCCCATGGAAGGATGAACTAACCTTCATTTGTCTAACCAATCCGGTCTCCCCTTTCATCGGTAAAAGGATTTTCCGAGCCCTAGACAAATTGGCATTTTGCTGTCAAAACACTCACTTTCTACATACAACAAAGTCCTTTCCAATGTCTTTAGTGCAAGCTGGCATCGTCTTGATATCGCTGGTGCCATAAGGTCTTGTAATGGCCTTAATGCAGGACTGGCACTGCCTCTTGACACTTTACTCCATCCTACTCACACGTCACACTCTGCAAATCAGTTAAAATGTCATGACTTCATTGTTTAACAGTTTTGAATACAGGGAGTGCAGAATTATTAGGCAAGTAGTATTTTTGAGGATTAATTTTATTATTGAACAACAACCATGTTCTCAATGAACCCAAAAAACTCATTAATATCAAAGCTGAATATTTTTGGAAGTAGTTTGTAGTTTGTTTTTAGTTTTAGCTATGTTAGGGGGATATCTGTGTGTGCAGGTGACTATTACTGTGCATAATTATTAGGCAACTTAACAACAAAAAATATATACCCATTTCAATTATTTATTATTACCAGTGAAACCAATATAACATCTCAACATTCACAAATATACATTTCTGACATTCAAAAACAAAACAAAAACAAATCAGTGACCAATATAGCCACCTTTCTTTGCAAGGACACTCAAAAGCCTGCCATCCATGGATTCTGTCAGTGTTTTGATCTGTTCACCATCAACATTGCGTGCAGCAGCAACCACAGCCTCCCAGACACTGTTCAGAGAGGTGTACTGTTTTCCCTCCTTGTAAATCTCACATTTGATGATGGACCACAGGTTCTCAATGGGGTTCAGATCAGGTGAACAAGGAGGCCATGTCATTAGATTTCCTTCTTTTATACCCTTTCTTGCCAGCCACGCTGTGGAGTACTTGGCGCGTGTGATGGAGCATTGTCCTGCATGAAAATCATGTTTTTCTTGAAGGATGCAGACTTCTTCCTGTACCACTGCTTGAAGAAGGTGTCTTCCAGGAACTGGCAGTAGGACTGGGAGTTGAGCTTGACTCCATCCTCAACCCGAAAAGGCCCCACAAGCTCATCTTTGATGATACCAGCCCAAACCAGTACTCCACCTCCATCTTGCTGGCGTCTGAGTCGGACTGGAGCTCTCTGCCCTTTACCAATCCAGCCACGGGCCCATCCATCTGGCCCATCAAGACTCACTCTCATTTCATCAGTCCATAAAACCTTAGAAAAATCAGTCTTGAGATATTTATTGGCCCAGTCTTGACGTTTCAGCTTGTGTGTCTTGTTCAGTGGTGGTCGTCTTTCAGCCTTTCTTACCTTGGCCATGTCTCTGAGTATTGCACACCTTGTGCTTTTGGGCACTCCAGTGATGTTGCAGCTCTGAAATATGGCCAAACTGGTGGCAAGTGGCATCGTGGCAGCTGCACGCTTGACTTTTCTCAGTTCATGGGCAGTTATTTTGCGACTTGGTTTTTCCACACGCTTCTTGCGACCCTGTTGACTATTTTGAATGAAACGCTTGATTGTTCGATGATCACGCTTCAGAAGCTTTGCAATTTTAAGAGTGCTGCATCCCTCTGCAAGATATCTCTCTATTTTTGACTTTTCTGAGCCTGTCAAGTCCTTCTTTTGACCCATTTTGCCAAAGGAAAGTAAGTTGCCTAATAATTATGCACACCTGATATAGGGTGTTGATGTCATTAGACCACACCCCTTCTCATTACAGAGATGCACATCACCTAATATGCTTAATTGGTAGTAGGCTTTCGAGCCTATACAGCTTGGAGTAAGACAACATGCATAAAGAGGATGATGTGGTCAAAATACTCATTTGCCTAATAATTCTGCACTCCCTGTAGTGCAGACGTACCCCAGCCTGTAATAAGGTGGCCGACAACAGACAAAAAACAGACAGAGAAACCAGAAAACAATAGGAAGGTTAATGAAGGAAGAAACTGAAGGGAGTAAGTTAGCCCTACAAGAAAGTAAGCTTCTGTTAAATCAGACACAGGCAGAACCACTGAGGCTTTGGATGTCTTCACAAGGACATACAAGGCAAAATTGGGGGTGGGGGTGGCACTAATATTTAGATATTTCGTCACTTGTCACCAGTGAGATACGTCCTACAATGATTCATTCAAAAGCATGAAAACGGCACTGGTAGCAAATCCCTCCTTAACTATCTACTTTCACATAATCTACCGACGACCAATCCTGTAACAGCTCTGCAAAGCAGGTTTCTGAATACGTAGCTATCAACTAGATGCTCCCCCAAACAACATCTGCATGAGATATTTCAATATTCACCACGGGAACCTTCAATCGAACCTCTTAAAAGAACTGGAAAATGTAATGAGAATGCACCACTTCACTCAATTGGCCACACTTCCGATACGCAACAAGGGAAAAATCTTATACTTATTTTTCACATTTATCGAGGGCGGCATGTGCTTCCCCTCCTGTTGAAGTAGGCTGGACCGACCATTTTCCTCTACAGTTCAACTTCCCAATAGTGAACCTCATACACAAGAAACCTCCGAATTCCAAAATCTGGGATCAGAACCACTAATTATTTGTGTAGTACGTAAGACTACTACCTTTACTGAATAAGACTGAAGAGAATAACCACATTAGTCTCATCTGGGTTTATTAAACAAAATCAATTGATGATTTCACCAACATTTCTGCTCAGGCAAATCTAAAAACTCCAAAACGCATGCCCAGAAAACTATGGTTCAACAAAGCCTTACATAAAAACAAGAAATAAATAAAAACTTTGAAAAGACTATGGCAAAAAGAAACATCAGACATATTTGAATCCAAACAACAACAAAAAAAAGAAAGCTGCACAAAGGAGAAATCTAAAAAACAAAGGCAACCTTCGTTCAGGAACTAATCTCTCACTCGCTGAACCCTCTCATCCCATATTAAACTTCATTAGAGAAAACACTAAAATCTGGTAGAGTGAAAGTCCCACTTCCTTTACTTTGCAAAGTAACAGTTTTCTTGATTTTTTTCTCTAACCAAATTGCAAACCTGAAAGTGGACCTTGCTAGTAAAAGTCCCCTACCACCTGTCTTCACCCAAAAAACATTCAACATGTGGGTGTCATTTCAGAAGCTAGACACTGAAGACCTAATCAAAATAATCAACAAAATATGACCTGCCCCATATTTCAGAGACATGATCCCAAACAAGACATTCAAAGAGAAGTTCAGAATATATGCATCAACTTGGCTTACACTTATCAATGCATCACTATCCCAAGGTCTCTTCCCTAACAGCCAAAACTGGGCCAGATTTCACCTATACTCTAGAAACCAAACACCGACCTTGAAATTCTAGAAAACTTCACATTCGTCAGCAACCTACCTTGGCTAAAAAACAAATATGAAAAATGTGTTGAAATCAAATACATAAGCAACAATGATTTACTCACCAGTGTTACATCTGGAATCAGAGAAGACTACAGCACTGAAACAGCAACCTCGATAGTACTACAGAACATGTACTGCATCCTCGATGAAGGCGAAGTTTGCCTAGAGGCCCTTTTAGATCTATCAGCAGCGCTTGACACAGTGGACCACAATCTCTTCCTCAAAACCCTGGAACGTAGGATGGGCCTCAGAGAAACAGTATTAAGATGCTTCTGCTCCTTCCTGAATGGCATGTCCAGCTCATAAAACTGGGGAAATTCATATCAGTAACAGAAAGAAAGGTCTTCTGTGTACCTCAATGCTCCATGCTCTCCCCAGTATTACTCAATATTTACTAGGAATACCTCGAGCTGCTTATTGAACAATATGGCGATAAAACTCCACCAATATGATAATAATACCCAGCTTTTCATAAAACTATATACTGTGCAAGACTTACCCGCCTTATAAAAGGGCTAGAAAACAATTCATGGCTGGAGGGACTCAGTGCTTTAAACTAAACCCAACAGAAACGGAATTCCTTCTAATCCCCTACAAATCCTCAGTCAATGATGATCAAACAGTGATCACAGAACTATTCTTGATGGGGCTCAACACAGAACATAACACCATAGTGAAAACCCTCGGCTTCAAACTACATTCTTCTCTCACTTTAACAGATCAAGTGAACAAAATGGCACAATCTGCCAACTTACACCTCACCCAGTTTATGAAAATAAAAAATCTACCCTCCTCCATTTAATTAGGCCCACGCTCTAATCACGTAAAGATTTAACATGGGCAATCCCATCTTTACAGGCATTGCATCATCAACACCAGCCCCCCTCAAAGCTGTCTTCCACACCACTGCTAAACTCTTCGCGAGGAAAAAAAGACTTGATCTTATCTCCCTGATTCTGAGAAACCACCACTGCCTCCCACCTAAGGCGCAGATCAAGATTGGGAGCATCGCCTACAAAGCTTTACGCAACAACACACCAATATAACCAAAAAATCTCCTCGCTATCAGAAGACGAAAGACTATCAAGAAGAGAGGCCTCTTTAACCCTAGATATGTTTAAATGTAAGTCCTCTTTAGCTCTGCAGTAATCTTTCTCAAGTGTGGCACCCAGATTTTAAAACTCTCTGACCCACGATGCATCCACAACATTCTTTCTTTCATGAAAGGCCTCAAGACTTACCTTAATCAAGCTCCAGGTTGGACCAAAAACAAAAGTCTTCTTCTTCGTCACCCTTACATTTTCTTCCAAAAGTCTCTGACTTCATACGTTGTCTTTATTCAGCTGTTTCACTCTGTTGACCCCCCATCACCTCCACCTCTCTCCCCACCCATCCAGCCTGTTTGTCTCCCTCTTTTCGAGCTCATGTTATTTGTTTAGTTCTCTATAAAGCCCTTTAATATTTGTCCAGGTGACAAGGCACTATAAAAACATAAAAATAAGAAAATAAGAGAAAACAGACCAGGCTAATAAACCTGAAGCTCTAGAGTAAAGGAGGCCGTATAAACCCCTGAAAAGGCTGAATCTATGCTTGTAAAATTATAGAATGTGCTCATTTATGAAAGAGTGAGTTCATTCATCTGAAGTGCCATGAGCCACTCAAAACAGCGAGAAGGCCAGACAGAAAAACTGACTTGTTGTTGTGCATTCCTTTAGATTTAACAGGCAGAAAACCTGATATATGTATGAACTGAAAAAGGATAAATTCACATTACATTCTGCAAAGGAGGAGTTAAACATGATAGTTAAAAAGCAAGCAGAAGAGACAGTTCTCAACACAGGACAAATGATCGTTGAACAGGGGAGGGTGAAGGGTCTGGTAAGTAACTTTTCAACAGACGTTAGAGAAGTAGAAACATTATGGCCAGTTAAATTAAAGAACAAAACAAAGTATGTGAGGAGCCAACAAATTAACAGGGAGACCCGAGCCAAGTGTCTGGCTTGACTCTTAGACCCCATGCAAGAGCGGAGCCCAGAAAATGTTTGCTATGTAAATCATACAAGAAACATTATGTAAAAATGATAAGGTCACTCCAAAATTACAAAAAAAAGAGTATTTATTCAAAATGTAGAAGGTTTGACATTAATACATCTCATTATAGCACTGCTGTAAGAAACTGTTCTCTTTGCAGATGCCCCCCAACTTTTTGCCCTTATTTAGTCTACTTGATGCTGTAGTTTTTGATCTGAAAGTGCACTGAGGCCTGCTAACCAGACCCCAGTGCCAGTGCTCATTCCCTTAAACTGTTCTGTGATTGGTAATCCCAGTTGACAAGGACTTTAACACCCCTGTAAGGTTCTAATAAATGGTATCACTGGTACCCAGGGCAGGGATGGTAAAGGAGTCACCAGGACTGCAGCACTGATTGTGCCACCCTGCTTGAGCCAAGTAAAAGCAAAGCCAGCAGAGCTCCATGTCAGCCTACACAAACAGCTTGCCTGCTCGAGTTCGACGACGCCTACAGCAGGCGCAGGCAGAGTATCCTCAATGCCCATAGCACAGGTCAGTCACCCCTAAGGAAGGCCTCCTACAGCCAAGGAACCAGGGTTCATTGTGTTAGGAGTGTTGATATATATGTGCAAGCATATATGGCCCTGTGGTAGCATTTAAAATGTAATACTACCGCAAGTGACGGGCGGTCCATAGGATAACATGGGCTGGCACCCGGGCAAACCCCAGATGTCCAGCTCCATGATGGTCCAACCGAATTCTCTCGTTTTTGGTGTAAAACACTGTGCTATTTAACCCTGAACGCAATTCTCGTGCCCAGGTTTACATAGCATGTACCCAGATGGCATCCTCAGAGGATGCCCACTGAGTTGCAGCTTTTCCCTGCCTTGGTGGGCTTTCCCAAGTGTTTGCGGCCAAGACAGAGTTCTGACAATCTTCTGGGGAGTGTGTGCGCCACTCCTAGAGGTAAACAAAAAAAAAAAAAAAAAGGCCTGTGCAGGAACAAGGTCGCACCTCAGCCCTGCCTGGATGGCTAGTGATTCAATCCATCATGGCAGTGAGATTCAAAGGCTACACCACCCTGTTGGACAAAGGAATTTGTCCCACATTCGAGGACAAAGCCTTTCCTTGCCCCAGGCACATTCTGAGGTAGGCAGACAGGAAAATTAGCTAGTCAGGAGGCAGATACTCCCCTGAGGCTGACCACACCTCTAGGGTGGGCTAGCTGGCAAGTACCATGGCAGATGGCCCAGCCATCTTGAGAAGGCTTATAAATAGTGGGTTTTAGGTAATTTAGTGATGCACTCCCACCAGATGTGGTGACCTCAAGGACAGGTTAGCTGCAGGATTAGATGCCCATTGGCCACTGGTCCTCACTCCCCTTAACACTCCTAAAGCTAGGTTTTAAGAGGCAAGCCTGGCACCAGAACCTCAGATCTGCAGTGAAACAAGAAGAGACCTAACTTCACAACAAGGCAGGACTCCACAAAGAAGAGCTGCACTATCTGTACCTGTGGTAGCCACTGGTCTTCAATCACTCTGGTCCAGAGACTTGTTCCAAAAGGAAGGTGAACCCCTCTGCAACCAGACCCCTTCACCAGGACTCCCTATGGCTAGAAGAACTAGTCTCCTGACAGTGACAGGACCAAAGCGCATTTTCCAAGGCCACTGAAATACTGGCCACCGGGCCCGAAGCATGGCCACCTGAAAGTTACTGGTCAGGAGCCTTCAGAGAACTGCAGACCAGACCCTCAGTGAGGCTTATCTGCAACGTATCGACTTTGTTTTGGTGTATAAATATAAAAATCTACTTTATTTTTTATGAATTGGTGTCGGATTTCTTTTGAGCCGTGCCAGTTACTTATTGTCCATGTTGGTGTTGTGAAATGCTTAACACGTGTTCCTCTAAGAAGCATGACTGCTCTTTGCCACTCTATCTGGACTGAGCTAAGGTTTACTTATGTGCATCTGAGGTCTACTTCAGGGTAAAGTGTTATTATTACATGGTAAGACTGCCAGTTATACCACATAATAATGCCATCTTGCTACACCTGCACTGAAAAGTACTGTTTATAAGTTTTCAAACAAGAACTCAGGAATCATTCTGGCCCCCCCATTAATGTGCCAACAGTGCCATTAGTAAACAAAGAGGCACAGGGTTCATGTGTATCCCGTACATGGCCCAGATCATTACTGAGCAACATTTTAGTCTATTACATCTAACACAATAGGTTTTTTTAACAGCTGGTATTTTGAACTCACACAACTGAAAGCCCTTTTATACACGAGTATGTAGTAAATGGACTTTTGGTGAAATAAAATATTTGCATAAGATCACACAATTTAAGCAGTCGTGGCTCATGTGGATTAAAGTGGGCAGGGTAGGAGCAGGAGGGGGTGTCGGGGGAATATTAATACATAAAAAATAAAAAAAATAAAAAACTTACCTTAACGCCGTGCTCCGCCGCCGCTCCTCCATCTCCTCAGCATGCTGTATGGACAGGCTCCCAACCTGCCCTGCGGCCCATCCTGACTTTACACAGAGCAGCGTTATGATTGGCTGGGAGCACCCTGCAAGGGTGCTCCTAGGCAGACTGGGAGCCTATGCAGGGTCTTTCCAGCCTAGCCTGAGAGAGCCCTGTGCACATGTGTGCTTGGCCAGCCCGAGACAGCCGGCCAAACACACGTGCTCTGAGGGGGAGTGCTGAGCACTCCCCCTCAATTTGTCACCCCGTGACCCCGCCCCTTACAAGGAAACAATAATAAACACGGTTTATTATCGTTTCCTTGCAAAGGTTTTGCAGCTGCCACTGCCGGCAGGGGACAACGCGCCTCTGCCCTAATGGAGGAGCCGCCCCTGAATTTAAGCGGGGATGCCACAATTCATCCAGGTTTTAGATTTTCAATTTGTAAAACTCAGCGACTAAATGGGTACCTATTTGCCTCTCCTATTTAGGTTAATGCTTCGCTTATAACTCTTTGTGCATTTTTGTGCAGTTTTTACATAGTGTGAAATCGACCTGAAGGTATTGGAGCACTTTACATGAATTTCAGTCACATTATACAAAGTCACACTAATTTTCAGGCACAAGGAAATTAAGTGATTCGCCAAAAATCATTGGATGTTCAGCCAATGTCGAGGGTCAAAATTGGTTCACCAGTCACAAAGATGGCAGCTTCGGTCATAACGCCACAAACTGGTTATAGCGTGGATGGCAGGCAGAAGCCACATGAAAGCTCAGCTCGTTATGAGCTCCAGGTTCCAACAGGACCTCGAGCTGAGCCAGAACAAGGCTTCAGGCTCGAGCCTGGCTCTAGTTTTTAATGACAAGCCCACCTCTACAATAACGTTAATAAAAGCAAGTTTATTAATGATGCATTCATGGAATTTGTATACAGAGTTATACAGTGAAAGCGCCACTCCCGCACAGAAACCTATACCTTTAGTCAATGATTGCAAGACAGCATGAATAGAATAACCTGGTATAATAGATCTTGGCCACACACCTAGACACTCTCTTCCTTCCCTTATATTCCCCCAGCTAATTCCATTAGCAGGGAAAGATGATGTGTTTAGATACAAATAACATGTTCAATTCGATTTTTTTGGTTTAATACACTACAAAAACCTATCTACCATGAAATGCCAGTGTTACTTCAATGCGAATTCTACCGTTCTCAAATAGACTTTTAAAATAATGGAACACAGATTTGCTGTTTTGCCTTTAACCCTTTTCAACTTCTGCAACATGCTCCTCATCGAGATGGATCAAAAGGGATGACTAGATAGTTTCTGCTAAGTACAAGTTAAAGATCGATGTAACTCAGCGGGTATTAAATTATTTAGCTAGAAAAGCCAAATTCTACCTTTTTCTACCTCTAGCAGGGTTCAGCGCCTGGGACATAACTTACAACAGAATCAGAAGTCGCATTACACACTACCGGTTACCAACGGGCTTGCCTGTGGCGGAATAATCATACAGGCAAAGTATTTAAAACTAGAGTTATTTCTTTTTCACCAGGATAATGATGGGCAGTTTCTTTCCTTGGATATAATGCAGTGGCCAATGTTCTCATGCAGCATAAACACTTCCCTGCTGTGTATTCATTGTTTCTTCCAGATACTCTTCTGAGAAATCCACTTTAATATATTTTTCATTCAAATCTCATTTCATTGTGCTTTTTAACAGTAGTCATCGGAAAAATGCATAGAGTGTTTTGTACATTATGACTTGCTATTCTTCTATTGGGTAGACAACAGACCGGTGTCCATGCATGCTAATAACGGTACTATCAATTTATAGTACAGTCTCATATATAGTGATATTACCCTTTGAAACAACAAAACGGTATTCATAACCATCAAATAAAGAAGAAAACAAAAAATAAGGAAGCACATCTCAAACTGGCGTTTCCCATAGTCTGAATGTGCAAGTAATTCCAGCGTCAGGTATAAAAGGGAAGCAAATACTGACATTTCTTCACAAGTTAAGAGTCACAATTTACCTTAAGGTGTATTATCTAGACAACGTAACTGCAATGTTGGAAGTGGACATATAAACCAGAGTCCAAGTACTTTGAGGAAGGTGGTTTTATTGGGGAGGCAGAATTATGGGACTTTTTGTGGAAATAAATGTAATGTATCCAAAGTGGTCGTGTACCTCAGAGTCTGAGCTGTGTGTAAGGCAGGACCAAGCCAAACAAGAATATACTTGGCTGATTTCCATTCAGTTAATATTGCTTTACTTCCCACTGATAAAAACAGGTTAGACTAAAGCAAGTGCGGCATCTCCAGAACTGGAAGTGGGGTTATTGCAATAGGACGTCATGCTTCAGTTGGACATGCAGCACATTCTGTACATGCGGATTAATATATTTGATGTGCCGAGGAGTACTACTCTGGCAGTCATGATCTTCTTTTCTGAACCTGTTCTAAAGTATGTCATTTTCTGACCAATATGTTTGAAAATGTGTATTTTAACATGTGCAGTTTGATTCCATTGTTCAAAATATTTCTTATGGAGTGATCATACCCTCCCTTTTCCAGCCACCTCTTGAGAGTGTGGCAGCCACTCCTTATGCTCAACACCATGTAATGCGGATCTGGATTTCCTGTGCTCCAAGTGGGCCCCTGTCCACTTCCATAGCCAACAAACTGCAGCAACTGTTACTGAAGCAAGTGTTACACTAGTTTTAATGTCCTTTCTAGTGCCTTGCATTGCACATAAGTAGATCATTTATAAAACTAAGGATATTAAATAGTTTAAGTGCTTCACTCTGCTTGCAGTAAAGTGTCTGCCACCTGCCATACTTGAAACAAGGAAATCTCACACTTAAGCAAGCTGAAAACTTGCCAACTGTGTCCAGGTCTCCTTGAGTGGAACGTGAAGTCCAAAACAAATATGCCCAAATAGACGTGTGAGGATAATAAAAGCAAGCTCTGAAGAATTCAGTTCAATCGGTGTACGAAGCTGTTGTGCATTATCATAGCCAAATGTGTCTATTCTCCACTAATCACTTAGGTCTCAAGTACGAAGTGACACTCCATAATCAGAACTGAAAGAGCAGGTTAATCAGAAACAATCATGGAGGAAAGTGTCCAAGATTAGGACAAAGAAGATACAACAGAAAAGAAAATCAACTTCTGCTTACAGCGAACGTAAAACTTTACTGTGAAAGGTACCTCCATGAAGCATGTGTCAAATTAAGCAAGTAGGTCACTTTTCTGACCAAGGACTCAAAAGCAATATGAAGCAGCCCAAGAGGGGGCATGGAGCTTGCATCAAATCAATGGAAATATTTACCATATCTACACCATTTTGTGTGAGGTCTAAGGGCGCCAGAGTTCTCACTCCAAAAAGACGAGCCATGCCAGTACTTGTGAATATTACAGTGATGGTCCCGCTCTAAGACATCGCATAGAGGAACAGACAAATAGTGCAGGAGATCTGGGTGGGAGCTGGGGTGCTCTACAGCAGTCAACATGAACCAAGGCCAGTCAAGGAGATGCATGAACATTGGCGAAGTGGACAATGACATTTTTCCCTTGTCTAACATGGTGAAGGGCCTCTGACATTTCTTCCATGCACGATAACTGCCCAATCACAAACATGACCAATCTCATCCAGCCGCCCAAAAAACCCTGCCTTTTTTCGAACAATCTTTTTTTTTTTTTTTTGGTCTGCTACTAGTGTCTCGGGCCTGGATAAGGACTTCTGAGGAGGGGCTTGGTAACGTGGGATCCCTTCTGCCCCTTACAAACGAGGTGCATAGGCATTCTTTAATGCCACTAACCTAGTCTTATTGCATAAATTGTAAATCTGCTTCATCCATACACGCCAGCAACCACTAAGACAAAAGTATATTATAGAAGGAAAAGCTGTGAGTCCATCGCCTGCGCTCGTGCCTTTTGCTTCCCATGCTCCCTCCTGAACGAACATAAGGTCAGGCTCTAAGCACCATTTCACGCCACTCTATTCGGCAGAATTCTTTGATGCGGCTTAGTTCTATGACACGAGAGTTCGTTTGTAACCCATCATGATCGTTTTATAAAGACATTAAAAACGCCGACTATTAAATGGCGTCGGCTGATTGATAGTGGCAACTACCAGGGAAACAAGATGCAAATATAGCCCAGAGCCGGAGTCCCTTCCAAAGAAAGCAGCCAGGAGAGCGCGGTTTGGACTCGTGTAATTGCTGACCACGTGCTGGAAGAACTTAGTCAGGGCTTGCTAGGACTCTGCGGGCCGATAATTAATTTATCACGACTAACTGCCCCAGAACCCAGCGACCCAGAACAGAGCCAACAGTGTGTAACGCAAGTCTGGTAAATGGGAAACGCTCGGCGCACTTCAGCACCGGGCAAAGGAGAGGTTCGTTTCAATGCCAGAAATAATACCTCAAGATGATTTTTTCTTTTGTAACGGAATGTCGAGTCGTGGCACTGGGGCAGAACAGGATGCTTAATTTGCAGTGGCAGAAAGCGTAGGCTGAATATCCCTCCCGTGGCCAAGAGGTATGTATTACTAAACCAGCAAGTGAAAGACATTTGAACAAAAAAATGCGGGAAAGGCATGAGCCTACTGTTTGACAAAACTACCAGCATGGATAACATTCCAAGAAAAAGACACGTGTTTGTTTCAGTAGCTTTTTTACATTAAATAACTAACAGTAGACTTCTGCAGCCTGTCAATCTAAAAAGAGAATTCCAAACATGTATGAATGAAAACCATAAATAATAGGGGAGGACAAGGCTGAAACAAGCTTTTGTAATGCAATTGGCCTCGCGTTTGCTCGAGTTAGATCTATTCGCATTGTAAATTCCTAACTGGACTTTTCTTGCCATATAAATTGAAAATGAACAGTAAAACGGTTGGAAAAAGCAAGCCGATTCAAAGCTCCACGGCCACCATGAGCGCGAAGGAGAGAAACAAAAAGAAAAAGAAGTTTGCTTGCAGTCATACAATCGGCAAACGTGCAATTATCCATGTAAAAGGGTCAGTGCCCATGGCAGTTACAAAACCGCCCCAAGGAGGGACAAAAGTAAAGCATCTACCAACGATAACAAAGGATTTTTTAAATCCTTACATATGATAATGGAAAAAAAAGAGGGAAGTAAAATAAAACAATTGCCTAGGATCAAACAATTTGGTATAGGGAGGAAGCTGTGATTATCTCATGTTTTCTTCTTGTGCAGTTCAGCCACTATACCCATCTTACAGGCAACCCCCAGCCCCCACGTGCTTGAATGCTACCGCTGGCATCAATGAGGCCCTCGGTCACATCACAGACCAAACTTTTAAGAGTGTACTTAGGGAGGCCTCATGCTCGCGTCTGCATTTCAAATGCACGCCCGTCTGCACCCGTCAGCATCCTGGAAGCGCTGGCATGGAGCTCTTTGCCCTCTTTATCTGCTTTATTCCTGTGAAGAACCTAATGCACTTTGAACTGGAGCTAATGTGACCTGCACAGCGAATAGGTAAGATAGCATTTGTTAGAAGTTACCATCTTTTGCGTAGTATTCCCCAAGATTTATGCCTTCTATTGCTGAAACCATTTCTGTTGGCCATAGATCTTTGTGCACTTTATCCCTGCCAGCCTGAGGTAAAGTGCTCTCCTTTTTAAACATGTTAACATCTGCAAACACCTACATATTTAATTCACTTATAAGACTGTAGAACATGGCACTACCTATACCTAGGGCTACTAAATACAAACTACTAGTGGGCTGCAGCACTCACTGTGCCACCCACTGCTGTAGCCCTGTAAAACCTGTCTCCAAGCCTGCCACTGCAGCCAAAGGGTGCAGTTTTAAACTGTCATTTCAACTGGCTAAACATTCCTTTTTAGGTCGAGTGCGCAAGCACTTTGACTGGTTGTAAGTATTGTGGGCTTTTAACCAGGTCCACCGCATGTCCATCACTTTCACTCGTTCGTGAGCTTGTCTTTCAAAAATCCTTTGTTATCATTGGTAAATGCTTTAAGTTTGTACCTCCTTGGAGCAGTTTTGGTACCGCCTTAGACACCGATCCTGTTACATGGATAGTTGCACGTTTGCCGATATGTATGACTGCGAGCGAACTTCATTTTCCTTTTGTGTCTCTCCTTCGCGCTCATGCTCATGGCGGCTGTGGCGCTATGAATCAACTCGCTTAATTCAACTGTTTTACTTTTCATTTTCAATTTATGTGGCAAGAAAAGTCCAGTTAGGAATTTACAACGCCAATAGCTCTAACTGGAGCAAACGCGAGACCCATTGCATTGCAAATGCTTGTTTATACTTATAAGTCACCCCTAAGGCAGGCCTTTAAAGCCAATAGGGCAGGGTGCAATTGATTTAAAAATAGAACATTTATTTTAATGTTTACGTGTCATTGCAATGAAACACCTCCAAAGTAGTTTTTCCACTGTGGCTAGCTGGCTCTCTCGAAGGTTAACACTGGCTTACACTATCAAATTTAATAAGTGCCAAACTCAGTTTGGGACTAGCTAGAAGATATTTCGAGGTTGCCTTTTAATGGTGATTTAAAACCTAACTTACTGGCCAAGTCGGATTTTATATTACTATTTTGGAAATTACACTTTTAGAAAGTTGTAATTTTCCTACTTAAAACCAAAAGGCTTTCCTGGAAGTCTCCAGCTGTTTTCTGGCTCCGGGTGGCTCTCCTGTGGTGATATATTTATGGCTTGCAGACAGTGGACAAACAGCTATTGGTGTGATGAGGAAGGTAGTTTCCTCCCTTGACAAGATGGCCAGGGAGCTGTGCCCAGCCCCTCCTGACCTTCAAGGAATGCCTACTCTGTCACTGCCAGATGAAGCCCATACTTGTACATGCCTCCCTTTTGTTTCTCTAGTCAGGCAGGCTTCAAGCCCACTGAAAGGAGAGGAACTGACCAGAACAGGTTAAGGTGGCAGACAAACAACTGTCCCTACCCACAGGCAGGCCGTGGGCATAAATGTGGACCCCACAGACCTCTCCTCAGACCACTCCTGGACTTATGAATTACCAAAAGAAAGACTTCTCTGCTGTCTGAAACATCTGAAGGAAGACGGAACCTACCTGCCTTGAACCTATTATACCAGAAGTGATTCCAAGGGTCAGTTGACTTCCTGTTTGAGCTTCAGGGACACAGCAAGCTTCCAAAGGCCTCTATCCCTGCAATTACCCAGGTGACCAGTTTCATTTGGACCTGCCATGTAACCTGCTGCTGACCTGTATTGGAGAGAGTCGTAGCCCCAAAATGGTGCCCTCCAGATCCTGTGGACACAGCTTGTGTTATAATGTATTCACTGTGTCCCCAAACAACAAGAAGTGGGACTTAGAAATGTTTGCTAACTTTCTGCCTGGAAAAAGGACGGAGATCAGAATCGCAGTGCAAGTCAAATTGCTGTCGGCCTCCACTTGCCTGGTTCCCCACTGAAGGAGCTCTAACTTCCAGAAAAGCTTTTAAGTCCGAACGTAGAGGGCATCACCAGGACTGACGCCAAGGCTTTTTTGGGGATAGACTTCATCCACTCTGAGCTTTGCCTCTGTGGCTGATCGCACTGGGACCCCACTCTGCAGCAGCCTGCTATCATTGAGGCTCGCTTTGGATCCATCTTGCCCCCTGATAACCACTTTTTCACCATAAAAGCTTCTAAGTCAAAAAGTAAATGTTCCACCAGGGTAAGCCTGGTCCCAATATCTAACCAGCCAACCATCGCAGTCAGCTTTACTTTTTGACTTTGACCTGGTCTAGTGCAATCACATTCCAGTGGTTGTGCTTTGTGCTTTTTGGTGCTATTTTTAATTCAAATTTCCAAAAAATCTTATCTCCAATTCTACTTACTGGATTTTTGTTGTTTTTATGTCGTTTTATTTACTAACATTTTCTCTATTTTTTCCAAATAGGTTTGGGATTTTTCTTGTGTTGTGTTTTCACTTTATTACTGTTTGAGTACTGTGGGAAATTGGGTTGTTGGCTGACTGGAATGTTAGCCCTGGTGAAGCAGCAACCACAATCCTTGTCAGGGTGAGGCACAAGCCAACCCTAAATTAACATGTGCTCAAGCCTCTGGTAGCGTGGCACAGGGCAATCAGGTTTAACTTAGAAGCAATGTGTAAATATTTTGTGCAACACTTCAAACAGTATTAAAGTGAAAACACAACACAAAAGGAATCCCGCACCAAGTCAGGAAAAGAGACCTTTCCTTAATAAATATAATAAGACCAAAACAACAAAAATCAATCAGTAGGACGGGAGGCATGAATTTGAAATATTTTAATGAAAATAGTGCCAAAAATCACAAAATGCCACTTCTGGATACCCGAGCACGCCGGACCAGGTGCAATGCAGCTACAGGGACCCAGTGAGGCCCACTGAACAAAGTACCTTAAATCCTGGGTTGGTGAGAGCTACGAGGATCCGCCTCAAAGATCCGTCAAGTAGTCGAAGCGATGAGTCGTTTCCAAGATCGAGGATACCATCATCGAGGATACCGTCAATGGGGGTTTTCGATCCAAAGTCTGGCATCGAGATATGCTGCGCAGTTGAGGTGCTACATTGGTTCAGAGGAGCTGCGAGTCGGAATCCGTCATCATGGAGTCTGCTTTAGATGGGGGATGTGAGGGCCTGCGCCGAGGATGTGTTGCGCAGTGGCGGTTACAATGGGCTGCGATGCGATGCAGATCTTTGTGACTGGTCCAATCCACACAGCATCTGCAATGTGTCGGTTATCCTCGGGTTTGCACAGCACAACACAGAAAATGTGTTGGTTCAGCTGGAACACATAGGCTGGCGGAGCACCTAAAGCCCACTTCCA
The DNA here is from genome assembly GCF_031143425.1 of Pleurodeles waltl. Classification (NCBI taxonomy): domain Eukaryota; kingdom Metazoa; phylum Chordata; class Amphibia; order Caudata; family Salamandridae; genus Pleurodeles; species Pleurodeles waltl. The sequence continues at coordinate 1,192,686,287 of NC_090444.1, forward strand.
AGGGTCTAGGGCTGGGGTGGAATCACTTTGCAGGGTAGACTCAAAGAGTCCAGGTGCAGGTGCAAGGTTGTTAGAAGCCTGTTGTGTCTCTGAGGCTTCAGTTCAGGAGGCCATCCAACTAGCCCCTGGAGTCACGCTGGGGTTCTGGGTTCACCAGATGCAGGTCCAGTCCTCACTCAGCAAGAGGGCAGCAGGTCAGGGCAGCAGTCCAGCACTGTGGCAGTCTTCCAGCAACACAGCAGGCCTACTTCCTAGGAGAGTAGCCACAGGTCCACAAGTGTACGTGTCCAAGGTCCAGTATTTATATTCAGTTGTGCCTTTGAAGTGGGGACGAGCTCCTAGAGGCAGGTCTTTAAAATGGCCAGGTGTCCTGCTGCCCTGGCTCCAGGCTTAAATGGGTACTTAAGTGGGTGCACAATCAGACCTGTAGGCTCATTAGTAGTATTTAATTTACAGACCCTGGGCTCAGGTAGTGCCACCTTACTAGGGGCATATAAATAATTTAAATATGACAATTAGGTATAGGCAAATTCTACCATGTTTTAAAGGGAAAGCACTTTAGCACTGGTTAGCAGGGGTAGTGTGCAGAGTCCTACGTCCAGCAAAAACGTACTCAGCAAATAGGAGGGTTCAAGGCAAAAAGCAAAGGGAAAACAAGGCCAAGGATGCCAAGTCTAAGTATTACATAAATACTTTACATATTACTGCAAAGTTAAGACTGACTGCTCTGTGCCAAGCTAAGGGCTGAGCACAGGTTTATTTAGTTTTTCACCATGAAAAAGACTGCAATTATTTTTTAAAGTGGGTCTCACCACCCTCAACTAATACTCTAATTTCTTATAGCATCCTCTAGCCTTGGGGATGAAACAAGTGCACCATGACCTGTTAGTAAATAGCAACTAGTTTCATTGTTCCATCTTCTCTTTAAATTCTACGTTAGTTGCCTTGCCCCACCACTCACTTGAAATTGCACGATTCTCCAATCAGTTTATTTTATTTAAATGTGAATATAAATAATATGAAGCCTGGCTCAGGGACTCATCTGGTCCAGGTATAGCTATTGGAGTTCCCGCTGGCCCTACTCATGCCAGAGGGGAGCTAGCAGTTCTCATTAGTGCTTCCCTCTGACTGGTAACTTCAAACAGGCCTCACTTAGGTGGCAGAAGCCCTACTTTTTAAAATAATGATATTCCCAAACTCCAAGGCCAGTAATGGTATTTGCCAAACTCCAAGGCCATTCTGAAATTTTGGCACTGCATTAACAAAACACATCTTACCTTTTGTGCTCAAATATTCCAATTTCCTGCTCGTGAGAGAGTTTAATATCTAGCCTCAAATGACTAGGAAGTCCGGCACAATCAGTTTAGTTGGTGCCATGTATAGACTAGGCCCAAACCAACTAATCTGGTGTCCTGTAAACAAGACCATCATATCCTTGCCTCTACTTTAACCTACACCAAAGTCATTATGAACGCTGTTCTTATGACTTATCCCTGCACTGGCCCTCTTGAAGTTCCTTTCTCTAACTTTATGATCTTCCCTTTTGAAACAAGGGTCCCCTCAGGCAAATGTAGCAACAAAAGCTGTCTCAGAGTACCACTCCCATTGCTCCTTGGTACTCAGGGGACCTATCTTCGACCAAGCAATGGAAAGGGTATGAAGGTCAAATTATATCTGATTCAAAAACAGATTTATATATAGGAAATCTAAGTTTGTAAAAAGCTTTGCCGAGATTCTAGAGCTATTTCACATCTACCATTCTTACTGCACAAAATACTTCTAGATACATTTTTAAGATTGCAAATAGTATAATTTTGCAAGCATCAATTTCCTTCTTTGTCCCACATTCTATGAAATTAGGTGAATCTACCTGCACTTTCTTTGAGGAGAAAATCTTGAATGTATATTGCACTTTTAACAATAAATATATTTTAAATAACAACCGATACTGCAGTGTCTCTTATACCTCCCTCAGCTCTCTACCTATGCTTTGACAAGTGGGTTGTATAAAGCTGGATACGATCCTGGCATATGCACATCTGCTTAAGTTTGGTTCACCTAATGATCCTTTCTCTGCACACATTTTCTGCCTGGACCTGGATATTAAAGACTCACAGCTCCTTCCCCTTTGCTATGCATCTCGGATTTCGGCCTCAGTGCCCACGCTGTGGAAATAACTGCTGGCGGCTGCCCACCTTCAGCAAATCCCTAAGTATTTACAAATTACTATTCAATTTCACTTCTCCCTTTTCCTTCTAAGATTCTAAATAAGGGTTTAGTTTTTTCTTAATGCCCTATGCAGAAGATATACAGATTGTCATCTCTTTTACAGACAAATCTGCTGTCTTCACCAGCAACTTTCAAGCCTGTATGTTTACCAAGGCCTTTTGTGTGAGAAATGACTCACTAAAACTGAATGGAGGGAAAGTCACGCTGCTCCTCTTAGGAAAAGTCCTCAATTATATAGCTTCCCTCATGGTGGCCCTCAGAAATGGGTAAGTTTGCAAATTCTAGGAGTGATCATAGAGGTCTAATTTTTTGTAAAAAAAGATCAATGCTCCTATTTCCACTTTCTTCTACTACCTATGTATATTACACAAAATCAGAATCTCACCGTTCAGTGGTCTAAGAGATTATTTTACTACAAGTAGACTACTGTAATATTTTATATTCTGGTTTGCCTATACGATTACAACATATACAACTAATCCAGAACCTTTGTGGAAACTTAGGCGTCCGTTGTATCTCAAACAGTCATACTGTGATAAGGATGTTAAATTGGCCTGAATTATGGTCATAATTGTAATAAGGAGAGATTATGAAAACATATACAATTATCATATAAAACTTTATCAGAAATAAACTTTTGGCATTAGACCATAATGCTTAAAACAGCCCCTAGAGGGCACCATAACAGAAATATTATTTGTAGGAAACATGGTCATGTAACCATATTGTTAGCCCCTACAGGGGATAATCTCATGAAAAAAACAGGAGAAAGTAATGCAGTGTAACCCTATACTTAGCCCCTAGAGGGTGTTTTTAGGGCTAGCAGGCCTTCTACAATGATATTACAAACAAGGCCTTTAAAAAAAATTCTCCCAGCTGTAAAACAAAAGTTGTAGCCATGAGAAAACTTAAAAGACACTGAATGGTGGGGTGGGAGGGGTTAATTTTTTGGGGTCCCTACTAACGTAGTGTGGGGACCAAGAGATGATTTAGACAGAAAGAGTGTTTTGAAGGTGTTCCCATTGTCCTAGGACCACTACAGGCTGAGTTATGAGTAAAAATGTTTTGTAAAAGTAATGTCCTGCAAAGCATTCTAGGGCTAGGTTCCGTGCCGCAAATATTATAGTATGTTGACTGCAATGCTCAGAAAAGCCCCTCAAGAACACCACAATAAAAATAGCATTAACCATACAGTCAGCCCTTAGGGAGCATAACCACATGAAAAAGGAATGGGAGAAAGTAATGCAGCCAAACCATATATTTAACCCCTAGAGGGCCTAGTGCATTTTATATGTTCAAGGCTAGCAGGACTGTTGTAATGTTATCACAAACAAGGTGCATAAAACTTAACTTCTCCCAGCTGTAAAACAAGTTCCAGCAATGAGAAAGCAAAAAAGATGAATAGTAGTAGGGGTTATTATTTTGGAGTCCCCACTAACATAGTGTGGGGACCCAGTGATTATGTAAACAGAAAGAGCACGCTGTTGTGAATGTTCTGGTGGTGGTCTCATTGTCCTAGGACCACCACAGGTTGAGTTATGAGCAAAGAAAAAAAAATTGGAAAAGTAATGCCCTGCAAAGCATTATGGGTCAAGTTTTCCAGAGTGCAGTGAATATTGTAGAATTTCTGTTTTACATAAAGCATTCACCAATTTCAAGTGTTTCAAGGGGAACACCACAAGAAATTACTCTTATTAGGTAACTTTGAACAATGTGACCAGTGCTCCAATACCGCAGATCGAGTTGACGCTGTTGTGCCTGTTCGCACTGTGAGCGCCAGGGCCGCCATGCAGCACTAAGGGGAGAGCCAAAAGAAATAGTTCACCACGCTGAGGTATACTGGCAGTTGTGCAATAATTCATGTAACGGGGCAGTCTTCAAGGTGTGACAAAAACAGCCTCAAGGCGGGGCAAATGGAAAGCATTTACCAATGACATCAAGTGATTTTTGAAAGTCAAGCCCACGAACGAATGAAAGTGATGAGCTTGACATGGGCGTGGTTAAAAGCCCACAATGCTTACAACAGGTCAAAGCGCTTGCACGCTTGACCTAAAAAACTTACCACCTAAAAAAGTGAGCAGTAGAAGGACACAAGTAATGTGTCTATGCTCCAGGAGAGCAATAAAACACAAAGAAGGAAGCCTATAGTGAGAGTGACAATGATAGCAACCAGTAAAAAGCAATAGGTGGCCTCTATACCCACTGAAAACAAAAGGTCTTGAGGGGACAGCACACACAGAGACCTAGAAACTGAGCTGGGGAACTTCAGCCTGATGCTTTACCATCTAAGTTATGCTACATGTGAGTATAACTGATGACTGTTTCATTGCTTACATGTACACATGCTGGGGGTATTGTGATGAAAGTCTCACTCTGAAACAGAAGCGTAGGTTTGTATCCTGCTGGAACAGATTCTGCTCACGCCATTCTAAATGTGAAACTGTAAAATGGTGCAATCAATAAACGTAACATCTTAAAGAAGGATTTCTGAGCTACCCCATCTTTCCTTTGCCTTCTACGAGTCTGACAACTTTTTAATAGCATATATATAGGAATACAATGAAACGAAAAATGCGGGTTGTCTCCAAAACAGCACCATGGTTTTCAAGTAGCATAAGTCAACGCCGTATTGTTTCATAAGGTAGAAGAATCTGTTTTTTTAAACATATATTAATATTATGTATCAATCACCTTTGCTGTTTATTTGTAGTGACATTAGGAATACAACAGGTTTTTGAAACATTTCCTACATATGCTACAACAATACAAAGTATTGAACTGTTGTTTCTCCCAACAGGGTGCCTCGTGGAGATTATACCTCCACCTCCTTGCTGGGCACTGCATCTTTACCTGTCTATCTCATGATGCCTGGCCCATCAGTGTTACAGGAAAAAGACTAGAACTCAAAAACTGCTTCCACTCCTGGTGCACAATATAAGTAGCACTTGTTGCAATATGATAAAGTATCTATACATAAAACAGAATCAGCATCATGCTTACATAGATAACAGTGGGGCATAACACACCAAAGGGGAGAATGCTTTTTTTATGAATGAAAATATGTAAAGATTTATGTAGCATCCTGTCCCAGGTTGCCCTCTAGTAATGCCAAGCACCTAATCTAAATTAGTAATAAGCATTGGCAAGCCAAAAGGTCTTGACTTTTGGGACGATTGCCTTTGCCAATGCTGTTTGCTGAAATTGTGCAAATTCGGCAAAAGTGTATTTTTTGCCTTTGCTGTGCAACATCGGCCACCCTAATGCGAGGTGGGGGCGAGGGTGGAGAAGCAAACAAGGGAAAGAGCAACACAGAGCACGGGTTTGTATGGAGTAGAAACAGAGCAGGGTGACAACAACAAGGATGTGCAAGTAAAAAGCACAAAGGAGGGAGATCAACACAAAGTGCAGAGGAACGAAGGAATAAACAAGAGCAAGACAACTAATGTCTTATTAAAACAAAGGCTTCTGTAAATGAACAAACAAAGACCATAGTTTATTTTTTTTTTTAAACGTGGCTACATGTATTATTATCTTCTAGACTTCCACAAAGCCTGTTTCTACACTTAATATCCTAGCAGTGTGAGCCACTCTACAGCATCCCACCTGTACGTGCCTCTTTTAAGATAAGAGCACCTTCTGGGAGACCGAAGGAGTATTCAAAGTAAGAAAGATGGCATCTCATTGACCTAAAATCCATGTTAATATTCAAGCTCTGTCTGGAGCTCTTAGTCGAGTCTCTAATTTCTAAACAGTACCGAAAGAAAATGGCACCATTGCTCATGTTCTAGGCATAATTTAAATAGACCCTTCTGTGCACTTCAAAGCTTCCTGGACTGGTCAGCATAAAGGAGGAATGAGGTACAAACTGACAGCTATCACCATTCACAGGACACTGTCCACAAAATAACTTCAATATCCTTCGAGGAATCTATACCTGGAGTAAATACCGCTGACCATGTCGTGCTGGAGGGGGATGTCTGCAGTCTTGCTGGGCCCAGCGGCTTTTGACATCAGCAGAACCACCAACCCACGCATCTGTAGATTGTTCCGGCTATCAGCCACGAAACTCCTGCCAACAAAGGAATAAATACACATTTAGCCATTATTGAAAACCCTGTATGGGCACGTAACTACTGCTTGGTCATGCTAACATCCCCTATGATAACTCTGCTGAACTATCATTATTGTTTGTTAACTCTGAGGGATAAATGACAAATGGGGGCAAAGCACCTTTCCTCTATCCAACACAGGTGGCATCACATAACCACCACATGTAATGAAGAGCTGTCAGTGTCCCCATTTTGTTGTCACTTCTTGTGCATTTGGCCTTGTACAAACATTTCCAATAGCTTCGGAGAGATCAGTGAGCATAAACCTTAAATGCAGTATTCCAAGAGGGGAATTTTTTTTATGTGGAATGAGCATTTGCTTTTCTTCCACGGATGAAATTTAGCCCAGTTAGCACTGCCAAGTTTCCTAAGTCCATGCATGATGCACTGCTCCAATCTAGGTTTTTTTCTTTGCATACACAGGATGTGTAGTCTTGTTTATTACATCATAAAACAGGACTTCAAGTCCCACAATTGAAAGAAAACAACTGCCCCTGAGCAGCACATCATGCCTGGACCTGGGAAACCTAGCAGCTATGCCCAGGCATAGTTTTTTACCCCGTAGAGAAACTTCACACTCTGGACTTGCTATTAAATATGGTAGCGCTCCCTCCGAATTGTCACTGCTGCTCCTCTGCACCTTGCTCCCTTCTTGATTTTTCTTTGCAATGTCTGAGCATCTGCACACCGGGAGACTTACACCTCTCCGTTGCCTTTCCATCTCTTCCCTTCCCACTTTTCTTTTTTTAATATATTCTTTTGTTGGGAGGCCTGACACACCACACCCTCATACTGGGCTGCTCATTTCTTTACTCCCACCCCTACTTTTTATGGTAATTTAATTTACCATTCTAAAACGACCATCTTTGAATGCTAAATTAAATGTAATTTTGGAGTGAGTTTTCTAACAAAAAATACACTAATCCAAAACCGGTGATATAGCATGCATGTGTGTTGTGATAATATGATGCAGGCATAGACCACAGCGGCCTTCCTGTAACAGACATTTGCTTTTTCAAAGAAAACACATTCCAAAATGGCAGCCAGTGTGTGTTTACTTTGTGTTGTCACTATTCATGTGCTTACCGTTTTGAACATTTTCGAACGTGGTTTGCTTTAAGAAAAGAAATGCTTAGATGACTGCCAGTGTAAGCATGTGTGCTATGACGCACCTCTAGCCACTTTCAGACTTTTCAAATATGCCAAAGCATTTTAAAGGAGAGATTTATTGCTGTGCCACTGCTTGCTCCAATTTCCTATTCAATCATAAGTTTATACTAAATCAGAGCTTCTTGAAATGCAAAGCGTCTTTTACTTATGGAGGAACATTTGAATTCATGTGCAGTGTTGCAGACAGTGGCACAGCTCCCAGACAGCAGCACATTTTCACCATAAACCTTTTAAGATTATTACCTCTTGTCTGTGACCTCCCAAAGGCAGAAGCAAATGTCTGGTGGCAGATGGGGAGGATGAGGAAGGTGGTGGTGGGATTGGTTTAAAAAAAGTTCTGCCTGTCCCTAGAACAACAGTGAGTGTGCGTGGACCTAAGCACATGTTCTGATATCTTACATAGAACATGTCTGGGGTTAATTCTGAGCCATGTTGTGCCTCTTAAGTTGACACTAAATAAGCATCAACTCAAGTGGTTAATTTAATAAAAGTAAAACTGTGCAGGCAGGCGCAGTTTCGACACACAATTATGTGAGAATCACTAGGAGAGGAGCTTTGGCTCCACCCACATGTGTTGGGAGACAGGAGTGCATGTTTTGAGTGGGCAGAAGTTGGGTGCTTCCACAAAAAAGTGTTTGCCTTCAACCCAGCTGTGATAATTTTATTTATCCAGCTGTCTGAGCTTGAACTTTCAGGAGTACACACATGACATTGTAATGGTATTAAAGTGTCATAAATACCTAGGTATGTTGGTTTTCTCTAGCAGCAGCACAGATGTAAGGAGGGCAGTCATTAACACAAATGGATTTTTTGGTCTGGTTTGACAGTGCAACTTTAACCTACATCGATATTATTCTAAAGTTCTTTGCTTGCACACAAATACATGTGGGTTCCCATGCTATTTACTTGTAATGCTTCACATTACCTTACAACAGTTCTTCAAGGCCGGACCCTATTGGCATTCCCAATGCTTGTGGAGCATATGTCAATATTAACATCAGTGGCCTTCCTGGCTCTAGTTCTCACTCCAGATTCCCATCCAACACCCAAGGATTGCTTTGCAGAAAAACAGGCATTATATGGCTTCATAATTAACAGAAGGGGTAAAAAAAGACACTTCAGGAACTATCCATATCAGCTTAAGTCTTACTTTTAATGAACTGTCAAATCACACTGCGTGAACCCCAAAAAGCCTGTGTGCATTCTGGGATAGTACAAAGAAAATAAGGTTACAAATGTTAATGACACATAATTTTACATGTTGCTGCTGTATAACTGTTTTCTTCAACTGACAGTGCAGCTGACAGGGTTTTTTTTAACAGATATCATAGGCCTTGGAAAGAAACTCTGAAATTCAGTATAATATATCCTGTCTGCTGTATCGCCGGCAGCCTTTTCCTACGCTGAGCCCCTGGGAGCGGTAATAAACTATTCAATCACTATAAAAATGACAGCATACCTACACAGAAGATTTTTATGTCTCTTTAATTCCCATTCACATTCCCGACGCTCTCTCTGCTCCTGCCGCCCACAGCCAGCACAGTACAAAATCAGTCACGTCCAGCACGGCAGGACCTGAGGGGAAAGAAGGCTGCCTCCTGCATATACCTTTACGTGCTGCGTCCAATTAGTTACGCTGACGTCTGCAATATTTGGGGGTGGGAGCGGGGGAGGAGGGCACCTGCTCTGCTCCTACACAATGCTTTCGGAAGTGCACAGAGGTAAGAATTAACCTCTTCTGTGAGTACTAGTGCGGGGACCTGTCCATTATCACTTCGCAGGACACTTTTTACGAGTTTAAATACAATGCGCACTTGGAGACATTTCACACGCGCGAAGGCGTCAGAAGGCGCGAGGGGACTATGGGTCACATAGGGCATTTTGGGATTTAATTCTAAATCGTCTATGTCCCCTTTTTCTAAATCAGGCTTTCTTAAAAGTTATAACTTGACCAAAATTGAGCATATACAGTGTTGTAAGAAGTTGGCTCTGTATATACTATCTCAAAGTGAGAGATAGCGTGCAAAGAGTCCAAGGGTTCCCCTTAGAGGTCGATAGTGGCAAAATTAGATAATACTAATGCTCTATTTTGTAGTAGTGTGGTCGAGCAGTAGGCTTAACAGAGGGTAGTGTTGAGCATTTGTTGTACACACACAGGCAATAAATGAGGAAGACACACTCAAAGACTTAACTCCAGTCCAATAGGTTTTTATAAAGAAAAATATCTTTTCATAATTTATTTTAGAACCACAAGATTCAAGATTTTAGGTAACTGCATAAAATGCAACGTACTTCACACAGTTAAGGATAGAACTTTGATTTAAGACAGTAGTACATACAGTTTTGGTTAAAATGGCAATAATATATTTTAAAAGTGGACACTGCAAAAATCAACAGTTCTTGGGGGAGGTAAGTTTTGGTTAGTTTTTCAGGTAAGTAAAGCACTTACACAGTCAGTCTCCTGGGCATAGCCAGCCCACCGTTGGGGGTTCAAGGCAACCCCAAAGCCACATCACCAGCAACACAGGGCCGGTCAAGTGCTGAGGTCAAAGGGGGGCCCAAAACACATAAGCGCCTATGTAGAACAGGGGTGCTCCGGTCCCAATCTGCTAACAGGTAGGTACCTGCATCCTCGGGGAGCAGACCAAGGGGGTTTTGTAGAGGGGGACACACACAAAACACACCCTCAGCGGCACACGGGCGGCCGGGTGCAGTGTGCAAAGTAGGCGTCGGGTTTGCTATTGAAAGCAGTGGAGGGACCCGGGGGTCACTCAGATGATGCAGGTAGGGCACAGGGGGGCTTCTCGGGCCAGCCACCGACTGGGCTAGGATGAGGGCCGGCTGCTGGTCACTCCTGCACTGGTGAGTGGTTCCTCTCGGTCCTGGGGGCTGTGGGTGCAGTGCTTGGTCCAGGCGTCGGGTTTCTTTGTTAGCAGGCAGTCGCGGTCAGGGGAAGCCTCTGGATCCTCTATCCAGGCGTCACTGTGGGGGTGGGTGCAGGGAGGTCGACTCAGGGTGTCTATGTCTATGTCGTTGGAGTAGCCTGGGAGCCCTCTCTGCGGTGTTGGTTCTCCTGAACTCGAGCCGGGGGCATCGGGTGCAGAGTGTGAAGACTCACGCTTCTGGTGGGAAGTGAGAGTCTCTTTAAAGTTGCTTCTTTTTGCAATTTTGTTGCTGTTTCTGAACAGTACCGCTGTTCTCTGGAGGTTCTTGGTCCTTTGGGTAGTCCTCAGAGGTCGCTGGTCCCGATGGATGCGTTGCTGTGCAGGTTCTTTGAGTCTAGAGACAGGCCAGTAGGGCTGGGGCCAAGTCAGTTGTCGTCTTCGTCGTCTCTGCGGGGCTTTCAGGTCAGCAGCCCTTCTTCGTGTTGTAGGTTGCAGGAATCTGATTTCCTGGGTTCAGGGTCACCCCTAAATACTAAATTTAGGGGTGTGTTTAGGTCTGGGGGCAGTAGCCAATGGTTACTGTCCTTGAGGGTGGCTACACCCTCCTTGTGCCTCCTCCCTGAGAGGAGGGGGGCACATCCCTATTCCTATTGGGGGAATCCTCCAAAACCAAGATGGAGGATTTCTTAAGGCAGGGGTCACCTCAGCTCTGGACATCTTAGTGGCTGTCCTGACTGGTGGGTCACTCCTCCTTGTTTTTCTCATTATCTCCTCCGGACTTACCGCCAAAAGTGGGGGCTGTGTCCGGGGAGCAGGCATCTCCACTAGCTGGAGTGTCCTGGGGCATTGTAACATGAAGCCTGAGCCTTTGAGGCTCATTGCTAGGTGTTACAGATCCTGCGGGGGGAGGAGTGAAGTACCTCCACACGGTGCAGGCTTTGTTTCTGGCCTCAGAGAGCACAAAGGCTGTCACCCCATCGGGTCAGAAACTCGTCTCAGTGGCAGGCTGGCACAGACCAGTCAGTCCTGCACTGAAGGACTGGGTAAAATACAGGGGGGCATCTCTAAGATGCCCTCTGTGTGCATTTTGTAATACATCCAGCACTGGCATCAGTGTGGGTCTATTATTCTGAGAAGTTTGATACCAAACTCCCAGGAGCTGTGGAGTTCGTTTTGACCAACTCCCAGACCATATACTTAATATGGCCACACTGTACTTACAATGTCTAAGAACAGACATAGACACTTTAGGGGCATATTGCTCATGCAGCTATGCCCTCACCTGTGGTATAGTGCACCCTGCCTTAGGCCTTTAAGGCCTGCTAGAGGGGAGACTTACCTATGCTACAGGCAGTATTTTGTGTGCATGGCATCCTGAGGGGGATGCCATGTCGACTTTGCCTTTTTCTTCCCACCAACACACACAATCTGCAATGGCAGTGTGCATGCGTTAGGTGAGGGGTCCCTTAGGGTGGCACAACACATGCTGGTCAAAGGGCCCTTGGTACCACTGGTACATTTTGCAAGGGACTTATCTGTGTGCCAGGGATGTGCCAATTGTGGAAACAATGGTACAGTTTTAGTGAAAGAACACTGGTGCTGGGACCTGGTTAGCAGGGTCCCAGCACACTTCTCAGTCAAGTTTTTTTTTTTAATGCTAATGTGGCCCAACGAGGCAAAAATCGCCACGCCAGATTTACAAAGTGGCGCAATGCATGCACTACTTTATAACCCCTCGTGCCACATTATGCTTGCGCGAAGTGTAATGTATGCAAGGAGGCCTAAAAAATGGTGCAAAGAAATCTAAATGATTTATTTTCGCCATTTTGTTTTGCCATTTTTTAACGCCTGCTCAGAGCAATTGTTAAAAGGGGGCATACTATTGGTTACAATGGGCTTCTATGTACTGTTCAGGGTTGGCGCCAACCCAGAACATTACATCAATAGCGCCATGGCACCCTGCGCCAAGGTGCGCCGTATTTTAAATATGCGCACACATGGTGGCGGTGGGAGGAAGCTAAGGGACACAAGAAAGGTGGCACTGCACTAGGTGCAGCGCCACTTTTCTTTAATCTGCCCCACTGTTTTTAATCCCAGCCTTCAAACCGGCCAAATTACATCCTCTCCGGTGTTCAGTTTTGGATCTTATTGCCCTGTTCCCTTTTTGGCAAGGATGGGAGAATTTAGCATCAATGTCAAAGCTGATAAGTGTTTGGTTATACAACTGACTGGCTATTACCCAGGGAAATGAAGAAGCTCCCAATCCCATGGTATACTCACTAAAATGCAATATAATGGTAAATATATAGTCTTTGCAGCAGCGTACTACAGTCTTGGGTCTACCATTTTAACAAACTTTGTGATCTTGGGAAAATCATACTGTCTCACTGTCTCTGTCGATTAATTTGCCAATATGGCAGCACTTTCAACCAGGCTTAATAAAAGAAATAAACATAAACACGGAGGAGATACTCCCCAGGGAGCATTCTAGCACGGTTTTCATTCATACATTCAGGAATGTCGATCAGCAGGTATCTAGATTTGCATCTCAATAACTGAATGTCCTCCTAAAGCAGCATTGTGGTCACCCACCCCGGTGCTGCAACTCCTCCCTCCTAGCCGCCAATATGTGCTTCTTGTACAGTTCATAAAGGGCCGAAAGAGTGAGAGTTGATTGTCCTATGAGAGGTTTAAAAGTGGTGGGGAAGCAAAATGCGAGATAGTAGTCATTCCACAGTGCACCTGCGAGGGCAGTGGGACAGGCACCACATTTGCAGGACAAACTTGTAAAATGTGCAACAGTTGGTCACTCTCCTGGGAACTCCCTTAGCAGAGAATGGAAATAAGTGTAAAAGTTTGTACATGCAACCAAGGTAGGCAAACCATAGACATCTGCAAAGACAAATAATTCAAACATGTTGTTAAGGAAATTGGAGCACTCTCTCAACAGAGATAACATGGCTGATTACAGAGCAATTCACAAAGTTGGGTTTTTATGATGAGTTGTCTCTTACCTGCTCCCTTAGTTGTGAATTATACCTGAATATCCAGGCTGGATAAAAAAAAGACTTTATGTGAGCAGTAGTAGCGTGGCTCAATATGGGTTCAGGTTTCACACGCTGAACAATTTCTAGGAGTAAAGCATGCTTGGTGAACCTAAACAGCATGTCTTGCATTTTAATACAAGCAATTCAGACCTTAGCCTAGAGTAAAACACAATCACTCCTTGGCATTAAGTGGGATGAAATAGGTGAGGGGTTTCTGAAATAGGCGTGCCAAAGCAGCATAACAAGGATCCTTAATTAGAAGCATGACTTACACAATTACGGATGTGGCCTATAAAACATGTGATGCAGAATCCTATATTTTGTCCTCTGTGTTTTCTGTTATTTCTTACGTATACATCAACCAATAGTCTGTTACCAATTTAATATTAGATTAGTAAGTAAAAATCCCACTTGGTCCCTTCACATCATGTCCCTCTGTAATATCTTTCTCTGCATTAGCCACTCGTGCCATTTCCCTCCACACCTCTTTTTAAAGTCCTTCCATCACCTAGGTCTAACATTTCATCTTCTTCCACTCCACCATTGGCATTTCACTCTCTTTTTCTGTATGTGTTTCCTTTCATCTCCTGCCATTCATCATCCTCTCTAACACACAGACATGTGCTTTGCATTTTATTTTCCTTTGGCGCTGTTCAGATCTTAACAAATGTGTAATAACTTCAGGTAAAGAATTTAAATTACAACTATCACATATGTCAACATTGCCCTGTGCTCTCTGCAGAGGGTCCAACGACTGAATGAACATATCATCAAAACACCCTTTATAACCCAATTAAAGACACTATGAGAAACTTGCAGTGCCTTCACCTCAATTTTAGAGCTTTCAACTGTGCCCCGTCCTGAGCATCCATCCGCACCCAGAACCCAATGAGACGCACACAAGGCGATTCAGACTGCACACTGCACTATACAAAGCTCAGACATACAAAAGTAGGAAAAGTGAAATACTCCAAGGAAATGGGGGCATCCATGAAGTAAAACATAAAAATATAACAACACTGTTAAAGATTTTTTCTGATGTGCAATTTGTGAGTGACAAATCAGTGGTGCGAATTAGTGATTTTAAAGCTGCACATGACCATAATAATCGATGAACTAATGATTCTGCACTCGAAAAAAAAAATCTTATTATTTACAAGTGAGATAAATGATGTAGTACAATAATGTCACATTTTGAAGCGAAGCAACTTTTCTTTAAAGTGCCTGCAGTTTCTGGTGTTTTGCTCTTCTTGCTCCTGCTCATTTCCCCCTCCCAATCAGTTCCCCGCTGCAAGTGTTCTCTCCCCACTGTTTCTGCGGAGCGCAGCGTGCAATGGCGTAAATGGATCTTAGCGTTAGAAAGCATGTATTGTGAATTAAAATTTCCGTCATGTACCTGATATATCATTTTGAAGGATTTCCACGGGGAGTTCCAATGTAGGAGAGGAAAAAAACTAAATCCTATGGGCTTCTGTGAACAAATGTTTCTTATTGAGTTGTACATCTTAAAAGTACAGTTGCTGAGGAAGCAAACGGAAGATTTCTCTTACCTTAAGAAATGGGTGTCAGTAACCTATAGAATTGACGAAGTTGGGTGTAATTTGCAAATGTGACTTAACTATGACTGTGCTATGCTGAATTTGCAGTTTTGTGAATTAATATGTATGTATATTGTGTATAAAAACCTCTGTTTTTTATAGATCAGGGGCGACTTTCCATTTTCCACTCGAGACCGTGTCCAGTTATTTTGAGATTTTTTAAAACGCTGTCAGTTCTCTTTACAAGTTTGACACCTAGAATCTAGAGAGATTTGCTGATTCACTTGGGTTCTGTTGTGATTTATGATCCTGTATTTCTGTATTTTGCGTCTTTACAATTAGATTATAATAGCAAACAGGCTTTTTGCAGGTTACCCCCCCCCTTTTTGCCCCTATTTGGACTACTAGCTGCTAGTTTTTTACTCTGACAGTGCACTGACGCCTGATAACCAGGCCCCAGTGCCAGTGCTCTCTCCCTAAATAGGATGACTGTAAATTGGTATCCCCAATCGGCAAGGACTTTAACCCCCTTATAAATCCCTGGTAAATGGTAGCAGTGGTACACATGGCATGGGAGTTAAAGGGGTCATCAGGAACTGCAGCACTATTTGTGCCACCCTGAGTGACCCAAGTAAACATATGACAGCAGGCCTGCCATTGCAGACTGAAGGAACAGTGCAAACCGCTCCAATTCAACTTTGCCCTCAACATGCTTGGCAAGGTCAAAGCACTGCTCTTGATATTTGCCAGACACCCCTGATGTATGCCTGCTAAGCCCAGGAGGCAGGGTGCATTATATTGGAAGTGTGGACACAAGTGCAAGCTTATGTCCCAATAGTGGCCTTTCCTATTAAAGGCAACTATAAGCGGTCAGCAGGCCTTAGGCTGACATGGACTGGCACCTGGGCATCCTGAGGTCGGCAACTCCATTATGGCCCTGCTGAAGCATGTCATGTTCAGTATCAAACAACTTGTCTTATTAAACTTGGCCCGAATCTGAAGACAGATATAATGTGACATGCACCCAGGTGGCTATCTTAGAGGTTGCCCACCTGGTTTCCCTAGCATTTCCTGTGTCCTGGCTGACAGCCTGCAGCTGCTGCCACAAAGACAGGAATCTGAACCCCCTGCAAGGAAGTGTGAACATTCTCAGGAGTCAGAAATAGAGGCCTGCCTGGGAGGGAGGTATCACCTCCCTCCCTGGCAGGCTGGCTAGTGAAATGGCACACGAAGGTGATGAGCTTCAAAGGGCACACCGCCTCTGATATGCAAGTAGGCTGTCCACCAGAGGAGGACAAAGCCATTCCCCTGCCCCCAGGCACATTTGCACCCGGGCAGGTTGGAAAATTAGGTAGGCAGGAGGCATACAACCCGAGAAGGCTAGCCAAACCTCTAGGTTGAGCTACCTGCACAGCAGAGGATGGGTTCTGCCATTTTAAAAAGTGACACAATAGAGGGTGCTGGGTAGAAAATGTGACACACACACACAGATTTGATCACCTCAGGGGCAGATTAGCCACTGGGCTAGTAGCTTAGTGGCCACTCATCCCCAAACCCATAACTCCCCCAACTCTAGGATTTAAGGGGCACCCCTGACACCAGAACCTTAGGTGTGTACCCATGGATAACGAAGAGACTCTAGTCTGACTTCAGGCCATACACAAAGAAAGGGCACGAAACCCTGCACCTGTGGCAGCAATCCTGCACATGCACAATTAAGCCTCGTCCTAGAACAGAGACTGGTTCCAAAGTGAAGATTAACTCCTCTGAGCACCAAAGGCAACTACAGAACTTCCTAGGACTAGAGTCCTCTGCAGCCTGCAGGAACCAGCACGCTCCCGGAACCAAAGAATCACTGACCATTGGGTTTGCCTAGGGATTGCCCAAAAGTAAACAGTGTAGTGCATTGTGGGAAATGTAGTCCTAACTTCCAGCAAGTTTGAGACTGCTACTGTTTTCCCCCAGACCCCAGGACATCGAAGTGACAGCACGCTGTGGATGCCGCTGCCAAGGCTTGTTGGTGGCCAGCCAGGCTATTACCGCCTTTGCTCAACACTGCACCTTGCAGGAACCCGGCAG
This sequence comes from Pleurodeles waltl, assembly GCF_031143425.1. Lineage (NCBI taxonomy): Eukaryota > Metazoa > Chordata > Amphibia > Caudata > Salamandridae > Pleurodeles > Pleurodeles waltl. The sequence goes on from NC_090444.1 coordinate 1,192,703,344, forward strand.
TACCTTCAACCACCCACCACAGGTTCTGTTGTCAGGCATTTGCATCCATTTCCTCTCCAGCGCCATCTAAGTGGTGAATCCAGCACCCATAGCTCCCATGTTGAGCCCCAAGGACAGCCAGGATCACTCTACACCTGGGTCGTAAAAGCCAGGTAAAGTTGTACTTCCTGGTGTGCCTTGGAACCGGGGCCTTCACCAGCTTATTCTCCAGTGGGTTCCCCTAAACTCGACCTTCAAGTGACCGTGTGTCATAAGTGTGTTTTTCTAAAACCCCTGCTCCCATTTTCAGCACCAAGGACAGCCAGGACAACTCTGCAGCAGCGGCCCTACGAGCCAGGTAAAATTGTACTGACTGCTGAACCCTGGTCCTGGGACCTGCAGCACCCCCGTGGTTTCCACTGGACTCGACCTGCAAGTGACCGGTTGTCCCTAGCTGTTTTCTCCATTGATCGCAATATTTGACAGTAGTGAACTGCACTGATTTATTTTTAATTCTAAAATCCATAACTCCGGTTATACACATTTGATTGTATTTGTTTTGGTGTCTAAATGTATATAAAAATCGGCTCTACTTTTATAAATTGGTGACGGCTTTCTTTTGAGTCGTGTCAATTACTTATTGTCCATGTTGGTATATTGAAATGCTTAACACATGTTCCTCTAGTAAAGACTGTCTGCTCTGTGCCACAATACCAGGTATGAGCAAGGGATTTATTATTGTGAATCCAAAAGACCCAGCTGGGTGCATTGTGAGAGTACTGCATAGTGAGACCTAACCAGCCTCACTAAATAAGACTCAACTTTCCTAAAATTATGCATTCCTTTACAATGCATTATTGATAATTCTGTATTAAACATTTTAAACTCAGTTTTGGTCTAGAACAGTGGTTCCCAAGCGTTGGTCTGGGGACCCCTAGGGGACCGCGAAGCCTACTCAGGGAATCCACAACTGATTAGAAAATTAAATAATATTAACATTAATAAAGAGTGTATAAATTTAAAAAAGCAATATATAAATCTGTACATTTTAAAATGTGCTATAAATGTGAAGGAATTTAAAATTGGAGGCTAAAAATTAAGTTGGTGTCCTTGATTTTGCTTTGATTCATGGAAGCAGTGCAAGCGCATCAAACAGAATGCAGTATGGACGACTAGTGGCCTCATTTGAATTTAGAAAAGGTCCACCCTTCCCATGAAAAGTTAGATTTTTTTACATTTGTTTGTGCATTAAATAAATGATTGAATATTTTGTGTATTTGTTAGAAAAATTGTTGGTTCTGTAATTTTGTTTATTGCTTTGTGGTTCAAATCATAAAAAATGCTTAGGCTGGGGTCTCGTGCTTCAAAGGGTCCCATGATTCCAATAGTGATTCAGTGGGGTCCTTGGGTTCCACTGATGATTAAGTGGGGGTCCACAGAAGTCAAACGTTTGAGAAACACTGATGTAGAAATCAGTTCTTGAGTGGTCTCGTTCTATAAAATGTTTTTATCCTGCTGAATTTGTTCTACTGAAGGGAAGGGTGGTCTCTTGCTGCTACATCAATTAGGAGATTCCTGGAGCTGAACTACCTAAAGTAAAATCTGGGGTTCATGTGATATTTGGGTTCAGGAAATTATTGGGGTTCAGCTCCCAGACCTGTATCACTGGCTTGGACTTAATAGAGATCCTTTGCAGAGACACAAATACATGTATTTGCTTCTAAAGCCAAAGACATGAATACAAGGCCAGGTAGGGACCCATTCCTAGTCTGTTTTCAATTACTGCTAGCACTGAGCACCAGAAGGACCCTGCTCACTTAAAGTCTTGAACTACTCGCTAAAATGTTTTATGAATCTGGCCTGGATATTCAGCTGTAATTCAAATCTAAGACAAGAATAAGACATAACTATTCATACAATTGCCTTTACAATGTAAAAATATTCAAAGATACAGAAGGCATTTTCTAAGCGGAATATACTAGAATACTTTAAGAAAAGTAGTGTGAGTAATCCAAGAGCTGGATGACCCAGGCATCTTCTCTTTTGGGTCCTGACATGGTGTGCTTCTGAGCTCAACAAAAAAAAAACATTATTAGTGGTTTGACCATGCTAAGGACCATACTGAGAGGTGCAGCAGCGTAGTGATGCTTGATAACCACATCATGATGTATAAGATAATGTACCCCTCTACTGTGAATTATATAACGACTTTACAAAAAAACAGAAGATATCAGCCTTGATTCTTAAGGAGAGACCTGAATGAAATATGAGTAAAAGTATAACATTTATGAAAGGAAATGTAGATTATTTTAAGGGCGCTTCCGTTGTAAACTATATACCCCAATATTATGTTCACAGTTACTTTTCAGCAACATAGCATTGCTTCTACTCCATCACTTCTAGCTTCTGTGGCTAGTACATTTACTTTGATCCCATCCCTCCTATACTGACCCTAGACAATGTAAAAATACATAATTATATGACAATACATTAAATTAAAACTGGGAAACCTTAACTTACTTAATATTGATTATTATATCAGTATTTCACTTAAATAAACATTACAGCAAAAACATGTATCCGCTCAGTATAAGTTTAAAAACAATCTGAGCTATTTTCACTACTGAAGCAGGTTGTCCTCCATGAACATTATGGTGTATTTGTCAGACAACTGGTCTTGCTATGTGTGATTTTGTTTGCAAAACAGTACACACTGTATACAAACTTGGCTTGAACAAGTTTAGCACTCTCAAAATCTAATTTTTATATACATAACACTAAATTAGTTGTTAAAGTTGTGATAAAATATTTTGTTAACTATATAACTTGTATTTGTTGTAACTCTAATATCCGGTTACACATTTTTTTAAAGTTATATTATATTTTTGTGGTGAGATCCATACAAAACTCTCTGTTTACTATTACTCTAAAGAAATAACAAGTAATTCAATAGGTTCCTTCAGGGATTGTGTTTGTAGATGTTTAGTTAGACGTTCTGGGAATGTTCAAGAATATGGAGTTTCAGCATCTGTTATCCAGAATGCAAACCCATTTGTTGCTTCACAAAGCAGTGTGAATACCAGTGTGTCTATGAAAATCTAAATCCCATTCTTCAGGTAACTACTACAATCTCAAAAAGCTTTCTAGGTTGATATATTTCACACACACCACCAATTCAAATCAATTTGGGACACAATGTATAATATGCCTGGTCTATACTTCAAATCAGGATACAGATTGTGCCACTGAGAATATTTATTTGCTCAAAGCATATCCTAATGAATGTTCTTAATGCTGTGAACTAAACTCTTGAACTTCATAATTATGAAAAAGACAAATTATTTTACTTGCAATCAGGAAGTAGTATTCACCCTGGTAGTGGAATCTGGTCTCATTACAATCATTCTGGAAACTGCCTCTCTAGCAGTCACCCTGTCAATGCTACGATGATAAAATGTGTTAGCAGATAATGTGTAATCTGAGAGTTAAAGACATAAAACAAGCCCCCAATGCCAAGTGCTGGGTACTGCAGCCTACTACTAACAGTGGCACAATCCTCAGAATTCATTTCAAGTTTTGGTCTTATCCAAAGTTGAAATAAGGAAACGTTTTATTCCTAGGCCTCCCCAAGCCCAAACGCCCACCATTAAAAGCTGTTTCGTCTCCAGGACAAGGATTTTCCACCACATCACCACAGTTGTAGCATTACTCAACTGGCAGTCCCTAAAGGCACGGACTACATACAAGATCACCCGCATCACTAACAAAGCATTACACCTGTGTGCCCCAAAATATGTGGACTGGCTACCCTAGTTGAAATATTAACTGATATGTATATGACAAAGTAGAATTGAAA